>NC_041390.1:346434753-346481604 GCF_002162155.2 Triticum dicoccoides | reverse complement strand
GCTCGGGCTCGCGGGGGCCCGATCTGGGCCTCCCGGGCCGCGGCGGCGGCAAGGTGGCGATGCCACGTGGCGGCGAGCCACTGGCTGCGGGCGGCGGCGGGCGTCGGGTCGGACACTTCCGGCGCGGCGGAGAGGGATTTAGGGTTTTGGGGAGAGGGAGAGATCCGAAATTCGGGGGGTCCTATTTATAGGCATAAGTGGAGCTAGGAGAGACCAAATGAGGTGTGGTTTTCGGCCAGGCGATCGTGTTCGAACGCTCTAGATGATGGAGCCGAGTTTGGTGGGTTTTGGGCCAAATTGGAGGGGTGTTGGGCTGCAACACACACGAGGCCTTTTCGGTCCCTCGGTTAACCGTTGGGGTACCAAACGAAGTCCAAATGGTACGAAACTTGACAGGCGGTCTACCGGTAGTAAACCAAGGCCACTTGGCAAGTCTCGGTCCAATCCGGAAATGTTTAATCCCCACACACGAAAGAAAGCTAGAAATGGCCACCGGAGGAGAACGAAGCGCCGGAATGCAAAACGGACAACGGGGAAAATGCTCGAATGCATGAGAGGAACACGTATGCAAATGCAATTCACAAGATGACATGATATGAGATGCATGACAACGATAACAACACAAGGAGACAAAGACCCGAACCCGAGAAAATAAATATAACTTAACGCCGGAAACGGCAAGAGTTGGAGTACAAATTGGGAAAATTACATCCGGAGTGTTACAAGACCACTTCAAGGTACTGTAATGAACTCATTATTTATTTATATTTGTGTTAAACCTACTGTATTCCAACTTCTCTATGGATTATAAACTATTTTACTAGCCATAGATTCATCAAAATAAACAAGCAACACACGAAAACAGAATCTGTCAAAAACAGAACAGTCTGTAGTAATCTGTAGATAGCGCAAGATCTGGAGCCCCAAAAATTATAAAATAAATTGCTGGACGTGAGGAATTTATCTATTAATCATCTTCAAAAAGAATTAACTAAATATCACTCTTCAAATAAAAATTCCAGCAGTTCTCGTGAGCGCTAACGTTTCTGTTTTTTACAGCAAGTTCAACAAGACTTTCCCCAAGTCTTCCCAACGTTTATACTTGGCACAAACACTAATTAAACACAAAAAAACCAAAACAGAGGCTAAATAATTTATTTATTACTAAACAGGAGCAAAAAGCAAGGAATAAAAATAAGTGCTATCGTTTAATGCCCCTATTGTTTAACGCCCCTACCTAGGCATAACAAGCAAGGATAGATCTAGGTATTGCCATCTTTGGTAGGCAACCCATAAGTGGCTCTCATGATAGTTTCATATGGTAATTTTATTTTCTTTCTTGGAAAGTGTTCCATGCCCTTTTTTAATGGAAATTGAAATCTAATATTCCCTTCCTTCATATCAATAATCGCACCAACCGTTCTAAGGAAAGGTCTACCAAGAATAATAGGGCAAGAAGGATTGCAATCTATATCAAGAACAATGAAATCTATGGGAACATAATTCCTATTTGCAGCAATAAGAACATAATTAATTCTTCCCATAGGTTTCTTAATAGTGGAATCCGCAAGATGCAAGTTTAGAGAGCAATCATCAAAATTACGGAAATCTAGTAAATCACACAAAGTCTTTGGAATAGTAGAGACACTAGCACCCAAATCACACAAAGCATAAAACTCATGATCTTTAATTTTAATTTTAATAGTTGGTTCCCACTCATCATAGAGTTTTCTAGGGATAGAAACTTTCAACTCAAGTTTTTCTTCATAAGATTGCATCAAGGCATCAACAATATGTTCGGTGAAGGCTTTATTTCGAATATAAGCATGTGGAGAATTTAGCACGGATTGCAACAAGGAAATACAATCAATCAAAGAGCAATTTTCATAATTAAATTCCTTGAAATCCAATATAGTGGGTTTAGCAACATCTAGATTTTTATTTCTTTCAATCCCACTTTCATCAATTTCATCATTAAGATCTAAACACTCCGAATTTTTAGAACGCCTTCTAGGTAAAGGAAGATCATATTCAGTTTCATCAAGATTCATATTGCAAAATAAAGATTTAATTGGTGATACATCAATAACTTTTAGATCTTCATCTTGTTTTTTATAGGAATTGGAAGAACATGCTTTTAAAAAGGCATCTTTGGAAGCACGCATCCTAGCGGTTCTTTCTTTACACTCATCAATTGAAATTCTCATGGCTTTTAGAGACTCTTTAATATCATGCTTAGGTTAAATAGATCTAAGTTTCAAAGCATCAACATCAAGAGCAATTCTATTAACGTTCCTAGCCAAATCATCAATCGTAAGCAACTTTTCCTCAATCATAACATTAAAATTATTTTGCGAAGAAGTAAATTCTTTAATATTAGATTCAAAATCAGAGGGCATATTATTATAATTTCCATAAGAGTTGATGTAGGAATTCCCATAATTATTAGAAGGATTACTAGGATATGGCCTAGGATTAAAATTCCCTCTATAAGCGTTGTTACCAAAATTATTCCTACCAACAAAATTCACATCCATAGATTCATTATTATTCTCAATCAAAGTAGATAAAGGCATATCATTAGGATCAGAAGAAACACTCTTAGTAGCAAATAATTTCATAAGTTCATCCATCTTTCCACTCAACACATTAATTTCTTCTATCACTTGCACCTTTTTATTAGAAGTTCTTTCAGTATGCCATTGAGAATAATTAACCATAATATTTCCATAAAAGTGCCTCCCACGGCCGAATCTAAAATATTTCTAGAGGCAAAATTCAATCCGGCATAAAAATTTTGTATAATCATCCACAAATTCAAACCATGAGTAGGGCAATTACGTATCATTAATTTCATTCTCTCCAAAGCTTGTGCAACATGTTCACGATCAAGTTGTTTAAAGTTCATTATATCGTTTCTAAGAGAGATGATCTTAGCGGGAGGAAAATACTTAGAGATAAAAGCATCTTTGCATTTTTTCCATGAATCAATACTATTCTTAGGCAAAGATGAAAACCAAGCTTTAGCACGATCTCTAAGCGAAAAAGGAAATAGCTTCAATTTAACGACATCATTATTGACATATTTTTTCTTTTGCATATCACATAAATCAACGAAGCTATTCAGATGAGTAGCGGCATCTTCACTAGGAAGCCGGCGAATTGATCTTTCATAAGAAGATTCAACAAAGCAGTATTAATTTCACAAGATTCAGCATCGGTAAGAGGAGCAATCGGAGTGCTAAGGAAATCATTATTATTGGTATTGGTGAAGTCACACAATTTGGTAGTATCTTGAGCCATCACGACAAACAAGCAATCTAACACACGGGCAAACAAAAATCAAGTGGACAAAAGAGGCAAACAAAGAGGGAGGATAGAGAGAGAGGGCGAATAAAACGGCAAGAGTGAATTGGGGGGAGAGGAAAACGAGAGGCAAATGGCAAATAATGTAATGCGAGGGATATGTATTGTGATGGGTACTTGGTATATGACTTTTTGCGTAGACTCCCCGGCAACAGCGGCAGAAATCCTTCTTGCTATGTCTTGAGCTTGCGTTGGTTTTCCCCGAAGAGGAAGGGATGATGCAGCAGAGTAGCGTAAGTATTTCCCTCAGTTTTTGAGAACCAAGGTATCAATCCAGTAGGAGCCCACGCTCAAGTCCCTCATACCTGCACAAAGCGATAGCTACTTGCAACCAACGCGATTATGGGTTGTCAAGCCCTTCACGGTCACTTACGAGAGTGAGATCTGATAGATAGAATATTTTTGGTATTTTTGATATAAAGATGAAAAGTAAATAGTAAAGGCAAAGTAAATAGCAAAGCAATATAAAAGTGATGGAGATTGGTATGATGAGAATAGACCAGGGGGCCATAGGTTTCACTAGTGGCTTCTCTCAAGAGCATAAGTATTCTACGGTGGGTGAACCAATTACTATTGAGCAATTGATAGAATTGAGCATAATTATAAGAATATCTAGGCATGATCATGTATATAGGCATCACGTGCGTGACAAGTAGATCGAAACGATTCTGCATCTACTACTACTACTCCACTCATCGACCGCTATCCAGCATGCATCTAGAGTATTAAGTTAAAAACAGAGTAACACCTTAAGCAAGATGTCATGATGTAGAGAGATAAATTCATGCAATATGAAATAAACCCCATCTTGTTATCCTCGATGGCAACGATACAATACGTGCCTTGCTGCCCCTTCTGTCACTGGGTAAGGACACCGCAAGATCAAACCCGAAGCTAAGCACTTCTCCCATGGCAAGAACTGCCAATCTAGTTGGCCAAACCAAACGGATAATTCGAAGAGACTTGCAAAGATAACCAATCATGCATAAAAGAATTCAGAGAAGATTCAAATATTATTCATAGATAGACTTGATCATAAACCCACAATTCATCGGTCTCAACAAACACACCGCAAAAAGAAGATTACATCGAATAGATCTCCACAAGAGAGGGGGAGAACTTTGTATTGAGATTCAAAGAGAGAGGAGAAGCCATCTAGCTACTAACTATTGACCCGAAGGTCTGAGGTAAACTACTCACACTTCATCGGAGGGGCTAGGATGATGTAGAAGCCCTCCGTGATGACTGCCCTCTTCCGGCGGAGCTCTAGAACAGGCCCCAAGATGGGATCTCGTGGATACAGAAAGTTGCGGCGGTGGAATTAGGTTTTTGGCTCTTGTTCTGATCGTTTGGGGGTATGTGTGTATATATAGGAGGAAGATGACGTCAGTGGAGCACCGAGGGGCCCACGAGGCAGGGGGCGCGCCCTAGGGAGGGGCACCCCCCACCCTCGTGACCACCTCTTTGATCCCTTGCAGTAGATTCCAAGTCTCCTGGATCATGTTCGGTGAGAAAATCACGTTTCCGAAGAATTTATTCCGTTTGGACTCCGTTTGATATTCTGTTTATCCGAAACACTAAAATAGGCAAAAACAACAATTCTGGGCTGGTCCTCTGGTTAATAGGTTAGTCCCAAAAATAATATGAAAGTGAAAAATAAAGCCCAATATAGTCCAAAATAGTAGAAAATATAGCATGGAGCAATCAAAATTCTAGATACGTTGGAGATGTATCAATGCTCAGGGCATGTGTCATTTCTTTCGATATGAAGTGGGAAGATTGTCTTCCATATGCCGAGTTCTCCTACAACAACAGCTTCCAAGCTAGTTCGGGCAAGGCCCCATTCGAGCTTCTCTATGGCAGAAAGTGTCGTACTCCTCTTAACTGGTCAGAGACTGGTGAACGCCAACTTCTTGGCAATGACTTGATCACAGAGGCTGAAGAAATGTGCAAAGTCATTCATGAAAATCTCAAAGACGCGCAATTGCGCCAGAAGAGTTAGTATGATAGCAAGCATTGTGACTTGGCTTTCGAGATCGGAGACCATGTCTACCCCCACGTCTCTCCAATGAAAGGTACTCGTCGCTTCGGTATCAAAGGGAAGCTTGCCCCTAGATACATGGGTCTAGCATATCAACTTGAGCTTCCATCCAACTTTTGCAAATGTTCACGACGTGTTTCACGTGTCTCAGCTTCGCAAGTGTTTCAAGACTCCTGACCGCACCATCAACTTTGAAGAGATTGATCTCCAAGAAGACTTGTCTTATCATGAGCACCCCTGTTGCTATTCTTAAAGAAACTGAGTGCAAGACTCGCAACAAGTCTATCAAATTCCTGAAAGTGAAGTGATCACATAATTCCGACCGTGAAGCCACCTGGGAACACGAGGACCACCTCCCTTCTGAATATTTGGAGTTTTTCCAGTCCTATATCTCGGGACGAGATCCTTTCGTAATGGTGGAGTGTTGTAACGCCCCGTATGTAACTTGCCATATTTGTATTCCAACTCTTGCCATTTTTGGCACTAAGTTATGATGTTCCCTCGTGGTTGGGTTTCGTCTTTGTTTTGCTTTTGCCTTTGTCATGCATCTCATATCATGTCATCATGTGCATCACATTTGCATACGTGTTCGTCTCATGCATCCGAGCATTTTCCCCGTTGTCCGTTTTGCATTCCGGCACTCCTTGCATCCTCCGACGTCCCCTTTTGCCTCTTTTCGTGTGCGGGTGTTAAACATTCTCAGATTGGACCGAGACTTGCCAAGCGGCCTTGGTATACTACCGGTAGACCGCCTGTCAAGTTTCGTGTCATTTGGACGTCGTTTGATACTCCAACAGTTAACCTAGGAACCGTAAAGGCCTCATGTGTGTTGCATCCCAACACCCCTCTAAAGTGGCCCAAAACCCACCAAAACCCCCTCCATCCTCTTGGTCGTTCGATCACGTTCGCGTGGCCGAAAACCACACTCCATTAGGAGTCTCCTAGCTCCCTCTACCTATAAATATGTGCTCTCCCCGTCCATTTCGCGGATGAAACCCTAGCTTCGTCATCCTCGCCCCGCCAGACACGTCCACCGCGTGCCGGACATGTCTGCCACCGCCCCTCGCCCAATCGGACGCTGATACGTCACCGCCACCAGCCCTCTCTCTCCTCCGCACCGCGCCGGCCCGCCGGCCCAGATCTAGCCCCCGCCCGGGCCCGAACCGACTGCGCCGCCCGGTCTTCCGCCAGCGAGCTCCGACGGAGCCGCCTCACCACTGCCGCCGCCTTCGCCGGCCCCGCCCCGCCGCCACAGCGCACCCGCCGCCTCCCGCACACCGCCCGCGCCGCTCGGAGCCGCGCAGCTCCGCCGCCGGTCGCCCACCGCTCCCCGCGCCTTCCTCGCCAGCCTCGACCTTGCCGGAGTTCATAGCCGGAACCGCCGCCCCGGATCGGGATAAGATCCACCAGCCCTTCGAACCAAACAGAACCTCCCCACGTCCTGGATATCCTCATCCCGCATTGACTTTTCGTGGAGGTAAAATTCCACCATGTCCCCAGATATGTGACATTTTCTAGCTCTGTTCAACATTCCATATCTCATCATCCGTAGCTCCGTTTTGAGCGTGTGATATATCAAATTGTTCGTCTGGAGGTGCTCTTCATTTCATTCGATTGCACCATGCTTGTTTGAGTCCATCTTGATGCCCTAAATGTTGTTGCAAGAGTGCTATGTAATGTTAGTTTCTGTTTCTAACAGATTACGGACATTTGTCATTTTGCCATGATTGTTGTGTGCCTCCTATGAACTTGAGCCCTACATGTGTTTTGGGCTATGCCATGCCATCTTTACAGGGGTGTATGCCATGTATTTTTGTGATCATTATGGTGACTAGCACAAGCATGAAAATTATCTCTCGTGATGTTGCTGATTTCAGGGACTTATAATTCTTCTAAGTCTTTTCCCTGATGTTATTTTGATGCCATGTATTCATGTTGCTACAGAGTGATCCATGACTCTTTTGAGCATGTTCAGTAAGGATGATTTTGAGATATTGTTATGCTCTATCCATCCATGTCTTTGTTTGCAATTATGGAGTCCCCTAGCATGACTCAATCTTGCTCTACTTTTGCTATAAAATGTTCCTGGCAGATTGTTTACGTGTTAATCAATTTTGCCGAGGTTGTTGTAGTTGATCCATGCATGCTATGAGTTTGTTCTTGCCATGGTTAGCTACTTTAACATGTCTTCTTGCTGGGTGTATGCTTAGTTTGTCATGCAATGCCTTGTGGTGAGTGCATCGAGCTCTTAAACATGCCTACGTAACTCTATTTTTTTGCCATGTCTAGTTTTCTGCTAAGTCTGAATCTGTTAACGAAACTTGCTATGTTTACATGGATGCCATCATATTTTCTGATCCCTTTTTGCTTATGGTCAGTAAGGGACTTTTATTATATGCTTTGAGTAGATTAATGCCATGACTTGATTTGCCATGATATGTTCCTGTAGCTTGTTGATAACTTGCTCTAAACATTGCTTCCTGATGTTAGATCCTGCCATGTTGTTATTTTCACTAAATCTGTTATCCTGATATCTTTTGCACTTTTGCCATGCATGTTTGAACCTGCTATTGTGTGATTTAGCCGTAGCTTAGTATTCATCTTTTTTCAAGCATCTTGAGTGGATCACTTATATGTGCTTTGTTGTTATGTTAGAGTGCAGTAGCTTAGTTTCTTGTTGCATTTTAGATGGCATTGTGTTGTTAATCGCATATTAGTGCTATTATTGTTTTGCTTGCCATTTGCAAACCGTGCATCCGATTCTGGTGATCTTTATATCAATTTCGACCGAAATCAACTCATCTTTCCAGCGGCACTCTTGGTTTGTCAAGTTGAGGCCTGGTTCAATCTTTTCCTTCCGGAGCATGCATATGCATTGCATATCACATCCCGCATATCATGCCATGTTTTGCATCATGTTGCTTGTGCATTGCACCGTGGTTGATTGTGGTTCCCTTTGCTTGTGTCTTGCTTTGGGTAGAGCCGGGAGACGAGTATCAAGCTTACGTCAACTCGGAGAACTTTGCAGGCAAGATGACCATACCCTTGAAATCACTTCTATCTTTGCTTGCTAGTTTCTCGCTCTATTGCTATGCCTATGCCTCGATACCTACCACATGCTTTATCATTCCTCCCATATTGCCATGTCAAACCTCTAACCCACCTTGTCCTAGCAAACCGTTGATTGGCTATGTTACCGCTTTGCTCAGCCCCTCTTATAGCGTTGCTAGTTGCAACTGAAGATTGGAGTTTGTTCCTTGTTGGAACATGATCATTGTTGGGATATCATTTTTATATATTGTTTACTTTAGTGCACCTATATACTTGGTAAAGGGTGGAAGGCTCGGCCTTATGCCTGGTGTTTTGTTCCACTCTTGCCGCCCCAGTTTCAGTCATACCGGTGTTATGTTCCTTGATTTTGCGTTCCTTATATGGTTGGGTTATAATGAGAACCCCTTGACAGTTCGCCTTGAATAAAACTCCTCCAGCAAGGCCCAACCTTGGTTTTACCATTTGCCATCTAGCCTTTTTCCCTTGGGTTTCGCGGACTCAAGGGTCATCTTTATTTTAAACCCCCGGGCCAGTGCTCCTCTGAGTGTTGGTCCAAACTAGAGTCCTTTGCAGCGCCCCCTCGAGGAAACTCGAGGTTTGGTTTTAGTTGTCTGGAGCGCTCATCCGGTGTGCCCTGAGAACGAGATAAGTGCAGCTCCTATCGGGATTTGTCGGCACATTCGGGCGGCTTTGCTGGTCTTGTTTTACCATTGTGGAAATGTCTTGTAACTAGGATTCCGAGTCTGATTGGGTCATCCAGGGAGAAGGAATATCCTTCGTTGACCGTGAGAGCTTGTGATGGGCTAAGTTGGGACACCCCTGCAGGGAATTGAACTTTTGAAAGTCGTGCCCGCGGTTATGGGCAGATGGGAATTTGTTAATGTCCGGTTGTAGAAAACCTGAAACTTAACTTAATTATAATGGATCAATAGCGTGTGTAGCCGTGATGGTCTCTTTTCGGCGGAGTCCTGGAAGAGAACACGGTCTCGTGTTATGCTTGAACGTAAGTAGTTCTAGGATCACTTCTTGATCATAGATTCTCGAACGTGCTTTGCCTTCTCTTCTCGCTCTCATTTGCGTAAGGTAGCCACCATATATGCTAGTTCTTGCTGCAGCTCCACCTCACATACCTTTTACCTACCCATAAGCTTAAATAGTCTTGATCGCGAGGGTGTGAGATTGCTGAGTCCCCGTGACTCACAGATTACTTCCAAAACCAGATGCAGGTGCCGATGATACCATTCCAGGAGATGCGACTGAGCTCAAGTGGGAGTTCGATGAGGACTCACGATGTTACTACGTTTCCTTTCCAGACGATCAGTAGTGGAGCCTAGTTGGGGCGATCGGGGATCTTATGCATTTGGGGTTTCTTTATTTTGGTTCCGTAGTCGGACCTTGATTGTATCTGGATGACGTAATGCTATATTTATGTATTGTGTGAAGTGGCGATTGTAAGCCAACTCTGTACCTCTTTCTTATTTAGTACATGGGATGTGAAAAGATTACCCCTCTTGCGACATGCCTACAATGCGGTTATGCCTCTAAGTCATGCTCCGACACGTGGGAGATATAGCCGCATCGTGGGTGTTACAATTGGCCACCAGTGCAAATAAACACGGCAGCAAAACAAGTCCACAACTGAAGCAACTTTAGAAGAGCTCAAGAAACGTTATCCTGGGTATCCACCATGCTGGCAATAAGCTTAACAAGCTTACTAGCTTTCTCCTGTTTGGTGCTAAAATCCTACAATGCTTGTTGTTGCACCAAAAAGTATGCATCTAAATTCTCTAGGGACTTCTGCATTCCTTCGGCTTCTTTTCGCAGCACAGCTGATCGTTGTCTTTCAGCTTGTAGTTGAGACTCAAGAAACCGAACTGATTTATATAGCGAGTTTGAATAGCTTGTGCTAGCGGTAGTGGCCAGTAACTCAAACACTACACCAAGGCAGGACTTTGGGGTTGTCTCATTGTCTTTAAGATAGTTTTCCTTAGCTGTTTTATCAGGTTTGTTGGAGACCAACAAGGATGTCTTACTATCCTGAACCTTATTTGCATTACTTCCTTTACCATTGCCTAATAAGGTACTCTTCCCCAATATCCTCTCAACATTCTAAAATAAGAAACAAGCGACACGAGCGGCCCGACACTCGGCACGGACACGACGAGCGTCGGCCCTAGGAGCGATGGAACGGCGGCAGAGCGAATCGTGGAAGAGAGGCTTCGACATGCCCCTACCTGGTGCACCAAATGTTGGACTCAAGGCTCCACAGACCCAAGAAAGGTTCGAACTCTGGGGCATGTGCGAAGGAGTCAACCTATCCAGCCTACCAGCTCGTCACCCCATGGCCTAGCTCGACTCACAAGAACAAGGAATAAGATGAACACGACAATTTACCCAGGTTCGGGCCACCTTGCGCTATAAGACCCTACTCCTGCTTTGTGGCGGATTGGCCTCACGAGGGGCTGAGGATGAACTAGTACAATGGATGAACAACCTCGCGAGGTATATCGGTGAGGGAGTGAGTCGACCCCTTCTATGGTGGTGGCTAACCTATATTTATAGTGGCCTTGGTCCTCTTCCTACAAAACGTAGGCGGGAAGGGATCCCAAAGTGGCCAATTTGAAAGGGGGCAAGTAGTACATCTTATCCTGATGAAAGGTGGTGTACGCCTGCAAAGCTTCTCATCGTGAAGCAGTGGTGGGCTCGGTGATGAAATCCTTCCTGCCCTGCTGGCGCCCTTGTTCTCGTTGCACCGGAATGGAAATCTTTGCCAGATTCCTCGAGAACCAACGCCTGTCCTTGCCTCCTTAGCACCAAAGAGGAAACTGCCTTCTCTGCACCCACTGGCGCCTGCCTGCCTTGGTCGTCATGGCTTGCGTCATGGTAGCCCCGTGAGGTTGGGTACCTGCATAGAAATCCCCGCTCCTGGGTGGGCCGCTCCCTCTAGAGGTCTTGACATCGTCCACCTCGCGAGGCTTGGTCCCTCAACAGGGTCTTCTCTTGGTGGTCTTGTATATGGGCCGTACCAGGCCGTCGATGGAGCCACGCCGTGGCCTCAGGCTGGCAAGTCTGGGTACCCTGGTTCCCAGAACACCGACAATAGCCCCTGGGACCAAGGCGCGCTCGGACTTGGCTTCGAGGCAGAGCGAAGGGGCAAGAGCAAAGTGTCGCGGGCCCCAATCGCCTGCAGACCAAACTGACATGGGCGTCTCTGCTTCCCATGTCGCCTCGCCAACTACCCAGGCTAACAAAAGATTGGTGCCTGCTACCGTGCCATCATTGCTCCTCTTTCGCCTCGCTCCAGATCCCCTTTCCCTAGACGAGAACATCTCCAGATCCGGCCGCGCTCCTCCCTTTTCCTTCAAGATCTCGCGAATGGCGTTCGGGAAGGCGAAGCCGGCCGCACAAGACGCAAGCTCCTCCCCCTCTCCTACACCGGCCCTCGGCACGTCCTCCATCACCGTGGAGAAGCAGCTTGCGGTTGCGCTTCCGTTGACGGCGAGCGACCACAACGAGTGGAATGAGACCATGCTCCTGGTCGGCTCCGCCGAGCAAAGGACCTTGGCTGAGATGTTCTATCCCTTATTCCTCCATAGCATCTTTCAGCGGATCGTCTCACCTTTCTCTGAGTTCTTCACCGTTGTCCTCGTCCACTACCAGGTTCAGGCCATGCACTTCCAACCCAACTCCATCCTCCTCCTGTCCATCTTCGCCTTCTATTGTGATGCGTTCATGGGCGTGAGGCCCTCCGTGGCGCCTCTCCAGCACATCTTCTCCCTGCGGCTGCATGATCCGGCCCAGCGCTCCGGTTGCATGTCCTTTGTTGTACTGCATAAGAACCACATGCTCATGAGGGCCGGAAAGAAGGTGGAGAGCTTGCGGTGCCGCTGGGTCTTCATGGATGCCAGGGGCCTCAACATGCAGCTGGAAGTGCCAACCTAGCTACCGGAGAAGCTCGACAGGTGGGGTCATGAGAGGTTCTCCGACCCCCGGGCGACGCCTGTCCTGAGGAAGATGACCGCAGACATGGAGGCTAGGATGCCAATGGGGGGCATGCTCGTGAAGGAGTTCCTGACGCAGCGCCTAGCCCCACTCTAGTCTCACACACACCCCATGTGGGAGTACCAGGGCACGGCGGATGATCTCAGACTGCGCTCAGAGGGCTTGATGGGAGACGAGTTGGACAATGCCATGAACACCCTGCTTGAGGGGGATCTGGGCAACCTCACGGAGGCCTACGCCCCGCTGTACCGCAGTGCCGACAGGGAGGCACTGGTCACCGCCATGCCTGCCTTCAATGAGTTGGGGCTCATGCCGTCCGTGTCCCCCCAACTCCATGGTGCCGGTGTCCTCCGGCAATAGCACCAGCAAAGAGGGCAAGGGGGACTCAGAGGCGAACGAGGATGATGTGGTGGAGATCTCTCCCCATCATAAAGCGAGCTTCTCCATGGCTTCACCGATGACGACGATACCAACAAGCCCTCGGCCATGGAATCCCCGCGCTCCACCGGGATCCTCACGAGGTCAGGGGCCACTCCTCAGGCCCGGCGAAGGTCAGGCCAGACGACCCCATAGAAGAACGGGGCGGCACCCTCTTAGGGCAACACCTCTGCCTCGCCAAGTGGTGGCGCTGCAACGAGGCCAGCTGCAGAGCGCCCTGCTCACTCCTTGAGAGCGATGAAGGTCGTGCCCAGGAAGAGCGGGGGTTCCCCAGCCCCGGTCAGGAAAAGGGCGTACATCGACCCCGACGAGTAAGTACCTTACCTTGTTTCTGTTTAGCATATGTTTGCACCGTGCTCACAGCGCTCCCACTCTGATGACCAGGGTGAGCGTCGTGGTGAAGAGGAGGAAGGAAGAAGACCGAACTCTGGAGGAGTCACCTCTCACTACATCTGAAGTGGCTCTGGTACAGGCGGGGGAGGCCATCACCCGTCTCCTCGCTTCGGAGCAGGGCCCTCGGCACGCGGTGGTGCCACCTCGGGAGGAGCCAGTCCCTGTGGGCCTTCAGGTCGTGGAGCTGTCTGCGCCCGTTGAGCCCGGGCAAGGTTATGAGCCCATGGCAACCAAATCCAACCTCGCCAGCACCTCCAGAGCTGCGGAGCAACCCATTGCGATTGCGCCGCCTTCTCCTCTGACCCTTGCACTTGCGAACTGCGGCCCCCTTTGTGAGGCCTCGGGCCCTGGATGAGGCCTTCGTTGCGCTTGGTGGTCTCCGGTGGACCTTCAAGTGCCTGTGGCTTATCTCGGGGTGGGCCTAGGCCAACTCCGTCATTGAGAAGGTCTGGAGCCGGGCTGAAGTCGCCAACACCGAGAGAAGGAACGAGGCCACCCACGCCAGGGCATCTCGTGACACGGCGCATGCTGAGGCTGTGTTCGCCGCGGAGCGCTGTAGGGAGGCGGCGGAGAACTTGAAGGCCCTTAAGGAGGAGCAAGAAGCGGTTATGTAACGCCTCTGCTGCTACCTATTGAGCATGCATTGGTTTTCCCTTGAAGAGGAAAGGGTGATGCAGCAAAGTAGCGTAAGCATTTCCCTCCATTTTTGAGAACCAAGGTATCAATCCAGTAGGAGACAATGCTCAAGTCACCTAGTACCTGCACAAACAATCAAGAACCTTGCAACCAACACGATAAAGGGGTTGTCAATCCCTTCATGGCCACTCGCAAAAGTGAGATCTGATAAAGATAATGAGATAAATATTTTTGGTATTTTTGTTGTATAGATTTGAAAGTAAAGATTGCAAAATATTAAACGAGATGCGAGGTAAATAAAAGAGATGCAATATAATAAGAAAGAGACCCGAGGGCCATAGGTTTCACTAGTGGCTTCTCTCAAGATAGCATGTATTACGGTGGGTGAACAAATTACTGCCGAGTAATTGATAGAAAAGCGCATAGTTATGAAGATACCTAAGGCAATGATCATGAATATAGGCATCACGTCTGTGTCAGCTAGACCGAAATGATTCTGCATCTACTAGCTAGTATTACTCCACACATCGATCGCTATCCTGCATGCATCTAGAGTATTAAGTTCATAAGAACAGAGTAACACATTAAGCAAGATGACATGATGTAGAGAGATAAACTCAAGCAATATGATATATACCCCATCTTTTTATCCTCGATGGCAACAATACTATATGTGCCTTGCTGCCCCTACTGTCACTGTGAAAGGACACCGCAAGATTGAACCCAAAGCTAAGCACTTCTCCCATTGCAAGAAAGATCAATCTAGTCGGCCAAACTAAACTGATAATTCGAAGA
Organism: Triticum dicoccoides; assembly: GCF_002162155.2. Taxonomy (NCBI): domain Eukaryota; kingdom Viridiplantae; phylum Streptophyta; class Magnoliopsida; order Poales; family Poaceae; genus Triticum; species Triticum dicoccoides. The sequence goes on along the minus strand of NC_041390.1, from coordinate 346,466,882 downwards.
GACTTGCAAAGATATCAAATCATGCATATAAGAATTCAGAGAAGAACCGAATAATATTCATAGATAATCAAGTTCATAAACCCACAATTCATCGGATCTCTAAAAACACACCACAAAAGAATATTACATCGAATAGATCTCAAATAACATCAAGGAGAACTTTGTATTGAAGATCAAAGAGAGAGAGAGAAGAAGCCATCTAGCTAATAACTACGGACCTGAAGGTCTGTGGTAAACTACTCACGCTTCATCGGAGAGGCAATGGTGTTGATGTAAAGCCCTCCGTGATCGATTCCCCTTCCGGCAGATCGGCAGAAAAGGCCCCCAGATGGGATCTCACGGGTACAGAAGGTTGCGGCAGTGGAAAAGTGGTTTCGTGCCTCCCTTTGATGTTTCTAGGGTATAATAGTACATATAGGCGAAAGAAGTACGTCGGTGGAGCTTTGTGGGGCCCATGAGGGTGGGGGGCGCCTACCCCCCTGGGTGCACCCTCCTGCCTCGTGGCCGCCTCGTGGAGTTCTAGACTTCCACTCCAAGTCTCCTAGTTTGCTATCAGTCCAAGAAAGATCATCGCAAAGCTTTCATTCCGTTTGGATTCTGTTTGGTATTCCTTTTCTGCGAAACTCTAAAATAGGAAAATAAACAGAAACTGGCACTGGGCCTCCGTTTAATAGGTTAGTCCCAAAAATAATATAAAAGAGCATATTAAAGCCCATTAAACATCCAAAACAGATAATATAATAGCATGGAACAATAAAAAAAATATAGATATGTTGGAGACGTATCAACCATCCCCAAGCTTAATTCCTGCTTGTCCTCGAGTAGGTAAATGATAAAAACAGACTTTTTGATGTGGAATGCTACCTAACATATTTATCAATGTAATTTTCTTTATTGTGGCATGAATGTTCAGATCCAAAAGATTCAAGACAATAGTTTAATATTGACATAAAAATAATAATAGTTCAAGCATACTAACAAAGTAATTATGTCCTCTCAAAATAACATGGGCAAAGAAAGTTCATCCCTACAAAATCATATAGTTTGGTTATGCTCCATCTTCGTCACACAAAATATCCAAATCATGCACAACCCCGATGACAAGCCAAGCATTTGTTTCATACACTAGTATTTTCAAACTTTTTCAATTTTCACGCAATACATGAGCGTGAGCCATGGACATAGCACCATAGGTGGAATGGAGTGGTGGTTGTGGAGAAGACAAAAAGGAGGAAGATAGTCTCACATCTACTATGCGTATCACTATGCTATGGAGATGCCCATCAATAGATATCAATGTGAGTGAGTAGGGATTTCCATGCAATGGATGCACTAGAGCTATAAATGTATGAAAGCTCAACAAAAGAAACTAAGTGGGTGTGCATCCAACTTACTTGCTCACGAAGACCTACGGCATTTGAGGAAGCCAATCGTTGGAATATACAAGCCAAGTTCTATAATGAAAATTTCCCACTAGTATATGAAAGTGACAAAATAAGAGACTCACTATCATGAAGATCATGGTGCTACTTTGAAGCACAAGTGTGGAAAAAGGATAGTAGCATTGTCCCTTCTCTCTTTTTCTCTCTTTTTTTGTTTTGCTTCTTTGGCCTATTTTTCTCTCTTTTTTTGTTTCCTCACATGGGACAATGCTCTAATAATGATGGTCATCACAGTTCTATTTATTTACAACTCAAAGATTACAACTCGATACTTAGAACAAAAATATGACTCTATGTGCATGCCTCCGGCAGTGTACCAGGATGTGCAATGAATCAAGAGTGACATGTATGAAAAAAATATGAATGGTGGATTTGCCACAAATACAAAGTTAACTACATGGTCAGGCAAGGCAATATGACAATGATGGAACATGTCATAATAAACGGAACGGTGGAAGGTTGCATGGCAATATATCTCAGAATGGCTATAGAAATGCCATAATAGGCAGGTATGGTGGCTGTTTTGAGGAAGGTAAATGGTGGGTTTATGGTACCGGTGAAAGTTGTGCGGTACTAGAGAGGCTAGCAACAGTGGAAGGGTGAGAGTTCGTATAATCCATGGACTCAACATTAGTCATAAAGAACTCACATACTTATTGCAAAAATCTACAAGTCATCAAAAACCAAGCACTACGCGCATGCTCCTAGGGGGATAGATTGGTAGGAAAAGACCATTTCTCGTCCCCGACCGCCACTCATAAGGTAGACAATCAAAGAAATACCTCATGATTCAAATTTGTTACACAACGGTTACCATGCGTGCATGCTACGGGACTTGCAAACCTCAACACAAGTATTTCTCAAATTCACAACTACTCAACTAGCATGACTCTAATAGTACTCAAAACAATCATCAAGCATCAAACTTCTCATTGTATTCAACACACTTTATATGAAAGTTTTTATTATACCCATCTTGGATGCCCATCATATTAGGACTAGTTTTATAGCCAAAGAAAATTACCATGATGTTCTAAAAGACTCTCAAAATAATATAAGTGAACCATGAGAGATCAATAATTTCTACAAAATAAAACCACCACCATGCTCTAAAAAGATATAAGTGAAGCACTAGAGAAAAATTGTATAGCTCAAAAGATATAAGTGAAGCACATAGAGTATTCTAATAAATTCTGATTCATGTGTGTCTCTCCCAAAAGGTGTGTATAGAAAGGATGATTGTGGTAATCTAAAAGCAAAGACTCAAATCATACAAGACGCTCCAAGCAAAACACATATTATGTGGTGAATAAAAATATAGCCTCAAGTAGAGCTATCGATAGACGAAGACGAAAAAGGGGATGCCTTCCGGGGCATCCCCAAGCTTAGGCTTTTGGTCGTCCTTGAAGTTTACCTTGGGTTGCCTTGGGAATCCCCAATCTTAGGATCTTGCCACTCCTTGTTCCAAAATCCATCAAATCTTTACCCAAAAACTTGAAAACTTCACAAGACAAAACTCAATAGAAAATCTCATGAGCTCCATTAGTTTAAGAAAATAAACCACCAGTTTAAGGTACCGTAATGAACTCATTCTTTATTTATATTGGTGTTAAACCTACTGTATTCCAACTTCTCTATGGTTCATACCCCCCGATACTAGCCATAGATGCATCAAAATAAGCAAAAAAAACATGCGATAAACAGAATCTATCAAAAACAGAACAATCTATAGCAATCTGGATGTTTCTAATAATTTGTAACTCCAAAAATTCTAAAAAATTAGGAAGACCAGGACAATTTGTATATTGATCAACTGCGGTTTGAATTGGTATTTTATCACTCCCTGGTAAAAAAAGAAAATTATTTTTGTGAGCACATACTTTCTATTTTTATCAGCAAGATCAAACAATAATCACCCAAGAAATATAAAGGCTTTACTTGGCACAAACACTAATTAAATCATAAAAACACAATCATAACATAGGCTAGATGAATTATTTATTACTAAATAGGAACAAAAAGTGAAGAATAAAAATAAAATTGGGTTGCCTCCCAACAAGCGCTATCGTTTAACGCCCCTAGCTAGGCATAAAAGCAAGAATAGATCTAGGTATTGCCATCTTCTCCCTTTTGGTGATAAAGAGAGAACCTCTTATCAAAAGCACTTATCTTTCTATTTTCTGAGAGTACGTGGCCATTAATGGTAGTGGAAAGATTAAGCACACTACAAAAATTCGCGTCTAAGCTAGCTTTCATTTCTTTGATAATTTCATTCTGATAAAAACACAAAAGAAAGGTGGATTCAACTTTTTCACTCATGGGGTGCCCAAATATAGATTTCATCTTTTCATAGCTATCGATGGCATCTCCCTCAAGAAAACCTTCTTCAAAAATAGAATCCAAAACTTGCTTGAAAGAAGAAGGTAAGCCAACATAAAAACTTTTTAAGTAAATCTCAATTTGATATTGGGGCACACAGCTGGCTCGGATCCTTAATAGCCTATGCCAAGCATCTTTCAAGGATTCATCAAGCAAATAACAAAAGATACCGGGATCATCTTCATCAAAATTATTCAAATCCTCATCGATAATCCTAGTAGGTCTTTCCATAGCATCATTATTTGTGAGCTTAGAAAGGACAGAGGGACTATTCGAAGTATTAAAACCCATGAGAAAGCCCTTAGCCCCTTTTGGTTTAGCCATGGCGATAGAAAGGCAAAGGTTTTCGAAGATCGTTTTAGAAGTGGGGGAGAGGAAAACGAGAGGCAAATGGCAAATAATGTAAATTTCAAGGAGATGAGATTTGTGATTAGGAACCTGGTATATGTTGAAGATCCTCCCCGGCAACGGCACCAGAAATTTGTGCGTTGACGGGAGACTATCTTGACTTGATTTTCCCCGGTAACGGTGCTAGAAATTCCTTTTGACGTCGCTTGAAACTACGTCGGTATTTTCCCAAAGAGGAAGGGATGGTGTAGCACAGCAGCGGTAGGTATTTCCCTCAGATCTGAAACCAAGGTTATCGAACCAGTAGGAGAACCAAGCAACACAATTTAAACATCACCTGCACACAGATAACAACTTCTCGCAATCCGATGTGTTAAAGGGGTTGTCAATCCCTTCAAAGGTACGACGCCTCAAGATAGGCAAATGGATGTGAGGTAAATTTGTAGTAGATTGATAGATCGGATGCCAAATAAAATAAATAAGGATAAATTGCAGCAAGGTATTTTTGGGTTTTTGGTTTAATATATCTGAAAATAAAAGCAAAGGAAAAGTATATCGCAAAGGCAAATATATGAGAAAGACACCCGGGGGCCGTAGGTTTCACTAGTGGCTTCTCTCGAGAAAAATAGCAAACGGTGGGTCAACAAATTACTATTGGGCAATTGATAGAACTTCAAATACTCATGACAATATCCAGGCAATGATCATTACATAGGCATCACGTCCAAGATTAGCAGACCAACTCCTGCCTGCATCTACTACTATTACTCCACACATCGACCGCTATCCAGCATGCATCTAGTGTATTAAGTTCATGGAGAAATAGAGTAATGCAATAAGAACGATGAAATGATGTAGACAAGATCTATCTATGTAGAGATAGACCCCACCATTTTATCCTTAGTAGCAATGATACATATGTGTCGGTTCCCCTTCTGTCACTGGGATCAAGCACCGTAAGATCGAACCCACTACAAAGCACCTCTTCCCATTGCAAGATAAATAGATCAAGTTGGCCAAACAAAACCCAAATATCAGAGAAGACATATGACACTATAAGCAATCACACATAAAAGTGATCAAAGAAACTCAAATACTTTCATGGATATAAAAGAGATAGATCTGATCATAACTCAAAGTTCATCCATCCCAACAAACACACCACAAAAGAGTTAAATCTTATGGATCTCCAAGAGACCATTGTATTGAGAATGAAGAGAGAGAGAGAGAGAGAGGAAGCCATCTAGCTACTAACTACAGACCCGAAGTTCTACAAAGAACTACTCACGCATCATCGGAGAGGCACCAATGGAGGTGGTGAACCCCATCCGAGATGGTGACTAGATTGGATCTGGTGGTTCTAGAATCTACAAAAGATGAATCAATATTTCGTCGACTCCCCTAGGGTTTAGGGAGTATTGAGGTATTTATAGAGCAAAGAGGCGGTCTGGGGGCACTCGAGGTGGGCACAAACCACCAGGGCGCGCCTGGGCCTCCTAGCATGCCCTGGTGGGTTTTGCTCTCCCCGAAGTGCCCCCCAAGCGCAGCCAGGGCCCATTATGTTCCTTGTGGTCCATAAAAAATCTCTGTAAAGTTTCGTGGCATTTGGACTCCGTTTGATATTGATTTTCTGCAATGTAAAAAACATGGAAAAATAGCAACTAGCACATGGCACTATGTCGATAGGTTAGCACCAAAAAATGATATAAAATGACTATAAAATGATTATAAAACATCCAAGATTGATAATATAACAGCATGGAACAATCACAAATTATAGATACACTGGAGACGTATCAGCGCACGGGAGCTAGCCCACGGGACAGAGCTCGGTCACCAGGATTTATCAACGTTGTATGGACGAACCCGAGCACAGACGCTGTGCCAGTCCCTAATCATGAGGATAGTGACGTAGCACCGGACATGTTGTTCTGGTGGAGCAGGTTAAGGCGGTGCTGTGGGGATGGATCAGTCGTGATAGACGAGGCGACTATCGAAGCAACTCCTTGGAGGTGGAGGACGGGACCGCTGAACGGGCGGGATGACGAGATCGATGATGGGTCCTCATCTAGGGAGGTGGATGAGGGACGTCGAGCTGTTGCGGTGGACGCCATCATCGGGGAAGAAGCTCCGGCTAGGTAGCGGTGGGGTGGCGGATGGAGGAGGGTGGAGTTTCACGGCTGGAGCAAAGAGGCTATGGCGGCCTCGTGATTGCTCTCTGGTTATAGTGCCAGAAAAGCTCCTTTCTGCTAGGACTATGTCGGTATTTCCCCAAAGAGGAAGGGATGATGCAGCACAACGATGGTAGGTATTTCCTTAGTGAAGAAACCAAGGTTATCAAACCATTAGGAGAACCAAGCAACACAACATAAACAGCACCTGCACACAGATAACAACACCTCGCAACCCGACGTGTTAAAGGGGTTGTCAATCCCTTTCGGGTAACGATGCCAGAAAATTGTAGTAGATTGAAATAATAGGTCGAAAATAAAATAAATTGCAGCAAAGTATTTTTGTATTTTTGGTTTAATAGATCTGACTAAAAATGCAAAGGAAAAGTAGATCGCAAGCAAATATATGAGGAACAAGACCCGGGGGCCGTAGGTTTCACTAGTGGCTTTTCTCGAGAAAAGATAGCAAATGGTGGGTAAAAAAATTACTGTTGGGCAATTCATAGAACCTCAAATAATTGTGATGATATCTAGGTAATAATCATTACATAGGCATCACGTCCAAGATCAGTAGACCGGCTCCTGCCTGCATCTACTACTATTACTCAACACATCGACCGCTACGCAACATGCATCTAGTGTATTGAGTTCACGGAAGAACGAAGTAATGCAATAAGAACGATGACATGGTGTAGACAAGATCCATTTATCTATTGCGTAGATATAGATCCCGTCTTTTTATCCTTAGTAGCAACGATACATACTTGTCGGTTCCTTTTTCTGTCACTGGGATCAAGCACCGCAAGATCGAACCCACTACCGGGCACCTCTTCCTATTGCAAGATAAATAGATAAAGTTGGCCAAACAAAATCCAAATATCAGAGAAGAAATACGAGGCTATAAGAGATCATGAATATAAGAGATCAAAGAAACTCAAATAACTTTCATGGATATAAAAAGATATGACTGATCATAAACTCAAAGTTCATCCGATCCCAACAAACACACCGCAAAAAAGTTACATCATATGGATCTCCAAGAGAGCATTGTATTGAGAATCAGGAGAGAGAGAGAGAGAGAGAGAGAGAGAGAGAGAGATGAAGCCATCTAGCTAGTAACTATAGACCCGAAGGTCCACATAGAACTACTCACGCATCATCGGAGAGGCACCAATGGAGGTGGTGAAACCCCATCTGAGATGGTGTCTAGATTGGATCTGGTGGTTCTAGACTCTGCGGCTGCTGGATGAATATTTTGTCGAATCCCCTAGGGTTTTGGGAATATTTGGGTTTTTATAGAGCAAAGAGGCGGTCCGGGGGGCACCCGAGGTGGGCACAACCCACCAGGGCGCTACTGGGCCTCCTGGCGCGCCCTGGTGGGTTGTCCCCTCCTCGGGACCCCCGCAGGTGCTACCAGGGCCCAGCTTGTTCCTTCTGGTCCATAAAAATCTCTATGAAGTTTCGTCACATTTGTACTCCGTCTGATATTAATTTTCTGCGATGTAAAAAACACGAAAAAACAGGAACGATACATGGCACTATGTCAATAGGTTAGTACCAAAAAATGATATAAAATGACTATAAAATGATTATAAAACATCCAAGATTGATAATATAAGAACATGAAACAATCAAAAATTATAGATACGTTGGAGACGTATCAGCATCCCCAAGCTTAACCCTTACTCGTCCTCGGTTAGGTAAGTGATAAAAATAGAATTTTTGATGTGAAGTGCTATTTAACATGTCATATCATATTATTTTCTTTATAGCATGGACAATTGGACTTTTTTATGTTATTCAAAGCAATAGTCTAGTGTTGACATAATAATTTAGATACTCAAGCATATCAACAAGCAACAATGTCTTTTAAAATATCAATGCTAAAATAAGTTATCCCTACAAAATCATATATGCTTGTAATGCTTTGACTTCTTAACACAAAGTATTTATCATGCATAACCCCGATGACAAGCCGAGCAATTAGTTCATACTTTTTACGCGCTTTGGCTTTTTCAACTCTTACATAATACATGAGCACAAGCCATGGATATAGCACTACGGGTGGAATAGAGTATGATGATAGGGGTAAATATAGAGAAGACAAAAAAGTAAGAAAGTCTCACATCCATGCGGCTAACCAACAGGCTATGGAGATGCCCATCAATCGATATCAACATGAGGAGTAGGGATTTCCATGCAACGAATGCACTAAGAGCTATAAGTGTATGAAAGCTTAGTACGAAAACTAAGTCGGTGTGCATCTAATCCTATAATGAAAAATTTCCACTAGTATATGAAAGTGACAACATAGGAGACTCTCCATATGGAAAACATGGTGCTACTTTGAAGCACAAGTATGGTAAAGGATACCCCTTCTCTCTTTTTTTTTCTTTGTCTTTTTTTCCTTTTTTCTGTCATTGTCCGGAGTCTCATCCCGACTTGTGGGGGAATCATAGTCTCCATCACCCTTTCCTCACTGGGGCACTGCTCTAAAAATGAATAATGATGATCATCACACTTCTATTTACTTATAACTCAAAAGAAATAAAAATTACAACTCGATAGCTATGACAAAATATGACTCTATATAAATGCCTCTGGCATGTACCAGGATGTGCAATGATCTAGTGTAACATGTATGAAAAATGATGAACGATGGCTGAGCCACAAACACTATGTCAGCTATATGATCATGCAAAGCAATATGACAGTGAATGCTCAAGTCATCAAACGGAAGCGGTGGAAGTTGCATGGCAATATATCTCGGAATGGTCATGGAAAAGCCATAATAGGTAGGTATGGTGGCTGTTTTGAGGAATATATAATGAGGCTTATGTGTGATAGAGCGTATCATATCACGGGGTTTGGATGCACCTGCGAAGCTTGCACCATGTCTCGATGTGAGAAAGGGAAATGCACGGTACCACAGAGGCTAGCATATTGCGAAAAGGTAAGAGCGCGTATAATCCATGGACTCACATTAGTCATAAAGAACTCATATACTTATTGCAAAAGTTTATTAGCCCTCGAAGAAAACTACTACTAAGCATGCCCCTAGGGGGATAGATTGGTAGGAAAAGACCATCGCTCGTCCCCGACCGCCACTCATAAGGAAGACAATCAAAAATAAATCATGCTCCAACATCATAGCACAACGAGAGACTATATGTGCATGCTTCGGGAATCACAAACCTTAACACCAATATTCTTACTAGAGCATAATTACTCATCAACATAACTCACATATCACATCATCATATCTCAAAACTATTACTAAGAATCAAGTTTATTTTGTCCAATGATCTTCATGACATTTTTCTTTTCCTTATCCTTCTTGGATACCTATCACTTTGGGACAAATTTTCATGTGTTGCTTTTCATAAGCTCAAACAAATATAAGTGAAGATCATGAGCATAATATTTCTTTCTCTCAAAATAATTTAAGTGAAGCAAGAGAGGATTTCTTCAAAATTTACTAACTCTCAAATAAATCTAAGTGAAGCAAGAGATCATTTCTTCAAAAATACTAAGCACACCGTGCTCAAAAAGATATAAGTGAAGCACTAGAGCAAGTCCTAGCTCATAAAAGATTTAAGTGAAGCATAGAGGGCAATTCTAACAAGTCATGAAATAATTTTGGATCTCTCGAGTAGGTGTGTCCAGCAAGGATTGATGACTTAAAACACAAAATAAAATAAGCAAAGACACATATCATACAAGATCATCCAAGCAAAACATATATCACGTGACAAATAAAATATCACATGACAAATAAAAATATAGTCTCGAGTAAAATATTGATAGTTGTTGGAAGAAAGCGGGGATGCCACTAGGGGGCCTCCTGAAGCTTACTTGGTTGCTCATTTTTGGATAATAGCTTGGGATGCCGGGGCATAACCATGCTTAGGCTCTTCCATACTTCCTTCATCCATCGTAAGATAACCCAAAACATGAAAACTTCAATCACACGAAACTCAAGAAAACCTTCATGAGATCCGTTAGTATAAGAATAATAAACCACTACTATAAGTTATGTATCAAACCAATTCATATTTTGTTTTTGTATTATATATACTGTATTCCAACTTTTCTATGGCAAAAACTCATCAAAGAAAACCATGGAGCCATCAAAATAAGCACACAACACAAAGAAAACAGAATCTGTCAAAACAGAACAGTCTGTAGCAATCTAACTATTTCAAATACTTCTGTAACTCCAAAAATTCTGAAAAATTAGGACCCCCAGAGAAATTTGTATATTGATCTACTGCAAGTGGAATGGGTATTTTATCGCCCTCTGGTAAAAAACGACAATTAATTTCATTAGTGTAAAAGTTTCTGTTTTTTCAGCAAGATCAAACAACTATTACCCAAGAAGATCCTAAAGGCTTTTCTTGGCAGAAACACTAATTAAAACATAAAAAACACAATCATAACAGTATCATAATTGTGTAACACACAAAAACAGGAAGCAAAAAATCAAAAATAAAACTTATTCATTGGGTTGCCTCCCAACAAGCGCTATAGTTTTACGCCCCTAGCTAGGCATAATATTTCAACGATGCTCACACGAAAGATAAGAATTGAAACACAAAGAGAGCATCATAACAAATATGAAAAACGCATTTAAGTCTAACATACTTCCGATGCATAGGAATACTATAAGCAAACAAATTATCATGGCAAGCAAATACTAGCATATGCAAAGAAGTCGAATAAAACATTAACGATCTCAACATAACGAGAGGCTATATAGTAACATGAAAATTTCTACAACCATATTTCCCTCTCTCATAATGATTATATGTGGGATCATATTCAAATTCAACAATATAATTATCACGTAAAATATTCTCTTCATGATCCACATGCATGCAAAGTTGACACTCTTCCAAAATAGTGGGATTATCATCAAATAAAGCCATGACCTCTCCAAGCCCACTTTTATCAAAAAGTTCATAAGGTTGAGCACTCTCAAAATATGTGGGATTAATTTTAGCTAAAGTTGACACTCTTCCAAACCCACTTTTAATATTATCGCAAGCATAGTCATCATGAGATTTAAATAAATTTTCAAGATCATAAGAATCATCACCCCAATCATGATCATTGCAACAAGTAGTGGACATAGCAAAATTAGCATCCCCAAGGTTGGGGTTTTGCATATTGATTGCACAATTGACATTAATAGAATTTATAGTAAAATCATTGCAATCATTCTTTTCATTAAAGGAGCTATCATGAATCACTTCATAAATTTCTTCATCAAAATTTTCAGATTCATGAATCTTAAGCAAAACTTCATAAAGATAATCTAGTGAACTCAACTCACTAGCAATAGGTTCATCATAATTAGATCTCTTGAAAAGATTAGCAAGTGGATGACGATCCATATCAATAGATTTTTAGCAAGAGATCATCACCGGCAACGGCGCCAGAAATTCCTTTTGATTGCTATCTGGTTATAGCGCTAGAAAAGCTCCTGTCTGCTAGGACTACGTCAGTATTTCCCCAAAGAGGAAGGGAAGATGCAGCACAGCGACGGTAGGTATTTCCCTTAGTGAAGAAACCAAGGTTATCGAACCAGTAGGAGAACCAAGCCACACAATGTAAACAACACCTGCACACAAATAAGAACACCTCGCAACCCGACGTGTTAAAGGGGTTGTCAATCCCTTTCGGGTAACAATGCCAGAAAATTGTAGTAGATTGAAATAATAGATCGCAAATAAAATAATTTGTAGTATGTTTGTATTTTTGGTTTAATATATTTGAATAAAAATGCAAAGGAAAAGTAGATCGCAAGAAAATATATGAGGAAGAAGACCCGGGGGCCGTAGATTTCACTAGTGGCTTCTCTCAAGAAAAGATAGAAAATGGTGGGTATACAAATTACTATTGGGCAATTGATAGAACCTCAAATAATTATGACGATATCCAGGCAATGATCATTACATAGGCATCACGTCAAACATTAGTAGACCGACTCCTGCCTGCATCTACTACTATTACTCCACACATCGACCGCTATCCAGCATGCATCTAGTGTATTAAGTTCATGGAAGAACCGAGTAATGCAATAAGAACGATGACATGATGTAGACAAGATCTGTTTATCTATTGCATAGATATAGATCCCGTCTTTTTATCCTTAGTAGCAATGATACATACGTGTCGGTTTCCTTTTTCTATCTCTGTGATCAAGCACCGTAAGATCGAACCCTCTACCAGGCACCTCTTCCCATTGCAAGATAAATAGATCAAGTTGGCCAAACAAAACCTAAATATCAGAGAAGAAATACGTGGCTATAAGAGATCATGCATATAAGAGACCAAAGTAACTCAAATAACATTCATGGATATAAAAAGATATGACTGATCATATACTCAAAGTTCATCACATCCCAACAAACACACCGTAAAAAGAGTTACATCATATGGATCTCCAAAAGAACATTTTATTGAGAATCAAGAGAGAGAGAGAGATGAAGCCATCTAGCTACTAACTACGGACCCGAAGGTCTACAAAGAACTACTCACGCATCATCGAAGACGCACCAATGGAGGTGGTGAACCCCATCCGAGATGGTGTCTAGATTGGATCTGGTGGTTCTGGACTCTATGGCGGCTGGATGAATATTTCGTCGACTGCCCTAGGGTTTTTGGAATATTTGGGTATTTATAGAGCAAAGAGGCGGTCCGGGGGGCACCCGAGGTGGGCACAACACACCAGGGCGCGCCTGGGCCTCCTGGGGCGCGCTGGTGGGTAGTCCCCTCCTCGAGACTCCCCCCAGGTGCTACCAGGGCCCAAGTTGTTCCTTCTGGTCGACAAAAATCTCCGTAAAGTTTCGTGGCATTTGGACTCCGTCTGATATTGATTTTCTGCGATGTAAAAAACACAGAAAAAATAGGAACTGACACTTGGCACTGTGTCAATAGGTTGGTACCAAAAAATGATATAAAATGTATATAAAATGATTATAAAACATCCAAGATTGATAATATAACTGCATGAAACAATGAAATTTATAGATACGTTGGAGGCGTATCACTTGGAATTTCGAATGGCGAAAAGGAGGTGATGGGAGGGGAACGATGAATTAGGGACGTGCTTGTCCAAAATGTTGGATGTGTTATAAAAGTTCCCCCACCAATTTGAACTAGCGGCCCTTTTGGCTCAGGGTTAGAAGGGGGATTTCGCGTGTTCGGATTTTGTAGCTGGAGGGAGTTTTCGTGTGGGTTATAATTTCAGGATAGCAAGGCGCCAGTTTTGGGAGCGCGATATCTGAATTTTTGGGATAACAAGGCACGGGTTGAAATTAAGGGACAAGCCTAACATGTAATAATGTACGTAACACATCAATTCACACTTCCCTCAATGAAAAAAACAAAAAAAATAAAAGGTTTTTATCATTTATGCCACTAGTTGTGTCTCACTACTCAGTTTTGCCATTAGAAGTTACAACTACTCCAAAATGCCATCGATCCATGAGATGCTTGTTCAAAAATGCCATCATTCCGTTAGATGTTTGCTCAAAAATGCCATTAGACATTGTTATTTTCATGTCAAATCCATTGACCATGTTATATGACAAAAATAAGCCTAGACTCACATGTCGGTTCTCTCTATCTCACAACGATAAGTGTGGCCCCACTTACCAAGAGTAACCAAGCGAATAATTTTACATGAAAATAAGAACACTGTTGGGATCAAGTAGGCCCCACACTTTATTGTAGTGACATAGAGGGAGAGCTGGCATGCTGGTCCGTAGGTATTTATGTCATTATAATATGCCAAAAGAGATTTGAGATCACAATAATGGTGTCCACTGGCATTTTTGAGCATGTGTCTAATAAGGCGATGGATTTTTGAGCGGTTAAAATTCCTAATGGCAAAACTGAGTAGTGGGACACAACCAGTGGCATAAATGATAAAATCCAAAAAATAAAACTATTCGCACCACACGAAGAGAGAGTCTTGTCCCGTTTTACTGTACAAATGCTATTCAAAGCTATGAATACATGTTATGTGCAATTAAATTTTTTCACAGGCTATATAATGCATGTAACCTACTCATATGAACATTTTTGTGCATCCCAAATGTCTATACTACCGCTGCAATTTGAACTAAATTTGAATTTGTTTCTCTATTTGAATAAGAATCTACAATCATGATTGTTGTCGAGTTAAACCATCATTCATATATTATCTTAACAACACACCACATGATTACTATAGAGATAGATATGAACTATGTGTACTATATGAACTCAAAATCAAAATTTTGAATACACTTGATTTTGATTCCAAATAGTAGTACATTTGATGTACTAACTAGATCTTCATAATCCAAACCATGTTTCATATGTACATTGCGTTTATCACACAAAGTATAGTGCCCCGTCCCCTACATTATGACAAGTATTTAGCCCTGAGCTGCAAAAGCCACACATTATCACAAATTCAAATAAATGTTCTATATATTATATGTAGTATAACATGTTCATAACCACACCATGCGTATCACCACTATATATTCATGCATGCCTTGGTTTAAAACACTATGATATCTTCTTGAAATATCCGAATCCACTTTTATAATGAATTATGATCTCTATTCATATTTTACACCCACATAATCCTCTTATCTTTGTAGCTGGTGCTAACTTTCCCTCGTGCATGCACACGCCCGCCTCCCTCTCACCCTCCCTCAGCATTCTCTAGCTCCATCACGCACATTCGTCATTCCTCTTTAGGTGGTTCACCCACGGTGTGTGTAGCCCCCCCCCCCCAGATCTTTCTTTCCGGCACACATCGATTGATACCTCTCTAGCTAGGTGTGCCTACCACAAACACAAGCTTTCCCTCTTCTCTTCTCATCGTCCATGCCCCCCTCTGTTTATACGGTTCCACGCATGTGCACACTCCCGCTCCTCTTTTCTTTGATCTCATACTCACACACTCCTTCCCCCTCGATATAGTAGGCCTCTCGCACCACCTCCTAGCTGCATCCCTCTCTCTCTCTATCCTTCTCTCCGGGCCTTATTTTCTTATAACACATGCATGCATGCATACATATCGATCTCCCTACATATACCTAGGTCGACTATAACTCATTTTCCCCACAAATCGATCGACGTACCTAACAAGTTATGTCTCTCCCTTTCTCCGACAGAGGACGACTGATCTTCCTATGTAGTTACGTCTTCATACCACAGCCATATCGTCCCCCCTCATCATTCGTGCATGCCTCCTGACCCGTCTCTCACACACACGTGCACAAATAGGCAGGCATCCCCTCTCTTATTGATATTGCAGGCGTGCCCTCAGTTTGTCTAGCATGCCTCTCCCACTATTTGTGAGAAGCAACTCCACCACCAACCCCTCCGACACTCTAGCTCTATCTCTCTCCCAACATTATTCCTCTCCTACACATATGCATTGATGCCGATCAATCTTCCTCAATACATAAGGTAGGTCTCTCTCCTCCGCCACACATATACCAGTCATTCTACCTCTATAGTAAGGTCTCTGCCCCCCTACACACACACTAATAGTCGAATGTTGAAGGTAGGTATCCATGCCACAGAGACAAAATGCACCTGTCCCCTCTCACGTTCCAGTAGGACAGCCACCCTATATCTTTGACATGGGCACACAGAAATTTGATGGAACTGTTTATCGATCGCGCGCGCCCACACACACACACACACACCGATAGTCGAACGTTGTAGGTAGGTATCCATGCCACAGAGACAAACTGCACATGTCCCCTCTCACGGTCTAGTAGGCCAGCCACCCTATATCTTTGACGTGGGCACACACAAATTCGATGGCACTCTTTATCGATCACGTGCACACACACACTTCATCCCTATCTTTGATTCTATGGATACCTCGCGCCGATCATACCTTCACTATCTTCTCGTGGATCACCCCCTCTATATATGATATATCTAGGTCTCTATTTCACACACATTGCATATGTTACCTTTTTTGTTTGAGATATCATTGACACATATTCCCTGTCTATGTCTCACGCAACCCCCCAAAACACTCAAGAACCCACACACTATCTCTCTCTAGGTTTGTATCTCTCTCACACAATCCCACATAGGTGGTGTACATACACGAAGAGAATAGGTGCACGTACTCACCCTTCGTGCCCAGCCACACCCGTGCGGGTACACGGTGGAGCTCATTTCTGTACGAAATGGCAGCCCATGTGCTAATTTGAGAATGTGTAGCGGTTGTTTAACTATGGAGGTCATGTACCACGCGTACATGAAACAAAGTTCGACTTGATGCGTTGGCGCGTTATTTTTAAATAAAGTTATATTTCTCAATGGCACGTACACAGAATATAAAATGATTGTTATAGATAAAAAAGTAGTCTGCTCCACTATATACAATGGAGCCTGCCTGCCTGGATTTGTCTCTCTTCATAGTATCTCACACAAGGTGGCGGTGGCCTCTCTCTCTCACTGTTGGTCATTAATCTGGCCGCATCCCATCTTCCGGCGGAAAGGGAGGATGTGCATGATTTCTCCATTCGATGGCACCAAGTCAGCACGTCCCGATCTGCGGTACCGGCTGTTCTCTCTGACCATGCTCCGGCACGGTAGGCCCCGCGCCACTTGCTCGCTGCCGCAGTATGGGAAGATCCCGCCCGTCGCTACCCTCCTAGTTACATCCCGACGACCACCAGGTATCCCCTCCGTCCTTGGTCCACTTCCCATCTTTCCACATTGCTGCATGTGGAAAATCTTGCATGTGGATCTTCCCTAGTTCTTTGCCCAAAACATAGCTCGTCTGGCGTACTTTCCATCTTGCAATCTCATCCTCACACCAATTTTGATAATCCACCATGCTGATATCTTTCCCTTATGACATGAAATATGCTTCTTTTTTGCCGGCGTATGTGTCTTCAACCCTTTAATGGGCGGTAATTGTCTCCTTTCTACCTATTTTTGCAAACAGGGCTATGCATTTCACCTTGTTGCTATTGCGACCTTTTGGTGAACTACATAAATCACTTTTTTCTTAACCGTGTTTTCTGCAGTTCCGCTAAAATGTCACATAGCGAACATTTTTACATTTCTATGGGACTGCAAAAAAGGGAGATTGGTTTTGCAATCCTCCTCATCCTACTTTGAGCCTAATCTTCTCCAACAAGTAGTTAGCCTTAAAGAGAGATCGCAGAGGTGATCGGCTTGTATTTGTGAGTGTTATGTTTCATCATCTAGTTCCACTATTCACTACAAAAAAATACACTTCCGTGATGATATGTGTTTGTCATAGTAGGTCACGTTTTCTGTCATGCATGTACATCCATGACGATTTTATGACAGAATCAAGATAGTCATAAATGTGTTGTCGTAGAAGTGTTCCATGAAATTACCAAAATTATCATCACGGAAGTGTCCACTTCCATGACGATAAATGGCACGTCATGGAAGTATTTTCGTCGAGGGTGACCGACACATGGCATCCACCGTAACGGGTCGGCGTTAAGGTATCGGGTCCGGTTTTGGACACGATAACCCGTTAACAGTCTGGACCAATGAGGATTTTCCATGTGTAAATTTCTCATTGGTAGCAGGAAACACGTGTTGGCTCACTGTTGGGATAGATGTCATCCATTCATCGGACAGGAGGCGCCTATGATACGCCGACACGTGGCACGGCCCAACAGAGGCCCATTCCGGTGAAAAGGCTGGCCTGTTTGACTTGGTAAAAAGGTAACGGGCCAGCCCACAGAAAGCGTGTTAATGACATGTTCGTATATAGCCCATTTACGGCCCGCTAACTAATGGCCCGTTACGGCCTATCGGAATTAAGCCCAGTAGCTTCATCTGGGCCGTCCAATATGATTCCAGCCGTTGTAACTTCTGGCCCATGTATGGCCCATGATGTCTTTCGGCCCATACGAGGCCATTTGTAACTCTTGGCCCATTAACGGCCCGTGATGAATCTAGCCCGCGATGAACAGTGTATTGCTTTATACCCATTATTCCATTGGGCCATTTCCAGCCCGTGTTATCTTTTGGCCTTCTCAGGGCTCATTTATTCTTGGGTTCATTTCCAGCATTCGGTTACTTATGGCCCGTTAGTGGCCTTTTCTGCTTGTGGGCCAAATTCAGCCCATGGTTAAAATTGGCCCGTTTGCGGCACGTTAATCCGTTGGGCCGTTTTTCATAGCATCATCAAATATGGCCGATTAACGACGACCCATTATGGTCGGCGCATGAACGGACCATTCCAAATCTAGCCCGTTTACGGCCCATAATGCGGTCTGTTATTGGCCCATGTTTGGTCGATCGATCATACGGCCCGTAGAAGGCCCATTGATGCTACAGCTCGTAGAAGGCCCATTGTTTCTACGGCCATTATAAGGCCCATTGTTTCTATGGACCGTAGGAGGCCCATGGTAACTACAGTATATATATAGCACATGGTTATTGTGGCCTAGTTTTAAAAAATAGGTTATTGCAGCCACTAGCAAAACCGTGGAAAAAGAACTGCACCGACTACAGGAAAACAAATAAACAAGACAAGAAGTAAATAAATAAGCAAGCAACTTACGCTAGGCTATCACGGCTATTACACATATTACATCCACTGGGCATCAAAGTTTGCCACTAGTGCAAATATAGGGACCAAAGCAGCATATCATATACACTGGTTGTCAAAGTTGGTGACCAGTGCAAATAAACGTCATAGCAAAACAACTCCAGAACTGTAACCACTTCAGAAGAGCTCAAGAAACAATATCCTAGGTACCCATAATGCTGGCAAGATGCTTCGCAAGCTTATTAACTTTCTCTTGTTTGGCGCTTAAATCCTCAAACACTTGCTGTTGCACCAGAAAGTATGCATCTGAATTCTGCATGGACTTCCTCAGTCCTTCAGCTTCCTGTCGCAGCACATCTGATCGATGTCTTTCAACTTAAAGTTGAGACTCAAGAAGATGAACTAATTCAGGCAGCGAGTTCAAAGAGCTTGTGCCAGCAGTAGTGGCCAGTGTCTCGAACACTACATCAAGACAGGACTTTTGGGTTCTCTCACTGTCATCAAGATAGTTTTTATCAGCTTTCTTGGAGACCAACAGGGATGTCTCACTACATTGAACCTTATCTGCATTACTTCCATTACCATTGCATAACGGGGTACTGTTCTCCAATATTTTGTCCGCATTCTAAAAGAGAAACAAGCACACACATCACAAGTTTACCATGTTGTATATGAAACTCATTTTGGTAAATCAGGTCAGTAGTAAAGTGGACATGATAACATCATGAAACAAACATATATCTATGTACCATGGTCACTTTATGGTCTATATCATTCTAGTTTTTGTTGCCAAATCCAGATAGAGACACAGTTCAAATAATATTTGTTCAAGACAAAGCAGAATAGACAGAATATAAGTGTGGGAAACTACAGAGCTATAACAACACTAGTAATGTGCATGACATGAGAACATAACTATTTATTCAATTGAAACTGAAATCAACATAGAGCAAGTTACAACAGCAAACCAGTTAAAGAAACAGGTTTAAAACATACATGTTGCGCCATTGGAGTTTCAGTTCCATCCTTCAAATTTTAAAACTGTTGGTATGAGTAAATAAAGTGATGCAGGAGCAAAGGAGTAGGAACCATAGCTACGAAACCTGACCTGAGAACAATTCTTCTTTTGCTTTAAGCGTTGAGTTGGGATTCGGAGTGGCGATCCTCATGCTTTGGGCACTGAAGTTCCCTTACTAACTGCTCATGTTTGGGTGCTCTATGGTGGAGACGGTGCTGTGTCAACTGGAACTGGGTTACTATCTGCTAGGGTTGGGGTTAGAAGGGGTGTAGCTAGTTCTCTGTCCAATTGGGTAGGGGTACAATCTGCGAGAGTCTGGGTTATGTGTGGTGGGGATGGTTCTTGGGCAAGTATAACCGTGGTTCTACCTGCATCAACTAGTAGCACTATCTTTTCTGAAGACTGTGCCGTTACTCCCTTAGATACTGCCATCACCCTCTCCAATTCAAATGGCTGATAAATAAGAAAAGTAATTGAATGTATAGACACTTTATGATACACAAGTGCAATGGATAGTGGGGAATAAAAGAGGGCATGAAATAATTCACAGTTATGTTGTCTAACCAAACAGGATAGCATGACACAATTTCACATATATGATGGCTAACTAAACAGGATAGCATGACACAATTTCACATATATGATGGCTAACTAAAAAAGATGGAAAGACATAGTTCAAAATATGATGACTATGTAAACAGGATGACATGATATAACTATATAATGTGTTTATTAAATATGTTGGCATGACATAATTCACATACATGCCGCCTATGTAAACATGATAGCAGGATATAATTCACGGATAGAATGACATAATTCAAAATATGATGACTGTAAACACTAAATAGGATGATATGATACAACTATATGGTGTCTTTATTAAATGGGTTGTCCTACCATAATTCAGATAGATGCTGTGTATGTAAACATGATGGCATGATATAATTCTAATATATGATTTATATAGTAAGCAAGTAAGTAGATGCCAATCCATACATGATGTAAAAACTATGCAATGCAAGACAACATGCATGACATGAGTGATATAACACTGCCAAGTTTGAGCATAGGCCTCAGGGGGGAAATAGGACTGGTCATCAGTCTCCGAATCCTCCTCTGAGGAGCTCTCTGTAACTAGCAAGATGTCTGCTTCAACGGGTAGCATTGTCTGACCTGAATACCTTGTTTTCACTCCAGATACTTCCATCACCACTTCAAATGGCTGATGCACAGGAAGAGTAGTTGAATATACAAACGTTGTCGTCAAATGGAACACGTAATACAAAAAAATGATAGCATGATATAATTCACATACATGATGATTGGCTAAACAGCATGGCATTGCATAATTCGCATATATAATGCCTTGCAACAAGATAGCATTGCATAATTCACATATATAATATCTTGCAAAAAGATGGCAATGCATAATTCACATATATGGTAATTAGACACTAAACAGGTGGCATTCACACAAAGCATGTCTAAACTAATCAAGTGATATACCAATGCAAGACACCATATGCATGATATGAGCAACATAACCCTGCCAAGTTAGAACATACACCTCAGGGGGAAAATAGGACTAGTCATATGTCTTTGAATCCTCCTCTGAGGAGATATCCGTAACCAGCGAGATATGCGCTTTGTCACATAGCGTAGTCTGCTCTAAAGACCTTTTTTTCACTCCAGAAATTTCCATCACCGTGTCCAATGGCTGATGCACATGAAGAGTAGTTGAATGTACTAACATTGTTTGACAAATGTAATACGTAACAAAAAAGGATGGCTTGATATAATTCACATATAAGATGACTGGCAAAGCAAGATGGCATTGCAAAATTCACATATATGATGCCTGGCTAAACAAGATGGCGTTGCATAATTCACATATACGATGAAGAAACTAAACAGATGGCATTCACACAAAGCTTTTCTAAACTAAGCAGATGACATATTTGATGTATAAAGTAAGAAGTGCAAGGCACCATATGCATGATATAACCAATATCAGCATGCCAGGTTAAAGAGAAGACCTCGGGGGGTAAATAGGAGTGGTCTTCTCCTTCTGAATCCCCCTCCGAACAGTTATCTTCCTCTTGATTACAATCCTAAATGGGTGGAGGGGGGTTGCCTTTGCGCCTACCATGGAGCGACGTCTACATGAAATTTTATTGCCACACAAGTCTCGTCTCTTTTTCTCTACATGTTCAGTTCCATTGTGTACAATAACTGACATGCATATGAATAAAACATAGTGAGATTATGTAAGGAGTGCATGCAGAAATCCAGAGTGATGGTAGCAACTTGTGGATAGACCCAAAACCAATGATGTCGGTGCAACAAACCCTGGGTCTGTTGACCAACTGTGCATAGCCACAAGATCGAGATTGAAGCACCACCTTAAGTCAGAGATTGGAGAACCAAGAGATTTGAAGAACCAACAAGCAGATCAAAGGGACCAAGATCGAGCCTGAGGAGCATGAGAAGGGCAAGATAACGGCCTCCCTTGTTGGGCAGGCGAGCCCGGCAAGGGGCGAGGCCACCACCAGAAGAAAGCAACCGAGGCTCCCCGGCAAAGTCTACCGGGGCTCGCGGGGGCAAAACCACCCCATCAACCACTCAAGCATGACTCACATCATCAATCAGTGTGGTGTCAAGCCGCAAGATGATTAAGTGGCAGCCGTTCACCACATGGCAGTCATTTCCTACAGAAGAAGCCTACAGATGACACCCGTCTTGTGACGTGTCAAGGGAGCAGGTGCGGAGCTGGCGAGATAGCCCGGTAGGCCTTGCCTGGCGACCAGTGATGTGACACTCAATGGCACATTTAATGCACCCTGTCAGCCCATAGAGTTAGGTATGATAGCACTATTCGCTATCATATCAGTGGTTATTGACCACTTTGCCATTGTGGTAACCCCTTAATCTATAAAAGGAGGCCCATGGCACTCATAGGAGGGGTTAGAAGGTTGGAAGGTTGACAAACCCAAGCCACCATATCCGCGTAGTCACTACAACCCCGAGGAAAACCCTGCCGGGCATGTGTACTGCGCACCACCACATTCATCCCACCATCAATCCACTTAAGCAGGAGTAGGGTCTTACGCCTCGCGGCGGGCCGAACCTGGGTAAATTGCTTGTGTGTTCTCTGCCGCGGTGCCATACGTTGGTCTGCATTTTGTGCAACGTGTTGTCCCCTTGACGAACCAACAAGGGGCCACCCGGTCCCATAGGTGGATGCGGACATCCCATGACATCTTTGGCGCGCTAGGTAGAGGTGGCGCTTGCACGAACCTGAAAGTGTACGCCACGTGTCATCTTCATCGACATCTTCATCCTCGATGGCGCCATCGACCATTGCACCCAAGAAGAAATCTGGCACCTCAGCCCATCCATCCACCTCGAAGGCTCCAAACATGGGGGCACGCAAGATATGGGCGCTGCTAGGGGCGTGGTTGGAGCAGGTGGCGCCATTACCCCCACCCCCCGCGGCCGACACGGGGGCCTACCAGAGCAGAACGACATCAGCAACGTCTCGGTGGTCACGCTCTACAAGGTGCGAGCGAGGGGTCACTCCGTCCGCGCCCCCTCCTCTCGCCGACGAGCACAGCCGTAGCAATGGCGCTCGGTCTGGGACTAGCCATCGCCCTCCAGTTGCTGCTACCTCTTGAGCATGCGTTGGTTTTCCCTTGAAGAGGAAAGGGTGATGCAGCAAAGTATCGTAAGTATTTCCCTCAGTTTTTGAGAACCAAGGTATCAATCCAGTAGGAGACTACACGCAAGTCGCCTAGTACCTGCACAAACAAATAAGAACCTTGCAACCAACGTGATAAAGGGGTTGTCAATCCCTTCATGGCCACTTGCAAAAGTGAGATCTGATAAATATAGTAAGATAAATATTTTTGGTATTTTTGTTGTATATATTGGAAAGTAAAGATTTCAAAATAAATAGTAAACTACAAATGTAGATCGGAAACTTATATGATGTAAAGTAGAGCCGGGGCCCATAGGTTTCACTAGTGGCTTCTCTCAAGATAGCATAAATTACGGTGGGTGAACAAATTACTACCGAGCAATTGATAGAGAAGTGCATAGTTATGAGAATATCTACGCATGATCATTAACATAGGCATCACGTCCGTGTCAAGTAGACCGAAACGATTCTGCATCTACTACTATTACTCCACACATCGACTGCTATCCAGAATGCATCTAGAGTATTAAGTTCAAAAGAACAGAGTAACACATTAGGAAAGATGACATGATGTAGAGGGATAAACTCAAGCATATTGATATAAACCCCATCTCTTTTATCCTCGATGGCAACAATACAATACGTGTCGGTTCCCTTTCTGTCACTGGTATCGAGCACCGCAAGATTGAACCCAAAGCTAAGCACTTCTCCCATTGCAAGAAAGATCAATCTAGTAGGCCAAACCAAACTGATAATTCAAAGAGACTTGCAAAGATATCAAATCATGCATATAAGAATTCAGAGAAGAATCAAATATTGTTCATAGATAAACTTGATCATAAACCCACAATTCATCGGATCTCGACAAACACACCGCAAAAAGTATTACATCCAATAGATCTCTAAGAACATTGAGCAGAACTTTGTATTGAGAACCAAAGAGAGAGAAGAAGACATCTAGCTAATAACTATGGACCTGAAGGTCTGTGGTAAACTACTCACACATCATCGGAGATGATATGGTGTTGATGTAGAAGCCCTCCGTGATCGAATCCCCCTTCGGCAAATCGCCGGAAAATGTCCACAGATGGGATCTCACGGGTACAGAAGGTTGCGGCGGTGGAAAAGTGGTTTCATGGCTCCCCTGGATGTGTTCAGGGTATAAGAGTATACTAGCACATATGGCCGTGCATTGCAACGGGAGAGAAAATTGATGGAGGATGCAGCGGGAGAGAAAATTCATGGTGCTGCTTATTGATTTTCCATATAACTTGCAAACATATATAAAATGATGAACTTTAGTGTAAAAAATGAGAAGCGGTTATTTAATTTGATAACTAAACAAACCCTCTCATCTCGATTTAAAGCGCCCGAGGGCCAAAACTCTACGGCCAAGAGACAACCTCGTGTGAAGATTAAATGCATCTAACTGTAGTCAGTAACCACGTGAAGAAGCAATTTCCACGTACATTACATTTTAGCTACCACGTGGGATAATTGGCCCGCAAACAATGCACCAATTGGAGGTAAGAAAATGCATCGCATGCATTGGCTGGTGCTCTATAACGATCTGTTGGACAGAATAAATCAAGCATATTTATCGAACGACCCAAAAATAACGGACGTACTCATTGTAGGTGGCTTAATAATGATGGATGGAGGTAATAGAGAGAAGTACGAGCTAGTCCAATTTACTCACTCAAGGTTTTTTTTCTTTTTTCAACAAATGTTCGGAATCGTAAAAATTGTTTACATTTTCCAAAATTAGTTCATTTTTTCAAAAAATAATCATGTTTTCAAATTTGTCCAGAAATTCAAAAATAGTTTAGTATTCCAAAATTTGTTCAGTTCTTTTAAAAAATGTGTGAAAACTTTAATTTTTTTAAATCTTTCGCTGCAATTTTTAGGAAAAAAACTACAGTGGCTAGGGACGTTGTTAACTCATGGGAGGTTATGTGATTGGTCCCTTTCCATGCACAACTTTTTGCTAACTGTTGTCGTGTTTTGCCACTGCCGTTCTTTTCTTTAACAGGAGCGCTGCAAATTGTCCACTGAAGTTACCCTAGCGTACTGGCTATGTATGCGGTTGTTGCAGCTATAGGTCGTGGGTTTGAGTCCCACCTTGGCACTTTGTTTTTTTGATTTTTCCATCGGACGAAAAGCAAACTCGTGTGAGAGGATTTGTGACGGATGATAATAAACATTAATTGCATGATGGACGAAAAAACATGTGAGTCCCACAGCAAACCAAAAAAGTGGAGAAACAATCCACCCTTTAATATTAGGTAAAGATATAGGCGAAAGAAGTAGGTCGGTGGAGCTGCGAGGGGCCCACGAGGGTGTGGGACGCGCTGCCCTACCTCGTGACCGCCTCTCTGCTTCCTTGGCGTCCGCTCCAAGTCTCCTAGATTGCTTTTGGTTCCAAAAAAATCCTCGCGAAGGTTTCATTCCGTTTGGATTCCGTTTGATATTCCTTTTCTACGGAACACTGAAATAGGCAAAAAAACAACAATTTGCACTGGGCCTTCGGTTAATAGGTTAGTCCCAAAAATAATATAAAAGTGGATAATAAGGCCCATAAACATCCAAAATAGATAATATGATAGCATGGAACAATAAAAAATTATAGATAAATTGGAAACGTATCACCCCTCCAGTAGGGCCTATGGACCCCGCGAACGAGGCTGGTGCTCCCGCAGCAGAGGAGGTGCCGCTAGTCCTCATTGCCGGGCCTCAGGCTCCAACTTGGGCAAGGCACATTGTCCACTTACTCCGAACCGGAGATGTCCCTGGCAACCAAGATGAAGCTGTAAGAGTTGCTCGGAGGGCAAGTATGCACCAGTTTGTCGATGACACTCTATACAGAAGAAGGCCCAATGGTGTGAAATTGAAGTGTGTTTGCTGGGAGGATGGAAAGGAACTGTTG
Organism: Triticum dicoccoides; assembly: GCF_002162155.2. Taxonomy (NCBI): domain Eukaryota; kingdom Viridiplantae; phylum Streptophyta; class Magnoliopsida; order Poales; family Poaceae; genus Triticum; species Triticum dicoccoides. The sequence goes on along the minus strand of NC_041390.1, from coordinate 346,440,321 downwards.
GCTGAGTTTCATAGAGGAATGTGCATCTCACACATTGGATCAAGGGCGTTAGTTGGGAAAGCATTCCGGCAAGGATTCTATTGGCCCATATCCCTCCAAGATGCATTTGAGCTCGTCACGAAATGTGCAGCCTGTTAGTTCCATTCCAAGAGAACACACCTGACTGCCCAAGCCCTTCAGAAAATCCCCTATCATGGCCATTTTTGGTCTGCGGGCTCGATATCCTCGACCCCTTCCCCTGAGCAATTGGAGGTTTTGAATTCTTGTTCGTTGCCATCGACAAGTTTACAAAGTGGCCGGAAGTGACTGGTGTGAGAAAGGTGACTGCTCAGTTAGCTATCAAGTTCTTGAAAGAATTGGTGTGTCATTTCGGAGTTCTAGCAAGGATCATCACTGACAACTACACCTAGTTCATGAGCCACGCCTTCATGCAATACATTCACACCCACGGATGGAAAATCTCATTCACTTCTGTGGCACACCCCGAAGCAATGGACAAGCTGAAGTGCTTCGTGGACTTAAGACAAGAACTTTCAATACACTGCAGAAGCACGACAGGCGGTGGATTGAGGAGCTTCCGGTAGTTCTCTAGTCCCTTAGAACGACACCTAACCGGGCAACCGGGTAGAATGCCTTCTCCCTGGTCTACGGGGCAGAAGTAGTTATCCCCATGGAACTCATTTACAGGTCCCCTCAAGTGCTTGCCTACGATGAAGTAGCGCAAGATCAGCACTGGCATGATGACGCTGTGCTACTTGAGGAGAACCGTCTCTAGACTGCTACGCATGCTGCACGCTACCAGCAAGCGTTGCATTGCTATCATAGCCGCAGGGTTCATGCCTGGTGTTTTGAGGAAGGTGACCTTGTCCTTAGGCGCGTTCAGTCAGCCAAGGGTACACACAAGCTGTCGCCAAAGTGGGAAGGCCCTTAACGGGTGGTACGAGTCACCAGACCTAGCGTTGTCCGTCTGGAGACCGGGGATAGCACACAGTTGGAAAACTCATGGAATATTGAGCATCTCCATAAGTATTACCCGTAAGGTGCGAGGAAGCCGGGCACTACCCGGCAGCTACCCTTTTGTACAGGCCTTGCCTCAGTTGCATGTAACCCCTTGTACAAAGCCAGGGCGATGACCCCGTGCAAGATAAAATAAAGAAGCGCCATGGGGGGCTCCCGATCGAGATCACATGCATGCACAAGCACACCCACATCACTTCATAAGCATTTCATGAGCATTTGCATATGCATATAGATAGGATTGCATCCTGCATTCATTCTCATCTAGATGGAGTTGAAGGTTCCTGCCGTGAACTTGACTCTGACAAGGGACCAGAAGATTGCACGGCACAATGATCCCCGGCAAGCCAAACAAATAAGTTTCCCTCTTGTCCATTAGTGTTCTGTAAGCAATAACTTGTGCATAGAGAAACTTCGCCACTCTCTTGGAACTAGGGTGCTCCCATCCTTTGCTCGAACACTGCTTTGGCCTAGATGGTCGCAGTGGCCCTTGGTGAAAAGGTAGTGAGAAGGGGTTTGGCGCCTCAGTCTGCTCCCCGGCAAACATGGTTCTCCGGCAGACGAAAAGGATGCCGGCAGGATATCCTGCGAGGGAAAACTCGTTTAATTACAATAAAGAGGCACTCCACCTCTGCATGGACTTATACATGCATGGGTTCTCGACAAGGTTTATCTCTTTCATTGACATGCAGATACAAGTACAAGCATTACAGGACACAAAGATGGACTCGAGATATTACATTATTTGATTTAAAATTTGGCAATTGCCTACAAGTTTAAGATTGAAAAATATAAGTGCTCCGTAAACTAATCTCCCTGTCCCTCTTGTCCCAGGTATTGCAGCGGGAAGAGAAGAGGATGGACACCGCGCCGGCACAACGCCACCCTGATCCTTGTCAGGAGCTGGCCACCCTAGCCTGAAAAGGTCGGGAGTGGCAAGGTTGCGAAGGAGGAAGACGTGCGGAGCACCTCGAGAGTCCCCTGGTCACCACTTCCAGGACCTGACCGAGGGTTCCAGCACAGGCACCGGCACAGGAGCGCATCGGAGCCCGGCCCGGAGACCCCAAAAGGAAGCGGAGGCACCATGGGAATGAGCCTTTTCCCGGCGGTCGGAAGAAATGGTGATGACGGCGCCGGGAAAAGGGGGAAGAGCCGGGTCGACAGGCAGCGGGTCACCAGTATGAGACGAACGCGTCGATGCGGTCGTACTTCTACTGGACGGCCTGCCTCCTGTCTTCTCCTTCTCCCCAGGCTTCATCTCCATCAACAACACTCCGGGAGGAGGCCGAGGCCCCAGTCAGGCGCGCCCAGCAGAGAAACAGCAAGTGGCCAAGACGGCCAGGGGGCTCGAAGCGTGTAGCGCCCCACATCGGCGGGCAGGAAGGCGCACCTCTCATCAACGTTAGCCCCAAGATCTCTTGGAGGGGCAGTGCTGGGACTACCCACGATCTCCAGCCCTCCTCCCAGGTGAGCATCGAAGATGCCAAAAGGCTCGCCACGCCAATGACCAGGCTCACTCCCCGAGCGTCAGCACCAGCATAAGGCAACGATAACCATGAGCCGGAGCCAGGGGCTCGCCCTAGGCTTCCTTCTCCAACATGTCCTGTAGTGAACAAGGGAAGAAGAAGGAGAAGACGAAGGCGGATGGCTCTGCCCTCCTCCGTCCATCCCTTTTATAGGCCGGGCAGGGAAGGGCAGCCGCTCCATCCATGGGTGATCACCGCCCTCCTCCGCCAATTCAAGACAGGCGGGCCCTTTCCAATGTACTCTCCCGCGCCACGCGCCTCCGTTACCTACCCCGCGCGATGCATGCTACATACGTGGCTCAGGATAAAGGCGTGTTGTGGGAAGAGTAAATTGGCAGTTTCTACCCTGTGTGTTAAAGTCATTCACGGGCCATCACTGGAGCGGCCCCACAACTATTGGCTTCACACCGCACGCGAGAAAACCGGAAACTGGCCCAAAATCAAGGATAATAAAGCAGCAATGATAAACTCAATGGGCCAACCCCTTCAGTAACCTTGCCTGTGCACTTATTAGGCCCTACCCCGACGACGCTCAGCAAAGTGTTCGCGGCAGGCCTGGGGGCTTCTGTTGGTGCAACAAACCCTGGGTCTGTTAACCAACTGTGCATAGGAAGATGATCGAGATTGAAGCACCAGCTTAAGTCGGAGATTGGAGAACCAAGAGATTTGAAGAACCAACATGCAGATCAAAGGGACCAAGATCAAGCCTGAGGAGGATGATATCGGCAAGAGAAGGGCCTCCCTTGCTGGGCAGGCGAGCCTGGCAAGGGGCGAGGCCACCACCAGAAGCAAGCAACTGAGGCTCCCCGGCAGAGCCTGCCGGGGCTCGCAGGGGAAAAACCACCCCACCAACCACTCAAGCATGACTCATGTCGTCAATCAGTGCGGTGTCAAGCTGCAAGATGATTAAGTGGCAGCCGTTCGCCATATGGCAGCCATTTCCTACAGAAGAAGCCTATAGATGACACCCGTCCTGCAACGTGTCAAGAGAGCAGGTGTAGAGCTGGCGAAATAGCCCGGCAGGCACTGCTGGGCGACCAGTGTTGTGACACTCAGCGGCGTATTTAATGCAACATGTCAGCCCGCAGAGTTATGTATGATAGCACCATTCGTTGTCATATCAGTGGTTAATGACCACTTTGCCACTGTGGAAACCCCTTAATCTATGAAAGGAGACCCATGGCACCCATAGGAGGGGTTAGAAGGTTGGAAAGTTGACAAACCCAAGCCACCATATGCGTGTAGTCGCTGCGGCCCCGAGGCAAACCCTGTCGGGCAAGTGTACTACGCACCACCACATTCATCCCACCATCAATCCACTAAAGTAGGAGTAGGGTCTTACGCCTCGCGGTGGCCCAAACCTGGGTAAATTGCTTGTGTGTTCTCTGTCGTGCTGTCGTACACTAGTCTGCTCTTTGTGTAACGCGCCATCCCCCTGCTGAACCAATAGGGGGCCACCCGGTCCCATAGGTGGTCGCGGACGTCCCGTGACAAAAGATAGCATGTATATAATGGCTTCAAGTAAAAGTACATTTAATGGTTTCTTTACTGTTTGTTTCCCACCCAACATGAAACTCATAGTAGACACCAGAGATTAAGCAGATAATAGATAGATACTATTGATTGCGGCCCCGATATGTACTCCACAACCATTTAAAAATTCAAGTTTGACCATTAGTTTGGAGCTAACTGAGAGTCTAATCGATAAACATGACAATGAAGTAGCATGTAATATTAAGCGATGCATAATGTAAGCAAACACGAAAGAGTGCGACCTCTCTTGCGGACCCGTGTATTCCTCGAGGTCATCTGCTCGGTTGATGATGGTAATGCAACTGCCATGGCTGCCAGCGGCCGGGAAGAAGATTTGAGGCAGCGAAAGACAGTCTGGAGGCCGGATCCCTACTCTGCTAGACCCTCTGTCGTTGGAGCAACTGAGCTGGGGCGAACAATGGTGCAGTAGGAGCGGGACAAACCACACAAGGTTTTCTTTGACAACTATATGTAAGAGAAGTAATTCTGTAAGGGCTCGTTTAAATTGGAGGATTCTAACAACGCGGGGATAGGAAATACACATTATTAGGATAGGAATGCATGTGCAAAACAGAGAATTTAAAAACACAGGATTTCTGCCAATCTGGGTGTTTGGTTCACAAGAATTGGAAGATCACATGATGCAAAGAAGCATGGTGAGATTAACTCAAACCATAAGAAAATGTACGGTTATAATGCTATTATGCTACTATCTCTTAGTCTTGTGCTTCATGAATAGGAATTTGAAAAGGAGGACAAGTGGATATCAAAATTCCTACGGTTTTTCTTTCAAGGAGACACTAAAGGAACAAATCCTACAGTTTTACTTTGCTCCATTCCATGGAACCAAATGCATGAATAGTAGTAGCATAGGAAACTTTCTAATTCCTATGTTTATCCTTCAGTTTTCCTTTCAAGCACTGACGATTCTACTAGGTAGGGATGAGCAGGGAAAAGCCTACACTCAAAAAATGTTTCTGTGCTACTTTTACTACTTTGGACCTAGGCCACTGCCCTACTAGCTCAACTCCCAGGCTCATCTACAAATGCACAACTCAAACGCGCAGAGATAAATAATGATGGCTTTCAAGAGAGTCCATCACAGATAGCTAAGTTGCCTGGTACCTCACTGCTTGTCATATAGTAGGAGAAACTAATCGTATTTCATGTTACTACGTGTGCTCAGTGGACAATATATATATATATATAGGGTGGGTCTATTATGATAACACCCCTTAAGAATGTTATTCTAATAACATCTGCCTTATTCTGCTAACAATTCCACACCTCGTGCTGCCGCGAACCGAACCGCTGGCCCGATCCAAACTAAAGCGCACGCACCCACCAACCGCACCTTATCCACTCCCATCCCCTGCCGCAGCACCACGCCCCCAACTTCCCTCACCTCCTTCTCCCGACCCCCAGTTGAGCCGCCATGCTACAACCACCGGCCCCCTCCACCTCCCTCCCCCCCTTCGCCACCCTCTCCGTT
>NC_041390.1:346370080-346434514 GCF_002162155.2 Triticum dicoccoides | reverse complement strand
CCACTACACCACCACCAGCTTTCCCGTCGCCAGATCCATGGCAGTCGCGCAGCCCCGGACGACTACCACCCGCGCTGCCACGGCGGGCGCTGTCGGAGCTCCCGTGCGCCCCCCTGCAACACTCCGTCGCCATGGTCCAATCTCCACAACCCCCACCGTCCGCCACGCCAGCAAACTACATCCTCGACGGCGGCAGATCTCCACCACCACGCACTGCCCCAGCCTCCTCGGGCTTGACGTCCGCCACCATAGTGGAGCAGAACCACCACCGTGGCCATGCGCGTGGAGGCCAATCCCAGCGCGGCCATGGCCTGGAGCTCGCCTCTGGCCTCTTCTAGTCTTCCTCTCCGACCACGGGCCAAATCCGTGCCCCCCGCGCCGCCTCACGCGCTAGCCGAAGATGCCCGGGATCGACTACCCATCAACAAGCGGATCTGGAGGGCCCCAATTGCCGGTGGCTCTACTTGATCCACTATGTCTCCTCTGCCACTGGAGACGTACAACCGTGGTGGTGCAGTGAACCGCGACTCCAGTGTGCAGTGCAGTGGGTGTGTGCCCCTCCTTCCCTTACAGTCCAGCCGCCCCGCACTTGCAGTGCGCCGGCGCGCGTGATGCAGCTCCAACTTTGCCGTGCAGTTCATTGACGATAGCATGCACTCCCCAGGTGTTGCGTGTGCATTTCGAATTCTTTCACCTGCAAAAAGATGTGCTCTAGTGCAGTTCATTGTTGGTGTATCTCAAGTGCAGTTTTCAGATGGGTGCTACAAGCGTCCGCACCACTTCTTTGATCCACTATGGAGGAAAAAACAAGATGGCAAAAACATTCTTGTTCAGAAGTCTAGTTGTGAATTTTATGTGAACAATTCATGTAGCAGCAGACATGCAGTGCAAAAATGGTGTTTTCCGTGTTTGATGATTTTATGTATAAAAGTTATATGGACTCTTTGAAAATTGTTTACCAAAGTTCATTTGGAATTGTGTTGCGGCTCATTTCCCTCGACCATGTGGTTTGCTTGTTCACACGTGTACAGCTCGCCAATGTGGAAACCCAAAACTCCAAACAGAAAAAAGAAAGAAGGAAACAAAGTGCAAACATGTGTTAAATGAAAAATTGTGGAGAAACGACAAAAAGAGTAGTGCCGTTCACTTGACCATTTGATGCAGTGCGGTTTTCAAACTGAAGCAGTGCGGTTGGGTGTCTGATGTTGTTCATCTTGTAAGTGATCATTTGATGCAGTGCGGTTTTCTAACTGAAGCAGTGCGATCGAGTGTTTTTCTAACTAAAGCAGTGCGGTCGGGTGTCTGATGTTGTTCATCTTGTAAGTGACCATTTGATGCAGTGCGGTTTTCTAACAGAAGCAGTGCGGTCGGGTGTCTGATGTTGTTCATCTTGTAAGTGCAAAAAGAAAAAAATGTTTCCGAAACGACGTAATGTGGTTCACTTCTTCATACTTTTGGGGTTCACTTATGTCCGATGTGAAGTCCCGTCCACTTCCTCGCACAAGAGAATTTACGTGTAAATAAAATCAAGCAGTTCGCTTGCGCGTCTGATGTAGTGCGGTTTCATGTCTGAAGCAGTGCGCTTTTCTGTCCAATGCGGTTCACTCGTCGATTTTCCTGTCATGAAAAACAGAGTGTTTGCATTTCAGTAAATTTAAAAATGCTTTTAAACTGTAAGGAATTAGAGAGCATGTTCTACATGAAAAAGTTGCGCCTCGTCAATATCTTCCCAACGGCATATAATTTGAATCATTCCGGTCGGCACTTTGTAAAAATTTCACGAAAAATGGCCGCTGCCTCTCATCGTCAGCCACACAATTTTCAAAATTAACTAAAAACCGTAAGGAATCTCGAAACCATTTCAACATATGAAAGTTGCGCCTCATCTTTAGCTTTCCAACGGTGTGTCACATGTCTCGTTTTGACAAACGGTAGGAAAACTGGAGCGAAAATAGTACGAAAATTGCAAAAAATTCGAAAAACAGAATTCCGCGATTTACTAAATTTAAAACTTCTCTTAAACCTTAACGAATTAGAGAAAAAATAGATATGAAAAAGATGCGCCTCGACAATTTCTTTCCAATGGTGTATCATTTGCTTCATTCTGACAAGGAGTTTAGAAAAAATTATGAAAATACGCTCGCTGCCACTTGTCGTCCGCCGCACCGTTTTTGAAACTGCTCATAAACCTCGAGGAATCTTGAAAAGTGTTCAACATGGCGAAGTTGCGCCTAATCCATAGCTTTCCAACGGTATATTATACGCCTCATTTCGATAAACGGTTAAAAAACTAGAGCGAAAATATTACCGAAAAAACACAGCATGCAGTTTTTTCTGACACGAAGTTCAGTAGTCTGTATTGTAGTGCTCTCGCTACAGAAAGTGCAGTGCACCTGTGTTGAGCGTGCAGTGCGGAAGTAGTATCAGAATAGTTATTCTGATAATATTATCAGAATAGATCGGCTGTGTGTGTGTGTGTATATATAATGATAATATGTAGAGTGAAAAAGTGATGCAACAAGTGTACAACCTCTTTGGCAAAGCCAGGTCGATCTTAGCGTGATTGGATTGGACGGTGAGGATGCTCTGCCTGATTTGACTGTCGGAGGAGGGGAAGAAGATCTTAGGTGTCTGGAGATGGATCCCAAGGTACTGCTCACTGTGATGGACGGTTTCGTCATTGGAGCAGCTCCGGTGAGTTATACCACTGCGAGGCTGAAGAAGGACAAGAGAGACAATGTTAACCTGAGTGGAATTCTAATAGCATCTCCAATAGATGACGTAATAAAATACATAACCACAAAGTGCTAGATGTAAAATACATCAGCCTCTCATATCTGAACTTAACTGTCGAAACTGAATTTAACCGTCGAAACTGAATTTTGCTGTCGAAACTGAATTTTACTATTGGAACTGAATGCATGATTAGCAGAAAAGCTTTAGCAGCAGCAACGCATGTGAGAGCCGGGGCAGCTGGTTGTGTCGCAGCATCTCGAGTAGCAACTACAGGGGCTCGAGGGAGAGCAGGATCCGCTGGTCGTGCAACAGCAGCGCGCGCAAGAGTAGAGCAGCAGCGCTAGCAAGAGCAAGAGTGAGAGTAGTAGCGTAAGCAAGAGCAAGAGCGAGAGCAGCAGCGCGAGCAATAGCAAGAGCAGACTAGGTAGGGGACCGAGAGCAAGAGAAGAGCAGCTGCGCGAGCAAGAGCAGACCATGTAGGGGAGCGAGCGCAAGAGCAGAGCAGCAGCGCGAGCGAGAGATAAAGTAGCAGCAGCTCCTATTGATGTGGACATCACCGCTGAGGGAGCGACACCGTGGAGGAAGTGGACGACGCCACTGCCGTGGATGGAGCCACGCCATGCCGGCTCGGGACCGAGCACTGGCAGCACCGTGAGATCGAATCAAGAAGAAAATGTGGCGATTAGTGTACAACCTCTTTGGTGACGCCGATTTTCCCTCAACTTCATCCAAGGAAATGGTGATGATGTTGCTCTTCCGATGGTGCAGGTGAAGACGGTGGTGCGGGAATGGAGGTGGCGCGAAAGACAAGAGGAATGTCGGGGCAGCTCCTTGGAAGTGGAGGACAGGGTGGCTAAACCGGCGGGATGACGAGATCGACGAGGATCCTCACCCAGTACGATGGATAAGGGATGTCGAGGTGTTTCTCTGGACGACGTCGTCGGGGAAGAGGCTTTGGCTGGGTGGCGGATGGAGGAGGGTGTGGGGCTTCGCGGGATTTCACGGCCCCGGTGTACGAATGAGTGGGCGGATGGGATGGGAGTGGGGAACCATGGCTTAGGGACGCGCTTGTCCGAAATGTGGGGTAAGTTATGAAATTACCCCCACCGGTTTGAGCTAGGCGGTTCTTTCGGTTCACGGGTATCATGGGCATTTCGCGTGTCGGGATTTCGCAGGAGGTGGGAGTTTTCGCACACATTTTAATTTTTGGATAGCATGGCATGGGTTCAAATGGAGGGAGTTCTTGGAGCACAACGAGACAAAGATATATCTTAAGTATTTCGGGGTAACAAGGCGCGGGTTGAAATTTCTAGACAAGCCTAATGTTTACTGTACCAAATCAATTCGCTCTTCCGTCGAAGAAAAAATAAAAAAAATCAATTCGCACCACACAAGAGAGTCTAGTCCCATGTACTCTACCAAATCAATTTGCACTACAAATGTCATTCAAAACTTTGAATTCATGTTATGTTCAATTAAAATATTTTGCTACATGTATAATGCATGCAACCTGCTACTCAAATGAATGTTTTAGTGCATTCCAAACGTATATACTACTGCTTCAATATGAACAAAATTTTAATTCGTTTCACTATTTGAATAAGATCTACAATCATGATTGTTGTGAAGTCAGACCATTTGAATTCATTTCTCTATTTTAATAAGATCTACAATCATCATTATTGTCAACTTAAACCATCGTTTGTGTATTATCTTCACAACACACCACAAGATTACTGTCGAGTTAGATATGAACTATGTGTACTATATGAACTCGAAGTTGATTTTTTGAATCCACTTTATGTTGATTTCAAATCATAGTACATTTCAAGCTCTAGCTAGATCTTCATAATCTAAACCATGTCTCGTATGTATAATGTGTTTATCACATAATGTATGGTGCCCCACCCCCTACGCCTACAAGTATTTAGTGTGAGTTGCAAACACCACACATTAACACAAATTCAAATAAAATGTGAGATTGTTCGATATATAGTATTGTTCAGATTGTTCGATATTTAGTTGTAAGCAGCAAACCCCACACATTATCACAAATTCAAATAAAATGTGAGATTGTTCGATGTATAGTATGGTTAAGATTGTTCAATATTTAGTTGTGAGTTGCAAACACCATGCATTATCACATTATGGTATAACATGTGCAAACCCACAACACGCGTATCACCGCTATATTCATGCATGCATATTTTTATAACACTATGATCTCCTATTCAAATATATGCATCCACTTTCATATCAAATTATGATATTTGTTACTCTCTTACACCTACACAATCCTCTAACCTTTGTAGCTAGCACTAACTTTCTCTTGTGCATGCACACGCCCTCCTCGCCCTCCCCCTCCCTCAGCATTCTATCCATCACACACATTCATTTTTTCTTTAGGTCGTTCTCCCACAGTCTCCACAACTCCTTTCCGACAAACACTGATCGATAAACCTCTCCAGCAATGTCTGCCTACAATATACACACGCGCCTTCTATCTACTCCTTTATGTGTCCATGCCTCGTGTCTCTCATACGGTCCCACACACGTGTAAACTCTAGCTCCTCGCACACTCCTCCCCCTATCTAGTAAGTAGCTAGGCCTCTCGCACCACCTCCTAGCTCAATTCTCTCTGTCTATCCGTCTCGCTGGGCCTTATTTGCCTCTAACAAATGGATGTACACCGGCCGATCTCCCGCTATACATATAGCTAGCTAGGTCGTTATAACTCGTTTTTCCCCACACGTTGATCGATCTACCTCATTAGTTATGTCTCTCCCTTCCTCCGACAAACACCAATTGATCCAACAATCAAGTTAGGTTTGCTTACCAAACAGATGGTTCCCCTTCATCATCCATGCATGTGTCCCAATACATCTATCATGCACATGCACACACAGAAACGCATCCCCACTCTTACTGATAATATTGCAGTTCTACCCTCAGTTTGTCTAGTAGGCCTCTCCCACCATCTTCGAGAAGCAACTCCATCACCCATCCAGCACTCTACCCCTCTCCCCCTCTCCCTCCCTTTCTCTCTCCTCTCTCTCTCTATCCCAACCTATTTCTCGTCCTTCACTTATATATGGATGTCGACGGATCTCCCTCAAGGCATAGCTGGGTCTCTCCTTCTCAACACATATACGAGTCATTCTACCTCTCTAGTTAGGTCTCTGCCTCCCCCTCCCCCCTGTAACGCCCTCGATCCGGCTATATCTCCCACGTGTCAAAGCACGACTTAGAGGAATAACCGCATTGAAAGTAATGTCGCAAGTGAGGTAATCTTCACAACAACCCATGTAATATATTAAGGGAAAAGGATACACAGTTGGCTTACACTCACCACGTCACACAAATAGCATAAATAAGTCATTACATTCATACAGTTACACTCAAGGTCCGACTACGGAACCAAAATAAAGATAACCCCCAAATGCGACAAAGTCCCCGATCGCCCCAACTGGGCACCACTACTGATCATATGGGAAAGACACGTAGTATCGTCATGAGTCCTCATCGAACTCCCACTTGAGCTCAGTTGAATCACCTAGAGTGGTATCATCGGTCCCTGCATCTGGTTTTGGAAGTAATCTGTGACTCACGGGGACTCAACAATCTCACACCCTCACGATCAAGACTATGTAAGCTTATGGGAAGGGTAAAATATGAGGTGGAGCTGCAACAAGCGACTAGCACATATGGTGGCTATCATACACAAATGAGAGCGAGAAGAGAAGGCAAAGGCACGATCGATGAACTATGATCAAGAAGTGATCCTAGAACAACCTACGACAAACATAACTCCAACACCGTGTTCACTTCTTGGACCCCGCCGAGAAGAGACCATCACGGTTACATACGCGGTTGATGCATTTTAATTAAGTTAAGTTTCAGGTTATCTACAACCGGACATCAACAAATTCCCATCTGCCCATAACCACAGGAACGACTTTCAAAAGATCAAATCCCTGCAGGAGTGTCCCAACTTAGCCCATCAAAAGCTCTCACGGTCAACGAAGGATATTCCTTCTCCCAAGAAAATCCGATCAGACTCGGAATCCCGGTTACAAGACATCTCGACAATGGTAAAACAAGTCCAGCAAGACCACCAGCTGTGCCGACAAATCCCGATAGGAACTGCACACATCTCGTTCTCAGGGCACACCGGATAAGATAAGCGTACGGAAGCCAACGTAACCCAAGTTGCCAAGGTACGGCCCCGCACGGTGCTATGGTTTGGACCAACACTTAGAGAAGCACTGGCCCGGGGGTTTAAAATAAAGATGACCCTTGAGTCCGCGAAACCCAAGGGAAAATGGCTAGGTGGCGAATGGTAAAACCAAGGTTGGGCCTTGCTGGAGGAGTTTTATTCAAGGCGAACTGTCAAGGGTTCCCATTATAACCCAACCGTGTAAGGAACACAAAATCAAGGAACATAACACTGGTATGACGGAAACTAGGGCGGCAAGAGTGGAACGAAACACCAGTCATAAGGCCGAGCCTTCCACCCTTTACCTAGTATATAGGTGCATTAAGATAACAAGATAAAATAATGATATCCCAACAATAAACATGTTCCAATAACAAACAAACTCCAATCTTCACCTGCAACTAGCAACGCTATAAGAGGGGCTGAGCAAAGCGGTAACATAGCCAAACAACGGTTTGCTAGGAAAAGGTGGGTTATAGGTTTGACATGGCAATATGGGGGCATGATAAGCAAGTGGTAGGTATCGTAGCATATGCATAGCAATGGAGTGAGCATCTAGCAAGCAAAGATAGAAGTGATTTCGAGGGTATGGTCATCTTGCCTACAAGGTTCTCCGAGTTGACTTGGTCCTCGTAAGCATACTCAACGGGCTCCTAGATCACGTACTTGTCTCCCGGCTCTACCCAAAGCAATAACACAAACAAAGGGAGACACAATCAACCACGTGCAATGCTCAAACAACATGATGCAAACATGGTATGATATGCGGGATGCGATATGCGATGCATATGCATGATTTGGAAAGGAATGATTGAACCTGGCCTCAACTAGGAAAACCAAGAGTGCCACTGGAAAGAGGAGATGATTTCGGTTGAAATCGATATAAAGATCACCGGAATCGGATGCACGGTTTGGAAATGACAAGCAAAACAAATATGGCGCAAAGCTGCGATTAACAGCACGAGGCCATCTAAATGCATCAAGAACAATATGCTATAACACTCTAACATAGCAAAAAAATACATGTCAGGGATCCACTAAATATGCTTGAAAAAATATGAACACTGAGCTACGGCTAATTCACTCAATAGCAAGCTCAAACAAGCATGGTAAAAGTGCAAAAGATATCAGGTTTCAGACTAGTGAAATTAACAACATGTCAGGAATTTAACCTCAGGAAGCAATGTTCAGAGCAATGAAACAAGATGCTACAGGAACATATCATGGCAAAGCAAGGCATGGAGTGAAGCTACTCAAATCATACAACATAAGTCCCTTACTGACCATAGGCCAAAAGGGATCAAAAAATACAATTGCAACCACGTGAACAAAGCAATTATCTTTAACAGATTCAGACTTAGTGAAAAACTGGAACATGGCAAAACAGATAACAAGTAGGCATGTTTACGAGCTCGATGCACTCACTATGAGGCAAGACATGACAAACTAAGCATACACCCAGCAATTAGACATGGCATAGAAGCTAGACATGGCAAGAACAACAACATAGCATGCATGGATCAACAACAACAAGCTCGGCAAAATTGCTAAACATGTTAACAATCTGCCAAGAACATTTTATAGCAAAAGTAGAGCTCGATTGACTCAAGCTAGGGTGCTCCATAAATGCAAACAAAGACATGGATGGATAGAGCACCACAATATCTACAAAACATCCTTACTGGTCATGCTCAAAAGAGGCATGGATCACTAGGTATCAACATGAACATATGGCATAAAAATTACAGCAGGAAAAGGACTAAGGTACTTTGCAACATTAAGTCCCTGAAATCAGCAACATTAAGTAAGCTAATTTGCATGCTAATGCAGTGACCACAAATATCACAAAAATACATGGCATACACCCCTGTAAAGATGGCATGGCATCCTTCAAAACAAATGTAGATCTCAAGATCATAGCATGCACACATTAATCATGGCAAAAATGACAAAAGTGCATTTGCTGATAATAATCTGAAACTAACATCACATCGCCCTGTTCCAACAACATTTAGGGCATCAAGATTAGCTCAAAGGAAAATGATGCAATGAGATGAAATGGAGTACTCGTCGAGACGAACATTTCGATATGCTACACGCACGAATTGGAGCAACGGTTGATGAGTTATGACATGATGCAAATCACATAAAAGTTAGGGTTTCAGAGGAAAAGTCAACCGAGATTCAAATCCCAGATCTGGATCTCGCGCTTCCCGAGGATGGCCGGGCTTCGCTGTTCACCGGAGAAGGACGAGGCGGCCGGAGTGAGGGAGCTCACTGGGGAATTGGCCGGCCGGAGTGAGCGGGGTGGCGGACTTGCCGGACGGTGAGGCGACGACGGTGCGGCGGCGCCGGACGGAGAGGCGGCTGGCACGGCGACGGATGGGCCCGGTGGCCCGAAGCAGGCTTCGCGGGCCTGGCGGCGGAGTGGCGGCAATGTGGGGCGCGCGGGGACACTTGGCACCCTAGGATTGGCGGCGGGGCAAAACGGACATGTCCGGCAGCGGGATTTTTGTCCGGCGCACGAGGAGAGGGAGGGGGCTAGGGTTTGCCCGAAAATTTCGGGGAAGATCTATTTATAGAGGTGGAGGGAGCTAGGAGGCTCCAAAAGAGGTGCGGTTTGCGGCCACGCGATCGTGATCGAACGGCCTAGGTGATGGAGGAGGTTTAGGTGGGTTTTGGGCCACTTTGGAGGGGTGTTGGGCTGCAACACAGACGAGGTCTTTTTGGTTCCTCGGTTAACCGTTGGAGTATCAAACAAAGTCCAAATGGCACGAAACTTGATAGGTGGTCTACTGGTAGTAAACCAAGGCCACATGACAAGTCTCGGTCCAATCCGAAAATGTTTAACACCCGCACACGAAAAGAGGTAGAAAGGGACACCGGAGGACATAGGAGCGTGGGAATGCAAAACGGACAACGGGGAAAATGCTCGGATGCATGAGACGAACACGTATGCAAATGCAATGCACATGATGAAGATATGAGATGCATGACAAAGACAAAAGCACACGGAGACAAAAACCCGACAACGAGGAAATAAAATAACTTAGTGCCGGAAATGGCAAGAGTTGGAATACAAATATGGAAGGTTACATACGGGGTGCTACAACACTCCACCACTAGAAAGGATCTCGTCCCGAGATCTAGGACTTGAAAAAATTTCGACTACTCAGAATGGAGGTGATCCTCGCGTTCCCAGGTAGCTTCACGATCGGAATGATGTGACCACTTGCCTTTAAGGAATTTGATAGATTTGTTGAAAGTCTTGCGCTAAGTTTCTTCAAGAATAGCAACTGGGTGCTCATGATAAGACAGGTCTTCTTGGAGATCAATGTCTTAGAAGTTGATGGTGCGGTCAGGAGTCTTGAAACACTTGCGGAGTTGATAGACATGAAACATGTCGTGCACGTTTGCAAAGTTGGAGGGAAGCTCAAGTTGATAGGCGAGATCGCCTCTTTTGCTGATGATCTTCAATGGACCCACGTATCTAGGGGCAAGCTTCCCTTTGATACCGAAGCAACGAGTACCTTTCATTGGAGAGACGCGGAGGTAGACATGGTCTCCGATCTCGAAAGCCAAGTCATGATGCTTGCTATCATAGTAACTCTTCTGGCACGATTGCACGGCTTTGAGATTATCACGAATGACTCTGCACATTTCTTCAGCCTCTGTGATCAAGTCATTGCCAAGAAGTTGGCGTTCACCAGTTTCTGACCAGTTAAGAGGAGTATGGCACTTCCTGCCATAGAGAATCTCGAATGGGGCCTTGCCCGAACTCGCTTGGAAGCTGTTGTTGTAGGAGAACTCGGCATATGGAAGACAATCTTCCCACTTCATACCGAAAGATATGACACAAGCCCTGAGCATATCTTCAAGAATTTGATTGACTCGCTCGACTTGGCCACTAGTTTGAGGTTCAAAAGCTGTGCTGAAGCAGATGTTGGTGCCCATGGCCTTCTGAAAAGAATCCCAGAACTTGGAGGTAAAGATGCTGCCACGATCTGAAGATATCACTGTGGAATGCCATGTAGAGAGACAATCCGGGAGGTATATAGCTCTGCCAACTGAGCTGCTATGATAGATTCTTTGATAGGAAGAAAATGAGCCACTTTAGTGAGCTTGTCGATGACAACGAAGATAGCATCATTGCCATGCTTAGAATTTGGAAACCCAGTCACGAAGTCGATCTCAATGTGGTCAAACATCCATTCTGGAATGGCAAGAGGTTGGAGGAGACCAGCTGGTCGTTGGTGTTCTTCTTTCACTCTTCTGCAGACATCACATTCATTCACGAACTGAGCAATCTCGCGCTTCATTCGAGTCCACCAATACGACTGCTTGAGGTCATGGTACATCTTTGTACTTCCAGGGTGAACAGAGAGAAGTGAATTGTGAGCCTCGTTCATAATGACTTTATGAAGGTCACCTTTAGGCACAACAATGCGATCCTCGAAGAATAGAGTATCATTGTCAACAAGACGATAGCACTTGTACTTGGGCTGACTCTTGGCAATCCCACTCTTCACCTTCTTCACCATAGCATCAAGAAGTTGAGCCTCACGAATCTGATCTTCCAAAGTAGGAGAGACTTGGAGGTTGGCGAGGAAACCTTGAGGAACAACTTGAAGATTGAGTTTGCAAAAAGCTTCACAAAGCTCGGGTTGGTAAGGCTTGAGAATCAAACTGTTGCAGTAAGCCTTCCTGCTCAATGCGTCAGCAATTACATTGGCCTTGCCTGGAGTATAATCGATACTCGGATTATACTCTTGAAACATTTTGACCCGACGAGTCTGTCTGAGGTTGAGGTTAGGCTGAGTGAAGATGTACTTGAGATTCTTGTGATTGGTGAAGATGTCCACTTTCCTTCCCAACAAGAGATGTCTCCAAGTTAAAAGAGCACGGACAACTGCCACCAACTCCAGATCATGAGTGGGGTAGTTCTTTTCGTTGGGCTTCAACTGGTGAGAGGTATAGGCCACAACTTTCTTCTCTTGTAGCAACACTGCACCAAGACCTTGAAGGGAAGCATCACAGAAGACCTCAAACAGTTTGGATTCATTAGGAGGAGTCAGAACTGGAGCAGTGACTAACTTCTCTTTCAGGGTGTTGAAAGCGATGTCACATTCAGGCGACCAAACGTACTTCACATGCTTCTGGAGAAGGTTGGAAATAGGCTTCGCGATCTTTGAGAAGTTCTCAACGAACCTTCGACAATAGCTTGCGAGCCCAAGGAAGCTGCGGAGTTGCTTCACATTCTGAGGTGGTTCCCAATTCACAATTGCAGACACCTTCTCAGGATTAACAGCTATGCCCTTGGCAGAGATGATATGCCCAAGGTAGAGATCCTCATCGAGCCAAAACTTGCACTTTGAAAACTTCGCATAGAACTGATGTTCTCTGAGTTTATCCAGCACCAAACGCAAGTGCTTGGCATGATCCTCCTTGTTCTTGGACAAGACCAAAATGTCATTGTGGTAGACCAGGACGAAGTCGTTTGTGTAGGCGTTGAAGATGAAGTTCATCATGCGAGAGAATGTTTGCGGAGCATTGACGAGGCCGAAAGACATGACAGTGTATTCATATGAACCATAGCTTATTCTGAATGCTGTCTTGGGGATATCTTCTTCACGAATGCGAATCTGATGATAGCCCATACGGAGATCAAGCTTGGAGAATACTTGAGCACCTTTGAGTTGTTCAAACAGCTCGTTGATGTTGGGAAGTGGGTACTTGTTCTTTATGGTCTTCTTGTTTAATGGACGGTAGTCGACACAAAGTCGGTCCGTTCCATCCTTCTTCTTCACAAAAAGAACTCCACAACCCCATGGAGAAGAACTTGGTCGGATGAGACCCATGCGCTCTTGAATATCGAGTTGCTTCTTCAGCTGCTTCAACTCTTCAGGTCCAAGCTTGTAAGGACGTTTGCAAACAGGTTATGTGCCAGGCTCAAGATCAATGACGAATTCAACTGGGCGGTGCAGAGGCATTCTTGGAAGCTCTTCTGGAAAGACGTCTTGATATTCGCAAACGACTGGAACCTGAGAGATGGCATCCAACTCGCCCTTCTCATTGAGAGAAAACAGACGGATAGTATCATCCCTTGCGGCAAAGACAATTACATCCTCAGACGAATGAGTCAATTGAATCTGCCTGGCAACACAATCAAGCTGAGGCTTGTGCTTAGAAAGCCAGTCCATTCCGAGAATAAGATCAATATCTGAGTTACCAAGGATCATTGGAGAAGCCAGAAACTTGAAGTCACCCATCATGATAGAAACATCCGGGACTATCGAGGTAGCCCTCATAGACTTGGCTGGAGAAACCACTCCCATAGGTTTACCCAACATTTCGAAAATGAAGTCATGCTTAAAGACAAATGATCTTGACATGAAACAATGAGATGTACTAGTATCAAAAAGGACTTTTGCAGGAGTAGAGTTAACTGGAAAGTTACCCATAATCACACCTGACGAGTCCTCTGGCTAAGCTGTGTTCAACAAGTTGACCTTGGCGTGCTTGGGATTATGCTTGACCACTGCAGTGCTAGCAGATCTCAGAGGAAGACGCCTCTGATTGAAGCATTTGTTGGCATAGTGACCCTTCTTCTGACACTTGTTGCACGTGATCTCCAAGAGTGGACGGTGATACGGAGCACTCGATCTTGGAGAATGAGACGAAGTCTTGTTCTGAAAGGCTGGGTTGGGTGGGTGGGAAGATCCATTGCCACCTTTGCTCTTCTCCTGATAAGGCTGACGGAACGGAGGAGGAGGCAGCCAATACTTTTGCTTCTTAGAAGCCACTTGAGTTGAGGAAGAAGGAGTTGCATCTCTGACTCGCTTCTTGGAAGCATCGCACTTGAGTTGAGCGGTCTCTTGTTTCAGTGCCATGTTGTAAAACTCATCGTACTTCTTCGGTGCAAAGAGCACGAGAGCTAGTTGAAGATCTTCTCTGAGGCCACCCCTGAACTGATAAAGCATACTCTTGTCGTCAGGGACGTCTTGCTTGGCGAAACGAGCGAGCCTCTGGAACAGAATGTTATACTGGTAAATAGATAAGCTGCCTTGCTTCAGGTTGCGGAATTCCTCACGCTTGCTCTCAACAACACTCTGAGGAATGTGGTGAGCTTTAAAATCTTGACGGAATTCATCCTAGGTAATCACACGGCCTCCTCTGGAATCTTTGTATTGCTGAAACCATTCTGCAGGTTGGTCTTTGAGTTGCAACGAAGCAAACTTGACAAAGTCCTCAGGCCTGGCGTTGCTGCACTCGAAATGCTTGCAGATATCCACGAGCCAATCATCAGCGTCTGTTGCTTCGACACAGTTGTTGAAGGTCTTTGGCTGATTAGCGAGGAACTGGTTGAGTGTAGCAAACTAATTCTGATTGGTGCCATGGCCATGATTCCCTTGGTTGCGCTCTTGCAAGAGTTGCATGATCAGCTGCACATTTGCATTGGTAGCGGCCATCACAGCTTGCCATGCCTCCGGAGGTGGAGGTGGTGGTGGCGGATCAGGATTCAGAGTCGTGCACGTTGGAGGAGCCATCTTGAAGAGGGTGACATCCGTTAGCATCTTAACAGACATATATTCAAGCTGAATCAAATGGATCGAAATTGCAACATAAAGTCTTAACATCCGAACAAAATGAACGAATGCATTCCAATTGAAATGGTCACATTTCCATAAATTGAGAAGCCACTTAGATAGAGGTAGAAGAATAAAACAACAAGGTACAGACAAGAACAAATACTTGGTAAGGATTACCCAGTCACAAACCAAATATCCGCGGAAGAAATACTAGAACTACATGAATTCCCACCTATGAAACTCCTGAACCTTTCCGGTTATGCAATCAGGTGTTGGGGATACAGGGGAAGCATAATATCTCACCCAAAGCTAGCAAATCCTACATCCAGCTGTATCCATCCTTCAACACATAACCAAGAAACCTTCGGAAATCATCTACCTCAACCTTCGAAAAGCATCCGTTATACGAGTTATGGCGATACTCCCGAACTCCCGCCCCAGTACTGGGTGGCGTCGAGGTTATCTCACCAACAACTGGATAAAAGAGATTTTCGATGTCGGCGAAACTCAGGTATTCCAGAATTGCAACGGTAAAATTTTGACGACAACACCTCAGAGCTCAACTCCCCGGGACACTGCCACAACCCCTAAATGTCAGGAGGCACCAAGAACAATGTTCTCGTCACAAAACCATCGGAACGATTCCAAGATACCCGCGTGATCCTAAATTTTTTTTAGTGAAATTTGAGAAGAGAAGAGTCAAAACTCTACACCAGGATGCCTCACCAGAGCGACGAAGGGACTGAGGAGTAAAAAGAAGTCCTACTCTCCGATATATATAATTCCTACATGACTCAAAACATTTTTCTAGACTCAACAATGCAAACGATTCGATCAAGCAGGGGGCTCCTAAGGTCAGGGAAGGCTCTGATTACCAACTTGTAACGCCCTTGATGCGGCTATATCTCCCACGTGTCGAAGCACGACTTAGAGGCATAACCACATTGAAAGCAATGTTGCAAGTGAGGTAATCTTCACAACAACCCATGTATTAAGGGAAAAGGATACATAGTTGGCTTACACTCGCCACGTCACACAAATGGCATAAATAAGTCATTACATTCATCCAGTTACACTCAAGGTCCGATTACGGAACCAAAATAAAGATAACCCCCAAATGCGACAAAGTCCCCGATCGCCCCAACTGGGCACCACTACTGATCATCTAGGAAAGACACGTAGTATCATCCTGAGTCCTCATCGAACTCCCACTTGAGCTCAGTTGAATCACTTGGAGCAGTATCATCGGTCCCTGCATCTGGTTTTGGAAGTAATCTGTGAGTCATGGGGACTCAGTAATCTCACACCCTCGCAATCAAGACTATTTAAGCTTATGGGAAGGGTAAAATATGAGGTGGAGCTGCAGCAAGCGACTAGCACATATGGTGGCTATCATACACAAATGAGAGAGAGAAGAGAAGGAAAAGGCATGATCGATGAACTATGATCACGAAGTGATCCTAGAACAACCTACGTCAAACATAAGTCCAACACCGTGTTCACTTCCCGGACCCCGCTGAGAAGAGACCATCACGGTTACATATGCAGTTGATGCATTTTAAATAAGTTAAGTTTTAGGTTATCTACAACCAGACACTAACAAATTCCCATCTGCCCATAACCGCGGGCACGACTTTCGAAAGATCAAATCCCTGCAGGGGTGTCCCAACTTAGCCCATCACAAGCTCTCACGGTCAATGAAGGATATTCCGTCTCCCAAGACAATCCGATCAGACTCGGAATCCCGGTTACAAGACATCCCGACAATGGCAAAACAAGTCCAGCAAGACCACCCGTTGTGCTGACAAATCCCGATAGGAGCTGCACACCGGATAAGCTAAGCATACGGAAGCCAACGTAACCCAAGTTGCCAAGGGACGGCCCCGCACGGTGCTCTGGGTTGGACCAACACTTAGAGAAGCACTGGCCCAGGGGTTTAAAATAAAGATGACCATTGAGTCCGTGAAACCCAAGGGAAAAGGCTAGGTGGCGAATGGTAAAACCAAGGTTGGGCCTTGCTGGAGGAGTTTTATTCAAGGCGAACTGTCAAGGGGTTCCCATTATAACCCAACCATGTAAGGAACA
Organism: Triticum dicoccoides; assembly: GCF_002162155.2. NCBI lineage: Eukaryota > Viridiplantae > Streptophyta > Magnoliopsida > Poales > Poaceae > Triticum > Triticum dicoccoides. The sequence continues at coordinate 346,417,888 of NC_041390.1, read as the reverse complement.
CAAAATCAAGGAACATAACACCGGTATGACAAAAACTAGGGCGGCAAGAGTGGAACAAAACACCAGGCATAAGGCCAAGCCTTCAACCCTTTACCAAGTATATAGGTGCATTAAGATAACAAGATAAAATAATGATATCCCAACAATAAACATGTTCCAACAAGGAACAAACTCCAATCTTCACCTGCAACTAGCAACGCTATAAGAGGGGCTGAGCAAAGCGGTAACATAGCCAAACAACTGTTTTCTAGGAAAAGGTGGCTTATAAGTTTGACATGGCAATATGGGAGGCATGATAAGCAAGTGGTAGGTATCGTAGCATAGGCATAGCAATAGAGCGAGCATCTAGCAAGCAAAGATAGAACTGATTTAGAGGGTATGGTCATCTTTCCTGCAAGGTTCTCCGAGTTGACTTGGTCCTCGTAAGCATACTCAACGGGCTCCTAGATCACGTACTCGTCTCCCGGCTCTACCCAAAGCAAGAACACAAACAAAGGGAGACACAATCAACCACGTGCAATGCTCAAACAACATGATGCAAACATGGTATGATATGCGGGATGCGATATGCGATGCATATGCATGATTTGGAAAGGAATGATTGAACCTGGCGTCAACTTGGAAAACAAAGAGTGCCACTGGAAAGAGGAGTTGATTTCAGTTGAAATCGATATAAAGATCACCGAAATCGGATGCACGGTTTGGAAATGACAAGCAAAACAAATATGGCGCAAAGCTGCGATTAACAGCACGAGGCCATCTAAATGCATCAAGAACAATATGCTACAGCACTCTAACATAGCAACAAAATACATGGCTGTCGGGACCCCGATTCTAAGTCACACCGATCTAGCATGTAACACCTCATATCACTTTGCGGCCTCACGCTCGGTATTCCCACGGGTGTCGCCTTACCATGGCCCGGGACCGTTTGCGCCTTTTGGCTCACGTATATGATAGTATCGCTAGCATCCATATGATAGAGAACCCAGGACGACATTGCTAGTCGTGAACCCCAAGCGGTGCTAACCTATGGGGACAGGCATACATGGATCACATCGAGCATGTCGGTCAACAACATATGAATCCGGGCTGTAGCACTGGGCTAACAGGACTCCGGGGAACCTAGGCTGTAGCAGGCTAGGCAGGACTCCGGAAGTCACCGCGTGACATTTCCCCGAAGGGCCAGACATAGGAACGAAGTGGAGCACATGCCGGCCAGTCAAGTGTTCTAAGCAGTAGTGCTGGGCTAGCAGGACTACTATGGCTCAAGGAAGCACTAAACTACATTCCCCCCTAAGAGAGGCTGCCAAGGATAAACAACTAGATTGTCGGATCCCAGACATAGCAGTACATGTCACACGTACGCATAACATGCAAGTATGTGCTGTACAACATGGCATCACAACATAACGCAAACTCATATAGATAAAGGCTCAGAAGAGCCACATAGCATTAAATACAAACAGGGGTCACATGACCCATCATTCAGAGCATACAAGCAACGGAAGCATTACATGTCTGAGTACAGACAACTACGAAAGAAAAAGGCCAAGGAGCCTAACTATCCACAAGTCCCTCCCAAGGGACCAAGATCGTAGCTGAGGTACAAGCTACTCGTCGAAGTCCAAGTGGTACTACTAGTGAGACAGATGTCTCATCTACAAAACATAAATAAAGCAAACGTGAGTACAAAGGTACTCAGCAAGACTTACATCAGATCCTATCATACATGCATTTGTATCAAGAAGGTGAAGTGGGGTTTAGTTGTAGCAAGCCAGCTTTGACTCAGTTGCTATCCTGTTCCACGACAACGAGAAACTTCTTTGAGATGAGGCAGCGCACACGAGTCCACTAAGCACCACATCAATACACTACTATGGATTCATCCTCGTCTCCTGATGAGAAGGCCATCCATAGTACTCACACGTGTCTTGAGCATTTTAGAGTATCCACTTTAAGTTGTCTATGTACCACGTAAGCATCCAAGAAGTCTGTAACCGAGGACACGGCTATTCGAATAGATCATGATAACCCTGCAGGGGTGTACTTCTTCACACACGCTCTCACCACTTATCACCATGTACACGTCATGTACCTCGGCAACCTTCAAGCGGAAGCCTAGCGAGGGTGTCGGCCACGACCTGACTAACCACACAAGACTCTAGTCCAGGTTTATCGCCTATTCGGGTTCCATCCGCAAGGAGATCCGTCCGGGGTGTCGCTCACGGCCCCAAACGATATGTGCAGGGTTCCCAAGCCCACCTCGCCGGATGGATCTACGCTTGGTACACCGTGCCACTTGTGCCTAGTCTGTCCCAAACCCACCTGGCCGGGTGCCACTTGGTAGACTACTAACACTACCTACAAACACAAGAAACTATTTGCGACTCCTGGATAGAGATCAAGTTGGCTAATAAGTCAAGAGGAGCAGTTAAGCATTCCAATGTGTGGTAGTAGCTAGTCATTGGACAACATACACGGAACTCAGTGCTTAAGGACGGTTCCAGTGAGACAACCCACCATGTACTCGTACATGGCCTCTCACCGCTACCTTTACCAAATCGTGTTCACATGCTTAACTCTCAGCACCAGAACATATCGTACCACTCCAATTCATTCCCGAAGAATCAGACCTGACACAACCCTAAGCAATAGCAGGCATGGCATGGCAAGAACACAACATGGCTCAATCAACTCCTACAGATGCTAGTGAGTTTTAACTATTTACTGTGGCAATGACAGGTCATGCAGAGGAATGGGTTCAACTACCGCAGCATAAAGTAGCAGTTGAATCGTTGTTGTCCTAATGCAATAATGAGAGCAGGAGCGAGAGAGTAGGATTGTATCGGAATGAACAAGGGGGTTTGCTTGCCTGGTAGATCAACAGGGGGGCACTGCTCCACTGATAGGTACTTTCGAACACTTTCTGGAGCAGGACCTATCGAGAAGGAACGGTGTCGGAAATCAAACACAAGCATATGCAAGATTATGATGCATGAACATGGCATGAGTATGTGATGTTGTATGAGTTACTGCAACTAGCAACACAATTAAATGAAGTTGGTTTGAATACAAGATTCAAATTCAAACTCCATATATGATTAGTTAAATGCCATTTATTTGTTTTGTCCAAAACAGAGGACAAACATTGTTCAAACATGCATGAAAATGCCATAAACAGATTCGTTGAATTTTTCTGATAATTTTTCATATATAAATTATTTCATTCTGAGTTATAGATTATTTTCTATGATTTTTAGAAGTTTTGAACATTTTCTGGAATTTCCTGATTAATTTTAAACCAAAAATGAAATATTGCGTCAGCATTGCGTCCTACCTGCGTCAGCGGGTCAACAGAGCCGACCAGGTCAAACCTGACGTGTGGGGTCCACACGTCAGTGACTCAGTTAGTTAATAGAGGAGTTATTCCTAATCTAATTTAGATTGGTGGCGCTGGGGCCCACTGTCAGTGTCTCTAGGGGTAATTAGTGCCTAACTAGAGGCCACGTCAGCAGTCGCCGGAGTTCGGCCGGCGACGACCAAAAGGGCGGTGGCGACTCGCTGGACTTGCGCTACGAGCGGCGTCTGGACGCGCAAAGACCACCGGGGCGTAGCCCGTCGTCGTCCGCATCCAGCGGAGCTGGTAGGAGGCTGCGGGGGCGCCGGATCTCACTGGAGCAGAGCTCGTGGCGGCGGCCAGAGTTCCGTGGCGTGCGGGCGCAGGCTACGGCTCGGGAAAGGCGAAAGGAAGAGTGGGGAAGAGTGCAGCAGCTCACCACGGGGACAACAGAGGCGGGGACGAGGCTGGGGGTGCGTCGAGAGCAGCGTGAGGTCGCCGGAGATCTGCGCAGCCGAAGGTAGAAGACGGCGATGGCGGCGGCGATGCAGAGTGTCCGGCATCACGTGACTCGGTGGAGAAGACGAGGGAGTCGCGGAGATGCTCGTGGACTCGTCGGAGGGGCGAGGGGACGGCGGGGAGCGTGTCAGCGGTGAGTTGCGGTGACGGTAGCCGCTCGACGGTGAGAGAAAGAGCGAGGGGGAGGGAGCAGAGGGGCGGATCGATTCGGAGGGGAAAGTGAGAGCGGTCCGGGGGGTCGCGTGGCGCTCGCAGTGGCCTCCAGCAGCAGCGGCAACCAGGAGCTGGCCGAGCGCGTGCTCGCGCGCGGCGGCCACGCGCGCGTCCTCCTGGCGGGAGGAAGACGACAGGGGAGGGGGGCAGGTGGGCTGGGCTGGCACAGGGCCAGGCCAGGTGGGCTGCACAGTGCTGGGCCTCGGGGCGGTGGGTAAGCGCCAGGTAAAACCTTTCTCTCTGCTTTCTGTTTTCTATTTTAGTTACTATTTTCTATTTGTTTCAATTTGTTTTGATTTAGTTCAAGCACTAAATCATTTTTGTTTCTTCTGATAATTTTTGCGGGGACTAAAAGGAATATTCTAAAGCCCCTCACAAAATAACAGAATTATTGAAGCATTAAATATATTTATAACATATATTTGGTCCAACTCAAATACAATATGAATTAATTCAAAAATCCATAAATGGCCAAGAAAAATGCTCATCATTTCTGGCAGGGGTTTTCACCTTTATCATAAATCATGAACATTTTCAAAGGGCATTTTGGGGTCTTTGAAAAGATTTAAGTTTGAACCTGGTTGAATTTCATTTGCTGCTAGGGTTTATTATCCCCTATTTCAAGTTTGACTGAAATTTAAACATGATGCAAACATGAAGGGCTAGCCTAGGTCATACCAGAACTAGAGATGTGAAAACTCGGCCCCACTCGGAAGAATCTCGTCCCGAGATTCGGGAGTCGGCGGGAAGAAAGTGGGGTACTCCAGTCATAGACAATCTGCACGCTCCCAGGTAGCTTCTCTCTCGGAGTGATGAGACCACTGAACCTTGAGAAACTTGATGTTATGACGTCGAGTGACATGCTCTGCTTGATCTAGAATGCGAACAGGGTACTCTCGATAAGTGAGGTTATCTTGGAGATCAAGCGTTTCGTGGTCCACTCCGCGGATGGGATCCGAGAAGCAACGCCTAAGCTGAGAGACGTGGAAGACATCATGAACTCAAGAAAGATGTGGGGGTAGTCCCAACTGGTAGGCAACCTCTCCTCGTTTAGCGAGAATGCGAAAAGGACCAATGTAGCGAGGAGCCAACTTGCCCTTGATACCAAAACGATGGGTACCCTTCAAAGGGGTAACCCGAAGGTAAGCCTTGTCGCCAATTTCATAAGCCACTTCCTTATGACAACGGTCATACTGGCTCTTATGACGAGATTGGGCTGTTTTCAAGTTCTCACGAATGATGCGAACTTGCTCTTCTGCCTCCTGCATCATGTCCGGTCCAAAGAATTGTCTTTCACCAGTTTCTGACCAGTAAAGAGGTGTTTGACATCTTCGTCCATACAGAACCTCAAAAGGAGCTTTCTTGAGGCTGGACTGGTAGCTATTGTTATAAGCAAACTCGGCGAAGGGAAGACACTTCTCCCAATCCATAGTGAAGGATATAACACAAGCTCTAAGCATGTCTTCGAGAATTTGGTTGACCCTTTCCACCTGACCACTTGATTGAGGGTGGAAAGCGGTACTGAAGGAAAGATGGGTGCCCATGGCAGTTTGGAAACTCTCCCAGAAATGAGAGGTGAAAAGACTACCACGGTCTGAATTGATCTCTAGTGGAACACCATGAAGTGATACTATTCGAGAAATATATAAGTCAGTGAGCTGACTAGCAGTGATACTCTCTCGAACGGGTAGGAAGTGAGCCACTTTGGAAAGACGATCAATGACTACAAAGATAGCATTATTCCCTCTCTTGGTCCTGGGAAAGCCGGTGATGAAGTCCATACCAACTTTATCCCATTTCCACTCAGGAATAGCTAAAGGTTGAAGGGTGCCAGCAGGCCTTTGATGCTCTGCCTTAACGCGACGACAAACGTCACAGTTAGCAATGAACTGAGCAATTTCTCTCTTCATCCTAGTCCACCAGAACCTCTGGCATAGGTCCTGATACATCTTAGTACTACCGGGATGAATCATGAGAGGGGATTCATGTGCCTCCTTAAGAATCAGTTGTCGCAGATGTTGATTCTTGGGAATCACCAAGCGATTCTCAAAGAAAACAACACCTCGATCATCCATAGAGAAACAACCACCAACTCCCTTCTTAATGTTTCTCTTGATGCGGATAACACCCCTATCAAACTTCTGATCAGTAATGATCTGATCCTCAAGGGTAGGTTTCGCCACCAAGGTAGAAAGGAATCCGTGAGGAGCAATGTGAAGGTTAAGCTTAGATAATTCCTCATGGAGAAATGGCTGGCCCTGTTGCAACATGAGATTGTTGCAATAGGACTTACGACTTAGCGCATCAGCCATGACATTCCCCTTGCCTGGGGTGTGGGTAATCCCTAAATCATAATCTGAGATCAACTCCAACCAACGTCTTTGCCTAAGGTTCAAATCTGGTTGGGTGAAGATATACTTGAGACTCTGGTGGTCGGTGTAAATCTCGCAACATTTACCGAGAAGGTAATGTCACCATGTCTTAAGTGCATAGTCTACGGCTGCAAGCTCTAGATCATGTGTAGGATAATTCTCCTCATGTGGATGCAACTGTCGAGATGCATAGGCAATCACATGGCGATCTTGCATAAGAATGCAACCTAGTCCCTGTCGTGAGGCATCACAATAGATAACAAAGTCCTTAGTGAAGTCCGATGGCACAAGTATGGGAGCAGAAGTCTGGCGTCTCTTCAGTTCCTGAAAACTGTGCTCACACTGTGGGGACCACTCAAACTTTTTATCTTTATTGAGAAGTTCCGTGAGAGGTTTGGCCACTTTGGAGAAGTTCTCATGAAGCGGCGACAATAACTGGCTAGGCCAAGGAAACTTCTAACTTGCTTAACCGTTTCAGGTGGAGTCCAATCAAGAACGGCATGAACTCTTTCGGGATTGACAGCAATGCCCTTACCAGAGATTACGTGGCCGAGATAGGTCACTTCTGGCAACCAAAATTCACACTTGGAGAACTGGGCATAAAGGCGGTGCTCTCTGAGTTTTTCTAACACAAGTCTAAGATGTTCGGCATGCTCTTCCTCGTTCTTTGAGTAAATAAGGATATCATCGAGGTAAACCACGATGAACTTATCTAAGTACTCCATGAAGATCGAGTTCATCAAGCGAGAGAAAGTAGCTGGAGCATTGGTTAGACCAAAGGACATGACGGTGTACTCGTACTGACCATAACGAGTGACAAAAGCCGTCTTAGGAATATCCCCATTTCTGATCTTGATTTGGTGGTAGCCTAACCTCAAATCCATCTTGGAGAAGACTGAGGATCCAGCGAGCTGATCATACAGATTGTTGATCCTGGGGAGCGGATACTTGTTCTTTATCGTGACCAAATTAACGGGATGATAATCTACAACCATTCGGTCTGTACCATCCTTCTTCTTGACGAAGAGGACGGGGCAAGCCCAGGGAGAAGAACTAGGACGGATGAAACCCTTTTGCAAGGATTCATCAAGTTGTTTCTTAAGCTCGGCTAGCTCTAAGGGTGCCATCTTGTAAGGTCTCCTAGAAATTGGGGCGGTTCCGGGGATAAGATCTATAACAAACTCTACATCTCTGTCAGGTGGAATACCTGGCAGTTCCTCTGGAAAGACATCCGGAAAGTCGCGGACTACCGGGATATCTTTAAGGTCAGGAAGAGGGCTGGCATTTAGAGAATATAGTTGACACCTTGCAATTTTGGTGGAGACAGTGACTATCTTGCCAGAGGGGTGTGTGAGCTGAACAGACCTGGTGTAACAATCAATCTTGGCATAATGAGCTTTCATCCAGTCCATACCCAAGATGATGTTAATATCTGAAGACTTGAGGGATATCAAGGAAGCTAGAAATACAAGTCTGTCAACATGTATTTCATTGCCATAACTTATCCTAGAAGTTTACCACTTGGATCCAGGAGTTTGAATGAGTAGTGGGGAGGGCATATCACAAAATGACACGTCGTGCAAACGGGCATAACTTTCGGAAATGAAGGAGTGAGATGCCTCGGTATCGAATAGAACCGAAGCTGGGTGACAGTTGACAAGGAGTGTACCAAGAACGACATCTGGATCATCATGAGTGTCTTTAGCTGAGACGTGATGCACACGTCCAAGTTCAGTGGGAGCTGACTTGGCACTGATCATCTGGTGTGAAGGCTTACTACCACGGCCAACAGACTTCTCGGGCTGGGGTGGAGCAACATGGGTCTGAGTGCAAATACGGGCAATGTGGCCTGGCTCTCCGCACTTGTAACAAATCTTGGAGGTAGGACAAGGACCCGCATTGACAAGTGGTCTACCAATAGGCATGGGTGTAGCATATGGTTGAACTGGGTGGGTGCCACACAAGAAGGCCTTGGTGTATAACCGGGTGGAAGAGTGGAGTTCGGAACCCAAATCCGGCGCTTCTGAGAACTAGAACCGGAGGAAGAACCCAAATCACGGGTGTGCTTACGAGATTCCTCGTAGGTGAGTTGAGCTATCTCTGCATTAATGGCCTTGTTCACAAGAGCGTGGAATGTACTGCAATGATGCAAGTGGAGATCACGACGCAACTTGGGGTTAAGACCCTTCCGGAACCTAGCCTGTTTCTTGGCATCTGTGGACACTTCTTCTATAGCATAGCGGGCAAGGTTCTCAAATTCTCTACTATAAGCATCAACAACCATCTTACTCTGGGTGAAACTACAAAACTCTTCTCTCTTGCGGTCAATGAGAGCCTGAGGGATGTGATGCTCGCGAAAAGCCTCAATGAAATCTCTCCAGGTGGGTATCTGGCCAGCTGGAAGCATAGCCTCATAGTTCTGCCACCAAATACTAGCAGGACCTTCCAGGTGATAAGCAGCATAGGTGACCTTGTCACCTTCAGCTATGTTCACAGAACGCAGCTTGTGTGTGATACTACGGAGCCAGTCATCCGCATCAAGTGGTTCAATGGAATGATGGAAGGTAGGTGGTTTCAGGCCAATGAAGTCATGAATGGACACAAACTCTTGGTGCTGCTGGGAGGTGTTCTCCTCAATACGTGCTAGCAAGCGGTTAGACTCACGCTTGTTCCTGAACTCTGCCAACGAGGACTGATCGGGAGGATCCTCATCCCTACCATCTCCGTGGTTCCGGCTACGAGCAATAGAACTTCGGTTAACCGGCAACATCCTGAAGAACGAAACCAAGGAAGACAAAGATGGATTCAGCATCAACTATAGGTTGAAGAGGGTAGCACAAGAATTTAGTATCTCTCAAACTCTTAGAACAATTCCGGCAGCATAACGGCAGTAGAATGCTCAAAATGAAACATTCTGCAAAGACGGGTAGCACCAACCTCAACATCATCACTCAAGGTTCAAAAATATTACTAAACAGGCTACACCGGAAATAATCGAACTGGGATATGACTCAGATCAACCAATCCTAAGAAACTACGGAGTAGTAACACATGATCCTAATAGACAGAAGAGGAAGCCTAGCTCCTTAACCCCGTAGGAAAGATAGGATGACTCAGATCAGAAGGCATGAGGTATAGGGAATAAAAAGAGCCTTACGTTCCCTTCCACAATCAATTCCCTTACATAACTAAAGAATTTTTAGACTCAACTTCGACCAGGTTGGCTTGGAAATCCTACAGGCAGTCAGGCTCTGATACCAAAGCTGTCGGGACCCCGATTCTAAGTCACACCGATCTAGCCTATAACACCTCATATCACTTTGCGGCCTCACGCACGGTATTCCCACGGGTGTCGCCTTACCATGGCCCGGGACCGTTTGCGCCTTTTGGCTCATGTATATGATAGTATCACTAGCATCCATATGATAGAGAACCCGGGCCGACATGGCTAGTCGTGAACCCAAAGTGGTGCTAACCTATGGGGACAGGCATACATGAATCACATCGAGCATGTCGGTCAACAGCATATGAATCCGGGCTGTAGCACTGGGCTAACAGGACTTCGGGGAACCCGGGCTGTAGCAGGCTAGGCAGGACTCCAGAAGTCACCGCGTGACATTTCCCCGAAGGATCAGACATAGGAAAGAAGTGGAGCACATGCCGGCCAGTCAAGTGTTCTGAGCATTAGTGTTGGGCTAGCAGGACTACTATGGCTCAAGGAAGCACTAAACTACATTTCCCTATAAGAGAGGCTGCCAAGGATAAACAACTAGATTGTCGGATCCCACACATAGCAGTACACGCCACACGTACGCATAACATGCAAGTATGTGTTGTACAACATGGCATCACAACATAACGCAAACTCATATAGATAAAGGCTCAGAAGAGCCACATAGCATTAAATACAAACAGGGGTCACATGACCCATCATTCAGAGCATACAAGCAACGGAAGCATTACATGTCTGAGTACAGACAACTACGAAAGAAAAAGGACGAGGAGCCTGACTATCCACAAGTCCCTCCCAAGGGACCAAGATCGTAGCTGAGGTACAAGCTACTCGTCGAAGTCCAAGTGGTACTACTAGTGAGACAGATGTCTCATCTGCAAAACATAAATAAAGCAAACGTGAGTACAAAGGTACTCAGCAAGACTTACATCAGATCCTATCATACATGCATTTGTATCAAGAAGGTGAAGTGGGGTTTAGTTGCAGCAAGCCAGCTTTGACTCAGTGGCTATCCTGTTCTACGACAACGAGAAACTTCTTTGAGATGAGGCAGCGCACACGAGTCCACTAAGCACCACATCAATACACTACTATGGATTCATCCTCGTCTCCTGACAAGAAGGCCATCCATAGCACTCACACTTGTCTTGAGCATTTTAGAGTATCCACTTTAAGTTGTCTATGTACCACGTAAGCATCCAAGAAGTACGTAACTGAGGACACGGCTATTCGAATAGATCATGATAACCCTGCAGGGGTGTACTTCTTCACACACGCTCTCACCACTTATCACCATGTACACGTCATGTACCTCGACAACATTCAAGCGGAAGCCTGGCGAGGGTGTCGGCCATGACCTGACTAACCACACAAGACGCTAGTCCAGGTTTATCGCCTATTCGAGTTCCATCCGCAAGGAGATCCGGCCGGGGTGTCACTCACGGCCCCAAACGATATGTGCAGGGTTCCCAAGCCCACCTCGCCGGATGGATCTGTGCTTTGTACACCGTGTTACTTGTGCCTAGTCTGTCCCAAGCCCACCTCGTTGGGTGCCACTTGGTAGACTACTAACACTACCTACAAACACCAGAAACTATTTGCGACTCCTGGACAGAGATCAAGTTGGCTAATAAGTCGAGAGGGGCACTTAAGCATTCCAATGTGTGGTAGTAGCTAGTCATTGGACAACATACACGGAACTCAGTGCTTAAGGACGGCTCCAGTGAGACAACCCACCATGTACTCCTACATGGCCTCTCACCGCTACCTTTACCAAATCGTGTTCACACGCTTAACTCTCAGCACCAGAACATATCCTACCACTCCAATTCATTCCCGATGAATCAGACCTGACACAACTCTAAGCAATAGCAGGCATGGCATGGCAAGAACGCAACATGGCTCAATCAACTCCTACACATGCTAGTGGGTTTTAACTATTTACTGTCGCAATGACAGGTCATGCAGAGGAATGGGTTCAACTACCGCAGCATAAAGTAGCAGTTGAATCGTTGTTGTCCTAATGCAATAATGAGAGCAGGAGCGAGACAGTAGGATTGTATTGGAATGAACAAGGGGGTTTGCTTGCCTGGTAGATCAACAGGGGGGCACTGCTCCACTGATAGGTACTTTCGAACACTTTCCGGAGCAGGACCTATCGAGAAGGAACGGTGTCAGAAATCAAACACAAGCATATGCAACATTATGATGCATGAACATGGCATGAGTATGTGATGTTGTATGAGCTAATGCAACTAGCAACACAATTAAATGAAGTTGGTTTGAATACAAGATTCAAATTCAAACTCCATATATGATTAGTTAAATGCCATTTATTTGTTTTGTCCAAAACAGAGGACAAACATTGTTCAAACATGCATGAAAATGCCATAAACAGATTCCTTGAATTTTTTTGATAATTTTTCATATATAAATTATTTCATTCTGAGTTTTAGATTATTTTCTATGATTTTTAGAAGTTTTGAACATTTTCTGGAATTTCCTGATTAATTTTAAACCAAAAAATGAAATATTGTGTCAGCATTGCGTCCTGCCTGCGTCAGCAGGTCAACGGAGCCGACCAGGTTAAACCTGATGTGTGGGGTCCACACGTCAGTGCCTCAGTTAGTTAACAGAGGAGTTATTCCTAATCTAATTTAGATTAGTGGCGTTGGGGCCCACTGTCAGTGTCTCTAGGGGTAATTAGTGCCTAACTAGAGGCCACGTCAACAGTCACCGAAGTTCGGCCGGCGACGACCAAAACGGCGGTGGCGACTCGCCGGACTTGCGCTACGAGCGGCGTCTGGACGCGCGAAGACCACCGGGGCGTAGCCCGTCGTCGTCCGCATCCAGCGGAGCTGGTAGGAGGCTGCGGGGGCGCCGGAGCTCGCTGGAGCAGAGCTCGCGGCGGCGGCCGGAGTTCGGTGGCGTGCGGGCGCAGGCTACGACTCGGGAAACGCGAAAGGAAGAACGGGGAAGAGTGCCGCAGCTCACCACGGGGACAGCATAGGCGGGGACGAGGCTGGGGGTGCGTCGAGAGCAGCGTGAGGTCGCCGGAGATCTCCACAGCCGAAGGTAGAAGACGGCGATGGCGGCGGTGATGCAGAGCGTCCGGCGTCGCTTGACTCGGTGGAGAGGACGAGGGAGTCGCGGAGATGCTCGTGGACTCGTCGGAGGGGCGAGGGGACGGCGGGGAGCGCGTCAGCGGTGAGTTCCGGCGACGGGCGCCGCTCGACGGTGAGAGAAAGAGTGAGGGGGAGGGAGCAGAGGGGCGGTTCGATTCGGAGGGGAAAGTGAGAGCGGTCCGGGGGGTCGCTTGGCGCTCGCAGCGGCCTCCAGCAGCAGCGGCAAGCAGGAGCTGGCCGAGCGCGTGCACACGCGCGGCGGCCACGCGCGCATCCTCCTGGCAGGAGGAAGACGACAGGGAGGGGGGGCAGGTGGGCTAGGCTGGCACAGGGCCAGGCCAGGTGGGCTGCACAGTGCTGGGCCTCGGGGCTGTGGGTAAGCGCCAGGTAAAACCTGTCTCTCTGCTTTCTGTTTTCTATTTTAGTTACTGTTTTCTATTTGTTTCAATTTGTTTTGATTTAGTTCAAGCACTAAATCATTTTTGTTTCTTCTGATAATTTTTGCAGGGACTGAAAGGAATATTCTAAAGCCCCTCACAAAATAACAGAATTATTGAAGCATTAAATATATTTATAACATATATTTGCTCCAACTCAAATAAAATATGAATTAATTCAAAAATCCATAAATGGCCAAGAAATATGCTCACCATTTCTGGCAGGGGTTTTCACCTTTATTATAAATCATGAACATTTTCAAAGGGCATTTTGGGGTCTTTGAAAAGATTTAAGTTTGTACCTGGATGAATTTCATTTGCTGCTAGGGTTTATTATCCCCTATTTCAAGTTTAACTGAAATTTAAACATGATGCAAACATGAAGGGCTAGCCTAGGTCATACCAGAACTAGGGATGTGACAATGGCAGGGATCCACTAAAGATGCTTGAAAAAGATGAACACTGAGCTACGGCTAATTCACTCAATAGCAAGCTCAAACAAGCATGGCAAAAGTGCAAAAGATATCAGGTTTCAGACTTTGTGAAATTAACATGTCAGGAATTTAACATCAGGAAGCAATATTCAAAGCAATGAAACAACACGCTACATGAACATATCATGGCAAAGCAAGGCATGGAGTGAAGCTACTCAAAGCATACAAAAAAAGTCCCTTACTGACCATAGGCCAAAAGGGATCAGAAAATACAATTGCAACCACGTGAACAAAGCAATTAACGTTACCAGATTCAGACTTAGTGAAAAACTGGAACATGGCAAAACAGATAACAAGCAAGCATGTTTACAAGCTTGATGCACTCACTACGAGGCAAGACATGACAAACTAAGCATACACCCGGCAAGTAGACATGGCATAGAAGCTATACATAGCAAGAACAACATAGCATGCATGGATCAACAACAACAAGCTCGGCAAAATTGCTAAACATGTTAACAATCTGCCAGGAAACTTTTATAGCAAAAGTAGAGCTCGATTGACTCAAGATAGGGTGCTCCATAGATGCAAACAAAGACATGGATGGATATAGCACCACAATATCTACAAATCATCCTTACTTATCATGCTCAAAAGAGGCATGGATCACTAGGTATCAACATGAACATATGGCATAAAAATTACAGCAGGAAAAGGACTTAGTGAAATTCTAAGTCCCTGAAATCAGCAACATTAAGTAAGCTACTTTGCATGCTAGTGCTAGTCACCACAAAGATCACAAAAATACATGGCATACACCCCTATAAAGATGACATGGCATACTTCAAAACACATGTAGAGCTCAAGATCATAGCATGCATACATTAATCATGGCAAAAATGACAAAAGTGCATTTGCTGATAATAATCTGAAACTAACATCACATAGCCCTCTTCCAACAACATTTAGGTCATCAAGATGAGCTCAAATGAAAATGATGCAATGAGATTAAATGGAGCACTCGTCGAGATGAACATTTCGATATGCTACACGCACGAATCGGAGCAACGGTTGATGAGTTATGACACGATGAAAATCGCATAAAAGTTAGGGTTTCAGAGGAAAAGTCAACTGAGATTCAAATCTCAGATCTGGATCTCACGCTTCCCGAGGAAGGCCGGGCTTCGCTGTTCACTAGAGAAGGATGAGGCGGCCAGAGTGAGGGAGCTCGCCGGGGACTTGGCCGGCCGGAGTGAGCGGGGTGGTGCGGTGGACTTGCCGGACGGCGAGGCGACGACGGTGCGGCAGCGCTGGACGGAGAGGCGACGGGTGTGGCGACGGATGGGCCCGGGGGCCCGAAGCGGGCTTCGCAGGCCTGGCGGCGGAGTGGCGGTGATGTGGGGCGCGCGGGGACACGTGGCGCCCCAGGATTGGCGGCGGGGCGAAACGGACACGTCCGGCGGCGGGATTTTTGTCCGGCGCGCGAGGAGAGGGAGTGGGCTACGGTTTGCCCGAAAATTTCGAGGAAGATCTATTTATAGAGGTAGAGGGATCTAGGAGGCTCCAAAAGAGGTGTGGTTTGCAGCCACGCGATCATGATCGAACGGCCTAGGTGATGGAGGAGGTTTAGGTGGGTTTTGGGCCACTTTGGAGGGGTGTTGGGCTGCAACACACACGAGGTCTTTTCGGTTCCTCGGTTAACCGATGGAGTATCAAACGAAGTCCAAATGGCACGAAACTTGACTAGCGGTCTACCGGTAGTAAACCAAGGCCAGATTACAAGTCTCGGTCCAATCCGAAAACGTTTAACAGCCGCACACGAAAAGAGGTAGAAAGGGACACCGGAGGACATAGGAGCGTCGGAATGCAAAACGGACAATGGGGAAAATGCTCGGATGCATGAGACGAACACGTATGCAAATGCAATGCACAAGATGAAGATATGAGATGCATGGCAAAGACAAAAGCACATGGAGACAAAAACCCGACAACGAGGAAATAAAATAACTTAGTGCCGGAAATGGCAAGAGTTGGAATACAAATATGGCAGTTTACATACGGGGTGTTACACCCCCCACCACACACACACTGATACATCGAGCGCTCTAGGCATGTCTCCCCGCCACACACAAACTTGCCCTGTTCCCTCTAACGTTCTGATAGGTCAGTCACCCTATATCTTTTACTTGCACACACACAATTTCGATGGATCTCTTCATCGATCTCGCACCCACCCACTTGATCCTTTCTTCAACTCTATCGATATCTATGACCCCTCCCTCTCTTCTCCTTGATCGCCAACTATATATGATATAGATAGGCCTCTAGTTCACACACATTGCATGTGTCAAATTTTTGATTGAGATATCATCGACACATATTCCCACAAATACATTCACGAAATCACACGCCTCCCCCCGACAAAAAACACACACGAACGCACACGCCATCTGTCTAGGTTTGTATATCTATCACACACACCCACATAGGTGGGGGACATGCACGAAGAGAAGAGGTGCACGTACGGTGCACGTACTCCCGTCTCTTTCCCAACCACACCCGCACGGGTACATGATGGAGCTCATTTCTGTATGAAAAGGCAGCCCACGGGTAATTTGACACGTGTACTGGTTATCCACTTGATGGAGGATCATCTACCACGGGTGAACAAACAAATTGTGCCTTGATGCGTTATGTTAAAAAAGAGGCAAACCATGTGGGGCCTACCTTGGAGGCAAGACTCTATACACTGGAGATGCTCTGTACGTATTACTTTTGATGTGTCCCGTCAACTCATAGTACAAGGAGAAGCTTGCTTAGTACGTCGTCTCCCCTGCCCACGGGTGCGGTGGCTCGCAAGATGAGCTGAAGCTTGCCTACTACGCCTTACGCCCGCTCCCTTGGCCACGCGCGCGGTGGCTCGCAGGACGAGGACAAAATTTTACTACTCGCTCCATTTACTCCTCGTCCCTACCTTGATTAGAGAGATTATCATATTGCTTGAAATATATGTCCTTTAGTAGATTTCAATATAAACTACTAGTCCATACTCCAAACACTGATGTATATAGACGTATTTTAGAGTGTAGATTCACTCATTTTGCTTCGTATGTACTCCCTCGCCCCTCGACCCTCGCCCACGTGGTGGAAGTGCAGCAATTCATTCGGTCTCAGATAGCCAGCATGATATATATTGCAGTACCATTATTGCTTGACTTCCCGAAGAGGCGAAGAGCCAAGCGCAAGGTTAATATTTTGGAGATGCCAAGCGCAAGGTTTATAGGAGAATGAGTAGTAGTAGTAGTAGTAGTAGTAGTAGTAGTAGTAGTAGTAGTAGTAGTAGTAGTAGTAGTACTAGTAGTACGAACCAGTGGTACGTACTCTATGAGGAAGAAGGCAACAAGATGTATGTTTTGCGTGACAGTCTCTTCTTACAGGACATGCTAGATCTAGTGGACCTCATTGTTGCAATGGGACTACTCCGTATCATAGATGGCATGATTCAGAGTGGTGGGCAGTGGGCATAATTTGGAGCTGCTTAGTCTTAAACCCCATGAAGAATTCCCATCAAAAGTAATAGCCATCATCTACATGTGATCCTATGTAAAATGAGTAAATGAAACCAAAAGAGAAAGATACAAAGCAAAAAAATCACCAACCTTAGATGCAGCCCTATTGTATCAGTGAATGATATTTCTACGTCGTGATTGACATGGCTATATTATTAACCATGTTATGGAGGTAGAAGCGGATTTTTATTTATTCGCGAAGGTAGCAGCGGATGGATATTCGACGAGCAGTGAAATGATGGCTGCTTCCTCAATCAAACATAGAGAAAGGTGGGCCTCATGATTTCATGGCTTATTAGTCATTATTACTGCCTATACTCTTTGCCCATATATAATAACCGCCTGGTAGTATAGTTGTGTGCTATACTTATAATAACCATTCTCGAAGAGAAGAGGTGCACGTAGCCATGCACGTAGCAATCTTTGCGTCTTTTGCATCTTCCCCAACCACACACGTGACATGGTGCAACTCATTCCTGTAAGATGATGCAGCCCGTGTGATAATTTGATGTGTCTAGTAGTAGTTACTCACTTATAAATAATGGAGGGTCGGGAACCACGCATGAACGGTGCCGCGTCGTTTATAAATAAAGTTTTTTTCTTCAGTGGCACGTACGCAATATAAAATGGTTCATATGGAGAGAAAAGGAAACCACTCCACTATATACATAGCCAGGACGAGCCAACACGGTTTCTTGCTGGGGTTGCTCTCTTCACAATCTCTCACACAAAACAAATGTGGTCACATCTCTAACATCCAGGCGGATCACGTCCGTCGGGGGAAGGGGTGGATGCTTAGTGTAGATACGGTCTCCGTCGCCGACGGCGAAAACCCACTATTGGCACGGCTCGATAAGGGGTCCCCGCTGTTCTCTCTCGGAAAGCCGGTGAGCTTGCCTTCGTACCTTGCTCACTGCCGCGACATTGACAGTTGCTGCCTCCCACCGCCCTCCTCTAGGTTGAGCTACGTCCCGACATCCCTTAGGTACAACTTCCTTATAGTTGGCTTGCACCACTGCTCCGGCTGCCCAAATCACTCCATGTGGATATTTCTCTACTTCTTTGCCTCGCACATACCTCTACTAGCTTCTACGTACTGTATTTGTGATGAGTTTATGTCTCATTAACAAGTCCCGGTAATATTATTCTAATCACACTTCTTCAATTTCTTTGCCACATGGATGCTCATCTCGATTTTGGTGAAACTGCACAAAATGATCTGATGGTCAAAGGGTTGCAAACTTCATTTCTTGGGAAGCTCCAACATTGCCAGCAAATTAAAGCCTGGTTAGGGTTTACGGTTCAAGGGCTAGGGACTACATGGATCGTTTTTTCTTTAGCTGTCTCTATTCCAAAGTAAGTGTCAACTTTAGTAGTAGTACAACTTTGTACTAAAGTTTGAATAAAGTGAGACACTTATTTTGGAACGGAGGGAGTACATATTGGCTATGATTTTTCAATCATTGAGATGCAATAGCATGCATGTTAGTCTCCTTTGTATTTGATGAAATGTAGCAACGGGGAAACCTTGGACGCAAGATACATGAAACACAAGTTGGAAGCTTCATAGCATTGTACACATTTATCTCGCTGAGTTAGTGCCGCACGGTGTCCAGAAAATATGGTGATAGTATGAGGTGGGCCATGTAATCACTGAGCCTGCGTGTTTTCACTGCTTTCACACTCCTCCGCTGTAAGAATGGAGAAAATTGTAATCTAGTACCTCCTTTCACTGAAGCGTGGGACATCCAACAGTCATACCACCTCAGTAATAATGACCAATGAGCCATCAAATCACACAGTCCCAGCAGTAAGTTGGACGGACAAAGCAACCATCACTCTTGAATCCTCTTCTCCCTTCAATGTTGGCGCCAGTGAGAGGTCACGTCTGCTCTTCCCGGGCATGAATGCGACAACGATTCTTTGGAACGACGCTGACCGTTTCGGGCGGGAAGCGCGCGTGGGCGATGGAGGGGCTTTGGGTGGGCTAGGCTGGCCAGGAGCGGGCTTGGCAGCTGTCCCGACCGGATTCCTGGAAACAAGAGGATGCACCGACTCTTGAGGCTAAATCATACACTACACACCATGTCTCTGTAGGAGTAGGTCGATGTGTCGCTCTCTCTAATACACACATGTTGTTAAACACACACACACGCACACGCACACATAGGTTCATAGAATAGGAATACCGTTGCGAGTGCGAGTGCGAAGCCACAGGAAGTGAGATACAAATTGAGTACGTACAGGAAGAGAAGAGGTTAAAAATATTCCATCAAACCAGGACTGAGGAGTAGTACTCCCTCCGCCTAGGTGTTAAGTCATCTTACGAAAATAAGATATTCCCAAAATGTTTAGGCGTCGTCCATTAACTTCGCATCTCAATCTCCTCCTCACCTCGTTGCTAGCGAGCGTTGTTACTTAGGGAGCATTTGGATCCTTAGCAAGAACAGTTATAGCCTAGCCGGGCAAGGTTAGGCGTTTGGAACTGTTAAAATATGTTAGCTTTTGTGGGTCAGCTAGCTTGGGTGGGCTAGAAAAACCTTGCTAGCTCAATAGAGCCAAATCAGCTCGCTTCCGACGACAAACTTTGCGCACAGAAAAATCAGCGACCCACTCATAACAACGATTTCCACAGGGCAAGACTTCTAAGAAAAAGAACTAAATCGTTTGACTAGGCAAGGTTGATAGAGCGGTAGCTGGCTAGCTGGGCTAGCCGAGCAATTTCCTTACTACTAAGCAATGTAACCAAACACTCCCTTACTCTACCTTGTTATCTCCCCCGGAAACCCAATGCATGACCCAATGCATGAAGCAACTACGCGTTGACCAGTCAAGAAATCAAAGTTGGCTTGCATGCGAGTTAATACGTGGCCCTACATGGTAGCTAAAACATCATCTCTTAGTTGTTGTGATTAATTGTTGCATTAGAGACAGAAATCAAGGTTTTGATTGGAGGAAGAACGGGTTAAGTTTCTCCTTCTCCTCCAATCGGCTTGCACCTTGGTCCCACTGCACCTTCAAACATGACTTACAACTAGATGGAGGGAGTAGTACGAGATACGGCGGCACACTGACTTAGGTCGAATACAAGTGCCCAAAATTATTGGAAGATAGCAAAGTGTACAAACTAAATAATTAAAAGAGTAAAATGCATTGTTGGTCATTGAACTTACCGTATAAGTTCATTTTGGTCACTTTATTCAATAATACGGTCGATACAGTCACTATATACATGATGACGTGATGATACGGTCACTGCGAGATCATATAGCTCTGTATTCATCCATTTTGGCGAGTCAAAGAATCCTCCTGGCACCTTGTCAGAACAGTTTTCTCTCTCTGTCATGCGGGGCCTACATATCATTGGGTGGAAGAAAGAAGTTGAACCTTATACCTCATGCTTTATACGGGCAAACAGGCTAACCAGCTACACCAACCTCTAGTTGTGATTTACTAGTGGCAAATATACTTTTTTGCCTTCAGTAGTGGCACACGCATGCAGCATGCAGCTTGCAGTGCATGCACACGCACTAGCACAGACTCAAGTCGCACGGTGACCTCTATTGCCGCAAGTTCGTGTAGTACCTCACCTGTTGTCCGCCTTTCCCGTTGTTGACCCTGCCACCTGAGGTCGTCGACCCATTGCTTTACCACTACGCCAAGTCCGAGCTCTCGCTGCTTGTGGCACAATGCATACGAACTCCATCTGCGTGAGTTGACATGGTGAAAGTGCATTTATCCCTGGGCGGTTTTGGTAATTCCTAACAACATATAGCTCATTGAGCTAATGCTACTTGAAGATCAATATTTCATGAAAATCTCAAGGGTTGGCATGGCATGGATTAGAAAGTGGACCCCTCAAAATGCTAAGGAAAAAAGGATTGGCTCAAGCTCAAAGCACAAGACTCTACATTTCATTTTTAGTGATCCAAGATCACATTGAGTCCATAGGAAAAGCCAATACTATTAAGAGGGGGTGAGGTGTTTCTTAATGAGGTTCTTGTTCAAAGTGCTTAGTGATATGCTCCACAAACCTCAACCACTTTCTCATATCCAAATATATCCCAAACCAAAAGTCAAACTCCGCCCCACTGATCTGATCTATCCGGCGCCACCAAGTTCACTTAACATAGCCACTGCCACAAACCCTAGTCTTTTCGGTCCTACCGATAGGGATCTCGGTCTCACCGAGATGGGATTGTAATATATCTGTTGCCCTTCGTAACGTTTCGGTCCAACCGAGATGAGCTATCGGTCCCACCGAGATTGCAATGCAAACTCTCTGTTTCCCTTTCGTAATGTTTCGGTCCCACCGAGATAGTGAATCGGTCCCACCGAGATTGCCTGACCAATTCTCTGGTTAGTCTATTACCAAAATCGGTCTCACCGAGTTTGTGTAATCAGTCTCACTGAGATTACGTTATGCCCTAACCCTAATGATATCGGTCCCACTGAGTTGACATGTCGGTCCCATCGAAAACCCTAACGGTCACATTATGAACTAAATCGGTTTGACCGAGTTGTATGATTTGGTCCCCCCGAGTTTGATGATTTGTGTGTAATGGTTAGATTTTGTGTTGAGGCTATATATACCCCTCCACCCACTCTTCATTTGTGGAGAGAGCCATCAAAACGTGCCTACACTTCCAACATAAATTTTCTGAGAGAGAACCACCTACACTTGTGCTGAGGTCAAGATACTTCATTCCAACCACATAAATCTTGATCTCTAGCCTTCGCCAAGTTTCTTTACACTCAAACCATCTTTACACGAAATCCTATCCTATGAGAGAGAGTTGAGTGTTGGGGAGACTATCATTTGAAGCACAAGAGCAAGGAGTTCATCATCAACACACCATCTGTTACCTCTTGGAGAGTCGTGTCTCCTAGATTGGTTAGGTGTCACTTGGGAGCCTCCGTCAAGATTGTGGAGTTGAACCAAGGAGTTTGTATCGGCAAGGAGATCGCCTACTTCGTGAAGATCTACCCTAGTGAGGCAAGTCCTTCATGGGCGATGGCCATGGTGGGATAGACAAGGTTTCTTCTTCATGGACCCTTCATGGGTGGAGCCCTCCGTGGACTCGCGCAACCGTTACCCTTCGTGGGTTGAAGTCTCCATAAACATGGATGTACGATAGCACCACCTATCGGAACCACGCCAAAAATCTCCGTGTCTACATTGCGTTTGCTCCCTCCAAACTCCTCCCTTTACCTTCATATGAAATTGCTTTACCTTCCGCTGCTATACTCTTAGAATTGCATCTGTAGGTTGTTTGCTTGACTTGTGCTAAGTTGCTAAAATCTGCCAAGAATTAAAATTGGGAAAAGGCTAGATTTTTATTTGGTCAAGTAGTCTAATCACCCCCCTCTAGACATACTTTCGATCCTACAAGTGGTAATAGAGCTTTGGTCTCCATTTGCCTTGATTTCCATAGCTTTGGTGATCATAGCGTTGGTTTCACAACCTATGAGAGTATTGCGTCTAGTGAGGGAAATTACCACTATAGAGGTCCTTATTTTGATGGTACTAATTTTGCTACTTGGAAGAATAAGATGAAAATGCATATTCTTGGACATAACCCCGCCGTTTGGGCTACTATGTGTATTGGCTTGCAAGGTTAATTCTTTATTGGGAGGGAACCGAACTGTGAGGCTAGCGCGGAAGAGTTGAAGATGCTGCAATACAATGCTCAAGCTTGTGATATTCTCTTCAACGGACTGTGCCCCAAAGAATTCAACAAAATCATACGTCTTGAGAATGCAAAGGAAATTTGGGATACTTTGATTGATATGCACAAAGGTACCGACTCCGTCAAGGAATCCAAATTGGATGTGCTTCAAAGTCAACTTGACAAGTTCAAAATGAAGGATGGTGAAGGTGTCGCTGAAATGTACTCTAGGCTTGCTCTCATCACAAATGAGGTTGCCGGCTTAGGAAGTGAAGAGATGACCGATAGATTCATCATCAAGAAGATCCTAAGAGCCTTGGATGGAAAATATGATATCGTGTGCACATTGATCCAAATGATGCCCAATTACAAAGATCTCATGCCAACGGAAGACATTGGAAGGATTGTTGCTCATGAGATGTCACTCAAGGATAAGGAAGAGCTTCACAACAATTCAAGTGGTGCTTACAAAGCCTCATGTGATGCTCCCACATCATCAAGTGAGAAACAAAACTTCAATGAAGAATTGAGCCTAATGGTGAAGAACTTCAACAAGTTCTACAAGAGTAGAAGCAAGGAAAGAAGTTCAAAGTCAAGGTCCTACAATGACAAAAGATCTTCAAGTCGTGAACGTAGTTTCTACAATTGTGGAAGACCCGGACACTGCTCCAATGAGTGTATGGCTCCCTACAAAAGAAGAGAAGGTTCTCCCAAAATAAGGAGTAGGAGAGAAGAATGACCACCAAGAGAGAGAAGGTGTAGAGATGACCGTTATGAACGAAGAACACCACGGAGAAGCAAGGATTCGGAAAGGAAGGATAAATCATCAAGGGGCTACACAAAACAAAGACATCAAGCTCACGTTGGTGAATGAGTATCCGGATCCGACTCCGACGATCACTCCGAGAGAAGTTATCACTCCGACTCTGAATATACTCAAGATGAAGGTGTTGCCGGTCTAGCACTTGTGTCAACCAACTCCTACGACATATTTGAGTCACCAAATGAGGGAATTGGAAGATGCTTCGTGGCTAAAGGCCCAAAGGTATCACACCCCGAGTACGTTGATTTCAATAGTGATGAAGATGACTTGCTAGGTGATGATGATTTACTTATTGACAATTCTAGTGATCAAAACTATGATGAACTTGCTATTAATCATGCTAATCAGTACAAAACGAATGAAGATGGTAAGAAGGAGATTGAGCGTCTAACCAAAGAGCTAAACACTCTTAAGTTAGCTCATGAAACTACCTTGGAAAATCATCGAGAGCTTTTAAAGACTCATGAGAAGTTATGCTTCGAAAAGCTCAACCTTGAGAAAGAACATGGGTTCTTAAAAGCGATCAATGATGATGTTTGCAACAAAAGTTCTTCTTACATTGCCAAGCATTTACTCTTGTCTACTTACATTCCACAAGTTAAATCTAGCAACAATAGTAAGAAAGATTCTTCTTCTAGTAGTAACGATAATCATGCTAAACCCAATGATGTTGCTTCTAGTAGTTCTCTTGATTCCACAAATGATTCTCTTAGCAAAGTTAAACTTGAGCAAGAAAATAGATTATTGAAGGGAATTATAGAGAAAGGTGTTTACAAGAGCCTTGCCAGAAGTAAGCAATTTGAGGAAATTGTACGCAAGCAAGGAAGGCACCGGAAGAATCAAGGTGTTGGTTTTGAACGAAAGTTCAATTCCAATGGAGTTGAGTGGGAAGAAGATCAATACCCCAAGACAAAATTTGTTCCTCAACAAGAGAAGTATGATCCTACTTCTTTCCAAGGAACACAAGCTCAAGATGATCTTCCACCACAAGACCACAAGCAAAAAGGCAAGGACAAGCTTCAAGAGGAGATTGATGAATTTGAAGAAGCTCCCAAAGCCTTGGTCAAGTGGGTTACCAAGACTACATCAAGTTCTACTTCATCAAGTACGACCACAACTCCAAGGATTCCCATCAAGATGATGTGGATCCCGAAAAAGAATAACTAGAGAGTTCTTGAGGGTGACTCCGCCAACACACTTCACTCATATCATTTTGGCGAAGACAAGTGCAAACAAATTCCATATCTTGCACTAGTTCAAGGAGTCACTAATCCTCTTGTTGGTAAGACAAGGGACAAGGTAACCTAATGCATTCATGGACATCATCTCATGTGAATAACAATCTATGTCTATGGATATCCTTGTTTGTTCCTTGTGGGACTAACCCGTGTAGGTATTGAAAGTGCAACTCACTCCAAAGGATTGCTCCAAAGGATCTACATTAACATTGAGCATCTACATCTTCAACACCTACATGAAGTCATCATTGACAAAACCCAAGGTTAGCTCATCCCTCTTAGTGGGGATATCACATCTAGGGGGAGCTTTACACTAATCAATTGAGCTAAAGCAACTCTAATGGTGTGAACACAACAATGCTTTATGTAAAAGTGGCAACCCCACTTGTGCTTAAACGATGAGTATGACCTATGATCAAATGTTCTCATTTGACTCCTAAGTCAATATACTCATATATAGATGACCTAGTCATCGCCAAATTGCTTGATAGATGCTAGTGTTTGTGCATGCTTTATCACATATTTCTTTTGCCATCTTATTCTGTGAGCATGTTGGTTGCATATTTTACTCATTCAAGGACATCCATTTGTTGCTTTGATTGTTTGGGTTTTTCTCTTTTGCCAAATGGATGGACAAGAATGCCTAAGAACTCCCTCTAGCTATATATGCTTTCCTCATCTCAAACTCTATTCATGCTACATCACAAAGTTTGATCAAGTCAGATTCGAACCACTCTGTGTGAGGAGCACTCGGAGTCCCCGATTCATCATAGACTTAAACTTCCAAAACCTCTCTGTGCATTTCGGTATGACCAAGTCATCCATCTTGGTCACACCGAGCTCACTAAGTTGATCTAGGTTTTCAATCTCAGTGCAACCAATTAGAACTTTTCGGTCACACCGAGTTGCAGTAACCGCTTGCAGTTCTGCATCTCGGTGCCACCGAATTGTTCCACTCGGTCACACTGACAGGGTCAGGTTATATATACTGACGGGTCAAATTTTGGAAATCTTTCCAAAACCTTTCACCCGCGCGTGACCTGCTCTGCCTCCTCGGGTCTCCGGGTCGTCCTCTCGCTGCCAGCAACCTCCCGCCGCTGGTCTCTGCCGCCGGCAACGGCAATCTGTCCCACCGTTGCCGCCGTAGCAAGTTCACCGCCGAAGTAGGATATGAACTTGATCTTTGTGCTATTCCTTAACTCCGATTCATGGTACATTGCTTTGCCATGATTCTTGCCATGTATGAAATTATCCTGTCCAGCGAAAGCATCCCGTAGATTAGATTTGATTTGAAAATTTAGGTTTAGGTCTCTGTCGAACTCATCTCAGACCGACCGAGTTGTAGAAATCGGTCTCACCGATTCGGCTTAGGCCATTGCACATGCGTTTTCGGTCCGACCGAAAATTGCAAATCGGTGTGACCGAGTTCGATTCTTTGTGAAACCCTAGCAGTCTTAGTGCCACCGAACTATGACTCGGTCTGACCGAGTTCACTAGTTTAGGTTCCAAAAGCTGCTTCGGTATCACCTAGTTTACAAATCGGTAGATCTGAAATGCTTTCTGTGAAGAACTAAAACTAAGTTTTTAAGTCATCTGGTTTGCAAAAATTCTGCACTTTGTGATGCTCATCTACTCTACCTCATCTACAACCTATTCACAGGGTATGCTGACAGTTTGCCTGCAAGATGTCTGATCAAAGTGATAGCCAGAACAAGTCTGAGGAGCAGGTTCATATGAGTGAGGGCACTAGGCTCTCTAGCTCTTTTGATGAGGGAAGCAGGAGCACACCAAGCAACTTGCCCAAGGCAGCCACCAGAACAAGGAAGAAGAAGAACTCAGATTCTAAGGATGAGGATTATGTGGCTGTTGAGGAAGAAGTCAGCTCCAAGTAAAAGGTGCTAAAGAAAGAGTATGCCACAATTGCATCAGCTAAGCCTGGATTGCACAAAAAGGGCCTGCCAAGAGGGTGCCAAACTTAAAAGTTAGAGCCTCAACTGCTGAAACATCCAAGGCAACTGGAGAGGCTGCTGGAGAAGGAAAGAAGAGAAAAGAAAGGGTCAAGAAGACCACTGCTAGAGTACTTGGTAGATCCCCCATTATGAGAGATTAAGAAGAAGAGGAGGAAGAGGATGCTGCATCAGCTCCTAAGGCTCAGAAGCTTATGGGAGATGCAATCAAGTCAGGGGCTGCTCCATCTAAGCCCAAATCTTCTCCCAAGGCTGCTGCTCAGAAACCCCCAAAGCCCAAGAGGAACACCAGGAGTGTACTTGCTGAGGAGAAGAACAAGGCCCCAACGCCTGAAGCTGAAGAAGAAGAAGATGATTCTCATGTTTTGAGGAAGCTGAAGCCCAAAATTCCTGACCACAATGATGCTCATCCAGTCGCTGAGGACATGCACATCAGGAAAGATGCAGGATTGAGGTTATGGAGACAGTCTGATCCCTATGCTGTTAGGAGGAGGACCGAAGTTGACTACAGGTTCCATACAAGGGAACAACAAGATTTCTATGAGACCATTCTGCTTAACAAGAATCCCATAGTGTGTGACATTAAATGGGTGGACTGGGAGTTCATACGGGAAAATGAAGATCACTTCCCTGAAGTGTATGATAGCTTTAAGGCTTGTGGAGTAGATGAATTCGTTGGACAAAAGCTCACCAAATGGAATGATGAGTTGATCATGCAGTTCTACTCCACTGCCCACTTCTATCCAGATGGGAGGATAGTTTGGATGTCTGAGGGTACCAGGTACCAGTCCACAGTAGATGAATGGGCCAAGCTAATCAATGCCCTAGAGGAACATGAAGATGACTTGGATGTGTACGCCAAGAAAAAGAAAGACCACAACTCAATGGCAAACATGTACAAAGAGATCCTTGATAATGCTTTGGAAACTCACAAGGTTGGATCTGTGCATTTCTTGTTCTCGGGTCTGCCTACCATTAGTGGATCTTAAGGCACACATTGCTACCCAAGTCAGGAAATCACAAGATGATCAGAGGACACTCCATCCACATGTTGCAAATTTTTGATGTTCCACAGAAATTCAAAGTTATGAGCTTGATTGTAGAAATGATCAAAAGGATTGATGCTGATCAAAAGAGGAGTTCTGGGTATGCTCCACATATTCAGGAGATCATCAACTCTAAGATGGGCACAGGGAGTTACTTGCTGGACAAGGAGCATCTACCTCTATATCCTGAGTTTGAAGACAACACTGTTGTGATGAATGAGGAAGAACCATCATCAGCTCAAGTCCAGGAGAAGAGAGCCAAGGAAAAGGCTGAGAAAGCTGCCCAGATGCCAAGTGCTGAAGAGGCATCTCGAGTCTTCCTGAAGAGCAAGCAAGATCAGTTAGGCTATCTAATTTAAGCTACACTGAGGATTGAGAAGGGCTTGGCCACCCTGACTCAGAATCAGGAGAGCATGGAGAGGATTGTGGAAACAAAATTCTATGGTCTTGATCTGAAGGTGACTGAGATTCAGACTGTAGTTGAGCAGCTTCAGGAGGAAGCAGAGGAGAGGAGAGGAAAAGCAACCACTGATGCTTTTAAGATTGTGCCACGAGGTCCAAGGTCTGTTGCAGTGCCAGTCTCAGATGCTAGAGCTTCAGTGTCAGCACCAACAGCTACAGCTCTAGTGCCACCTCCAGTACCCACTCCATCAGCTCCAACTACATCGTTGGAAGCCTTCGTCCTTCGAGTTCTATCTACACCACCTCCCGAGGACCAAGCCTAAGAGACGTATAGCACTATGCCTTTTCAAACTTTTTGGTAACCTATTGCCAAAGGGGGAGAAATATGTATAGATCATAGGCTTTGAGAGAGAGTGTCTTGCTTTTTATCTCTCTTGCTATTTTGGTTGATCTACTTTATTGTGTGCTTGTGTGAGATACTTTATGTCCTTGTGAGATACTTATATGATCATGTGGTTGATCATATGCTACCTTAATGTTTGGTTGAATGATGCTATCCTTTATATTCCATATATGATCATTCATTTGCTTGGTGATGAGTGCATGCTTTTAATTTCTATCATTTTGAGCACACCACCAAGATGTATGTGACATGGAAGAGTAACCCATGATCCTAATCAATTGTTCATTTGCATTCAAAAGCAAATTTAAAATAATGCACAAATTTAGGGCGATCTCTTGCTTATCACATCCTTCTCAGGCTCATCGCCTCCATGGGTCTAGCTTCTAGTCAACTGATCTTGCGATTGGAGTGATCAATCTTGCCCTTGGGTGCGTAGGTGTGTAGGATTTCGTAGATTGGACTGGCGGGAGCCTTTATATGAGAAGTGCAGACTGCGTTGAATTCACATGCGTGTTGGCCATCTACTCCTCGCCCCTCTACTGCTCCTGCCTTTGGCTGTATGACAGGTTAGCTAGCCACCCGTTGGGCCCACGTGTCATACACCCAAAGGCAGGTGAAGTAAGTCAATGAAGCAGCGTCCCCCTCCGTGCCCGTGCATGCTTTCAATGACTTGAGACTTGTAGTGGTTAGTTCATTGCATGTAATCCTATTAAGTATAAAAAAGACATTAAGTTATCTCGCCGATAGGAATAAAACAATACACCATGTATTTATTTACAGAGGGAGTAGTAAATTTTTTGTGACATGCATTAATAGATGTTGCTAGTCAAATACTAAATCTAGATGGACGTGGTAGTACTACTAAATCCAGATGGTGGTGCTAGTACTAGTAGTAGTAGTAGTACCAATGTAGTAGCATTGTACTACCCGTTGGATAAATTATTACGTGCTGCTCCTCACAGTGAAGTGACAAGACCCTACGCCGGAGATGACACCTGAGTATAGGCTCCGTGTTCGGCATACCATACTCAGCCTCACCGTCTGCAGTCACTATCATCATGGTTGTAGACCTAGCATGCTTACAACTAGCCGTGTTTGACATATTTCCCGTGCGTAGATGCCCGTGCATTGCACGGAACACCAAGATTGGGGGCTGGATGGCGCCGACAGCGGCCATCGCGCCAGATTTTTCCATGGCCTTCTAGATGTGGTGGGGAGGAGATAAGGCTGATTATGAGAGACAAGGATTTGTTTGTAAATAGGGAACAAGTGCGGGCATCTTTTTGCAAAACTGGAGAAGTTTGGTTTGTATGTGTCAGATCTAGATCCGACGGCTATTGGTGAAAGATGGCATGCACAACATCATCACCAAATCGGGGCCTGTTTGATTCGCAGGATTTTGAAAACACGGGAATACGACACGACAATATTACAAGTTTCAAACTGATTTTACAAATGTTAGGAGTAATGTTGCACCTATGAAGAGGGAATTAATAGGAAGTTTACGTAAGAACATTCATTACTTTAGGTGGATGCAGCATTATCGTACAAACTAAAATCCACCGCCCTGAAAAGTCACTAATGGGCAAATAAGTTTTTGAGTCTCTGGCCACTTGATGTTTCAAAAACAAATTCAGCTTCTGCGGAGACTTTGTCATTTAGGCTTAGACCTTGCGATGATCAGCACGCC
This sequence comes from Triticum dicoccoides, assembly GCF_002162155.2. Classification (NCBI taxonomy): domain Eukaryota; kingdom Viridiplantae; phylum Streptophyta; class Magnoliopsida; order Poales; family Poaceae; genus Triticum; species Triticum dicoccoides. Next base: position 346,387,409 of record NC_041390.1, on the reverse strand, counting down.
ATTCACTGTTGTGCTAGAGAACGCCAAACCTCATTACCTTGAGCACACTTGCCTCCAGAACAAAGAACCTGGCCAATTTAATCTCAGATGTGCTGCCTCGGTAGTCAACCAAATCAATTTCTGTAAGATGGAGATCAAGGCATTCGATGAGATTGTTATAGTGCAGCACATTTTTCACTTTTGGGTCTTTTTTATTTGCAAAAGAAGAGACCATATTAGAGCAGCTGGATGTATAAAATTGCCGTGTCATCAAGAGGTACCAATATCATTCGCTCATACGATAGGGTTCGCTGGCTAATGATATTTTTCACTCACTCTCTCTCTCTCTCTCTCTCTCTCTCTCTCTCTCTCTCTCTCTCTTTCTCTTTCCTCTCATTTAGCTAGGAGTATGGGAAGAGCTTGGGCATTTGTTGCCTTCCACTATGTGGTTGATTCCATATTTCGCAAAAGTATGCCACATAATACGCATCGATGTCAAATCAAAAGATTTTGGCACCGCTCTCGTGATGTGAGAGAGTTGGCACCGCTGTGCACACAGACCCACATGTATAAACAAATCAATCAAACTAACTACACCAGCCTCTCACTGTCCCAAACAAGTGTTTTTTATTGCCTCGGTCCTCTCTCTCTCCCACGCAAGTGTTTTTGGCACCGGAGCAAAGTAGGTGATCCAGATTGGGGCACAAGGTGAGCAATGGAGGGGCATCGATGCCAAATGCATCACAAGTGAATTTGGCACGTGTTTTGGCCTACATAGTGGAGGGCCGTTATAGCCCACTTTTGTACTACCTCTTATTTAGTATAAAATTTTGACCATAGATTTACGTAAAAAAATGCCAATGCATGTCACTAAAAATTACACCATTTGAAATTATGTTAAAATACGAATCTAACGATATAGTTCTTAGTGACATGCATTAACATTTTCTCAGTTAAATCTATGGTCAAATTTTGATACTACGAAATAGGAAGAGTAAACCAGGACGAAGGTAGTACTTGCTCTTAGGGTAACCATAGAGTTACTGAAGTAGTCTAAGTTACTTTCCACTATGACTAGCCTAGGCTACTATAGTAGTACAACCAAAAAACGATGCAGGTGATCACGTGAGAAAAAATACTAAAAACATTTCTTTCGGTGCAGTGCGTAGATGCAATTTTGAACACTACACTTGTCATCATAATTTGGGAAAATTACGAAAAATTTGAGCTACATTGTGATTACCGTTTACTAATAGGAAAGAAGTTTCACCTCGATGAGTAGCTTCTCCGTGCACGGAAAGCATGTAAGGAATCCAACAACTTGATCTAGATTGGGGCCAATAGATTTTATTGCCAAGATCTTCACTGTGCGCATAGACTGGGTCAAGCATGTGGGAATCATTTTCTGGAAGACGGTCGTAAATACATCAAGAAGAAATTTAAAAATGTGAATTTCAAGAAGACGGAGAAGAAGATGAGTGCTATACCTGAACGGTTACAGATCCAATAAAGAGTTCGGAGAATTTGGCAGACGAGTGCACCAACGCTATCAATTTCGGCCCGTCAATGACCCTGATTTTTGCTAGACCTTCTGGATCCGATACAAGCAACCTCTCAAGGAAAGGTGCCTTCTCAATGACCATAATGTGGAACAGCTGGAGTGATCTCTTCCCAATTTCTGTCTTGTTGCAGGGCCAGCAAGACACATAAATCCATTGGAGATTCATCGAGGCGATGTGGAGGCTAATGAACTCGTGGATCTGCTCAAGACGAAGGTACTCGAGCGCAGTAGAGCTGCGGAGCAGGTGCTCCATAGCCTTCTTCGAGATGACAATGTCGAAGAGGTCCAGCTGCTTGAGTTGAGGGAGAAGAAGGGCGGGCGCGGCATTAATCTGGGGAAGATAGCAGGAGCTGAAGCTGGTGCGGCGTAGCATTGGCACGAGGTGGAGCGCGGACGACGGCAGAGAGCGACATCGTCCAGCTTCAAAGCTGAGCTCCTCGAGCTGATCTAGGGCGGGGGATAAGAACCACTCATCGAACTTGGGTTGGACCTTGCAGTTGGTACTGAACATGCAGATGTCAAGGCGTCTAGCTGGCCAGGGTGCGATGAAAGGATCTTGGAGACTGCGGCCATGCGTTTGCAATCCCCGTCACAGAGGCAGCTGTCGATGGTGAGGTTGAGGGGGACGCGGCGCCAGAGGGGGCGCCACCGCTGGGAGAGCAGGCCGGTCCGCATGGCGGATTTGGTGGGGAGGAGGCCGATGATGACGAGTAGCATGTCGTCGGGGAGGCTGCTGATGAAGTCCAGGCTCACCGGATGCGGTTTTGGCTCGAGCCACCTCTGCTTGTTGGCTGCCTCGCCGTCCATCTCAACAGGTGGCGACGCTGGTGTACATGTGTGCTGGGGTGTGTTGTGTGTTGGGTGTGCGTGAGTGCGTCCTTCTGTGCATGCCGCTGCGTAGTGGTGAATTGTGCGCGAATGCGTCCTCCACGTGGAAGAAGTGTGTCCTCAATGCGCCCTCAATTTACTAGCGTGTGGGGTGCTACCCCGAGTGGTTTCCACTTTGTTTACTTCACCGCCTGTCAGATGGGCCTCTATTTTAGTTATTTTCACCCACTCCCACATGGGCCAGCACACGAAGATACATAACACGAGCTGACAAGGCAGCATGTGGACTGGTTGACCGGTTAACAAAACAATATATGGAGCTATACGTTGACACAGTGAGTGTATAATCCGTCGGTATAGAGTGTTCGTGTGAGAGGGGAGGCCCATGAGAGATAGCAGAGAGAGAGAGAAAAAGCTACTTCCTCCGTCCAATAATGTAGTTCCAACATTTTTTTAAATGTCAAATTTTTGAAACTTTGACCAAGTTTATAAATAAATTACTTATATCTACAATATCAAACATAAATGATAGTATGAAGTAAGTACATGTTGTGATTAATCTAATGATCTTTCCAGATGTAAATGTTTTTATCCACATATACCTGGTCAAACTTTTCTATGGTTTGACATTTCAAAATGTCCATATGCTTATGGATGTGAGAGAGTCCCTAACTAGAGAGATAGAGAGTGGGTGAAATAGAAAGAGTGAGTGAAAAAGTGTGTGTGCATGTGTGAAAGAGACATGGACAACACTAGATAAAAGTCGACAAAAACGTGTGTGTCTTATGCAAACATATCACACATGCATCTTTGACAACGGAAGCAAGGTGAGGAGATTGTGTGTGGTTGTTTGCAACCGAGAGAGCAAGACCCCTAGCACATGGCCAAGAGGGTTCTGACAAACAAGGGAGAGATGTCGAGAGAGAAGTACGGAGAAAATGCAGACATGGGGAGGAGAGAGTGTATGTTTGTCATAGAGAGATCCCCTGGAGATCGTGATGGGACTACATGGGTGGGAGATCGAGTGACAAGGTGTGTGCGCGATATAAGATACCCTGAGAGATATCGAGATAGACGTATGGATGGAAGGAGACAATACGTGTGTTCCTGATGTCTAGTGAGACATAATCATACTTAGGGGGGAGTGCTTGCGCTTATGATGGAGTAAGGGATTATGGTACTTATTAGGGGGGTGCGTGTCACATAGAGAAAGAACAAGGGAGGAGAGTGTTGGATGGGTCTATATGTATAGCGTGAGCGAAACATGTGTATGTGTGAACCAGGGAGATATAAAGTTTGAGAGAGATTGAGGAGCCCCGACAAGGCTGAGTGGTGCGTCAGATAGCTGAGAGGGGGAAAGAGATATTCCATCCGCTCGATAATGTAGTGCATGTAATTTTTTTAGAAGTCAAACTTTGGAAACTTTGATCAGGTTTACGCAAGTGTTATTTATATCTTCAATACCAAAGATACATCATACGAAACTCCATCTCATGGTGAATCTAATGGTATATGTTTGTTGTTCCAGATATAATTGTTTTTCTCCATGTACATGGTCAAACTTTGATATGTTTGACTTTTCAATAAATCAATATGCTATGGACCGACGAGAGTGCCTAAGTCAAGAGGGACCAAGTGCGTGTGAAGGAGAATGAGTAAGTGTGCAAAAAGAGTATGTGTGTGAAAGAGAAAGTGACAACAAACGATAAATTAGAGAGTGAGTGTGTGTGTGTGTGTGTTTTCGTTTCTTAGGCGAACATATCATGCATGCATCTCCGAGATAGAAAAGCGAGGCGAGGATATACACGAAGATAGCTAGTGTGTGATTGTTTGCAACAGAGAGAGAGAGAGACACCCCTATAGTACATGTCCAATAGAGGTCTGGCCAACAAGGAACAAAGGTCAAGAGGGACACATGGAGAACATGGATGCATGGGGAGGGCGAGAGGGTGTGTTTGTGATAGAGAGACCCCCTCGAGATCGTGATGGGACTATATGGGTGGGAGATCGAGGGAAGTGCGTGCGTGATAGAAAGATGCCCCGAGAGAAATCGAAATAGACCATGCACATGTTTGTGATGGAGACTAAGATTAGCTAGCCATATACATATAGGGGGGACTGCGTGTGCTTAGAATTGAGTGAGAGACCATCATACTTGGCTAGCTAGGCATGAGATTGTGTGTGTTTGTGCGTGGGAGATGGAGAGAGAGCGAGGGAGAGAGATAGAGTTTTAGATGGGCCTATCGAGTGCGAGTGAGATATGCATCTGTATGTGTGACCCAGGTAGATGGAGAGTTTGAGAGAGAGGGGGAAGAGCTCTGAGACGACAGAGTGGTGCGTGAGAGAGTTACGGGCAACGAGCCAAGGAATTTGTGTGCGTACGATGAGTGCACCCAAGATATCTAGCTTGGACTAGAGAATCATACATAGTGTGCGAGAGAGACCTATAAATGGAGTATATATGCATGCGAACTAGAAAGACCCCCCCCCACGCACACACACAAAGATAGAGAGAGATGGAGAGAAAGAGAGAGGACTAACAAGGTTTATGTGTTGGATGCGTGCGACATAATTGAAGATTGTCAGCGACAGAGAGAGAGAGAGAGAGAGTAGGAGTCCAGGAGAGGGGGAGGTCGCGTTTTATGCATCAAAGACTTATGTAAACCATGTTTCGATATAAACTTGCATTCACATATTTAAATTGGAGAATATGTTGTCTGCAATCCACACATGAACGGATATATGCGTATATCAAACAAGTTCATTAATTTGACTTTCAACATGTTCATGGAGTACTATAATACTGTACAATATGCTATTCGATTGAGGTGTTCAATTTTGGATTTAGTTCACTATTTTGACCTGGTGAACGAGCTATTTCATTGAATCGAGATATTTCATTTTGGGTTTCATTCCCGTTTTTTGAGTGGGTCAACTATTTGTCATATAGTAAATCACTAGCAACGAGCATGTAAAAACACATTACTCCCGAGCATCATCTCTCCATCTAAAAAAGAAGTGGCAAGCTAATATTTCTAAATTTCATTCGAATCGACTTGGTAACGTAGACGTGGATGTTCGTTCTCCCACATTTTGAATGAACTGTTAAACATCCTCTGATCGGTGGAATTCGCCCAAGCAAATAAATGGGAGACGTGAAATTACCGTCCTATGTGGGAGACACATTAATTGGCCCGTTGTGCATCGAGGGTAGGTTCGTAACTTCATCCAAGCGCGCCTTCTCCTCGGCCGAAATGACATGTGCCGAATAATTCATCAACCATGGTCGGCAAAACACGCTCTCCTCGCCCGAAATAGCTCGTGCCCACTATTTCAAAACATGCTCTGCTCGCCCGAAATCGCTCGCTCCCACTATATTTCAAAACACGCCCTCCTCGCCCGAAATCGCTCCCGCCTACTATTTGGGGAGAAGCAGAGTTACTCTACTATCCCCGACCCTCAGTACACAGACCCAAGCCGAGAAGCCTAAAGGCAGGGGTAGAACTATAACTCCCCCTCACATTTTAGACAAATGCAGCTGTAAAACATGGTTCCACTCCCCTCCCAATTCCCCCCCCCCCATTCATACCTCGTGGGCGCCAAATCACCTTCTCCCTGGAAGCTCCCTTATCCCGAGCCGCGAAACCCCTGCCCCTCCTCCATGGCACCCCCACCGCACCAATTTCACAGCCACCCTCCTCCCTAAGGTCTGAGACACTATCCATTTGACGTCGTGCACTGGGCCGTGTGCCTCTTACTCCGTGCTGCTAGAGCTGCCTCGACGACGGCTGCGTGAACCGTACCGGAGCCGATTCACCCCCGCTGTTGTTCATGGTGCCGAAGCCGCTCCAACTTCGGATCCGTCCAGAGTCCCGGCGCTGCTTCCCCATAGCCGTCGACCGTCGTGGCATTGTTGTTTCCCTGCCGCCGGTGGGCACCGCAACCGCGTCGGCCTCACCGACTCAGCAGCTGGACCTGCCTACTTCACCATGCCGCCAGATAGGTCGCACCCTCATCTCAAATCACTTTATTTAGGAGTTAGTTGTCTGAATTCTTATTCTGGGCCAATCGATTCCCAATGGGAAGCAGCACCCCTCGAGGTGGCGAAACTCCTAGGCTGCCAGTTGGCTGGTGTCTAACATAAGGGTGCGGGGCCGCAAGTTCGCCGCGGAAGCAACGCTTAGATGGCTATCTTAGAGTTGCGTGGGTTCAAGGTACTGCCTCCGCCGGATCTGGGTGACGGGGAGTCTTTCTGTATTGGCCCAGGGGCGGCGCAACCAAGGCAGTGCGGTGGGTAGGGAGCGGGGTTTTGGCCGGGGCCACGGACGGCGGAGGCAAGCTGCTCTGTCGTTGGTTGTTGGCTCTTCGGGGAAGATTCCTAACAGTGTCAACCGGGAGGTACAAGACGACCATCAAGCCATTCGGTGTAGATTTGACAGTACAAAAATAAAATAAAATCATGTGACCCCAATTTAGTCTCAGTCAACAGACGTGTGACCACTCTCGTACCTTGCTGTTGATCTCTTAGTGTATTTCTTCATATCAAAGAGATTTGTCGTTCTTAACATTATATGTTATCTGCATCTTCAGCCACACCGTCTTCCGACTCACCGCAGTTGCTCCAACAAGGGAAGCATACACTAGAAGGGAGCTATAGTCCCCACTCAACAGTTCCCTGCATCGAATGTGCGTGCCCGACATGGAAAGCCACAACAACTGCAGGGCCATCGACAAGTCAACACATGATGCTCACTCCTATGGATGGCAGCCAGATAGGTTGTACCCTCATCTTACTTGTGTGCAACAATTATGGCTTTGTTATTCATGCTAATCTCTTACGGGTCTTGTTCAGGAGTTAACGTTGTTCCATAGTTCAGCTAAGATACTTGTTCTTTAGGTAACGCTGTTCCATAGTTATCATCCATCTGCCAATGTTATCCCATAGGCTGGTGATTATAGTATTATACCACTTCTAGTATTACCTATGTTGTTCTTTAATACTTTTGTGTGCCAGTTAATCTCGAGTATGAACGATACATATTCTGTAGCTTTCATTTGTGTTCTCCCTTTAGTTTTTGAGACATGTTGCTGCTAGTTAACCCCAGTCCTACTATTTATGTCGTCTCCTACAGGCACTCATTACATAAATCTAACTACTAGTTGTTTTCCATGCATGTCAGATATAATTGCACACATTGATATATCCACAAGAACCTCACGGAGTAATGTAAAAGCCAATAAACTTGATGTCAATGATACCCAATATGATGGAACATGTAAAGGCAGTTCTTCAAAAGACTTGTAAAAAGATGTTGAATCCTCTTCACCCCACAAGGTCCTTGCTCTAACTTGGCCCGTGATATGGGCACAACATGCATATAATGTCCTGGAGTGTATCTACTCTATTGCAATGCCATGTGCTTAGCAATGCTGATCATGCATGTAAATATGTCATGCCTTCCTATTTTTCAGTACCTATTCCATTCATGATAACATGTTTTCAAATCCAAGTACTATCATTCTACTCTATCGCAATGCCATCTGCTTAATTTGGACATCATGCTTTTGAGTATCTTATGCATTGTTATTCATCAGTATGTACTTCATATGTCTATCATACCATGTGTTTTACATTGAAGTGATGTTCTAGTGCTCTGTTGCACTGCCATCTTAGTTTCCCAATCATACACGTGTATGTTGCCTTAGTTTTTTCTGTACATATCCCACTAGCATACAGTTTTACATTCAACTAGTGTTTTTTACTATGTTGTCCTGTCGTATCCCTAGCTCTTGCACCATACTCCCTTCGTCTGAATTACATGTTGCCGAACTGGATAAAAAATGATGTATCTAGAACTAAAATATGCCTAGACCCATCCATTTTTTCTGGATGGAGGGAATACATGTCAATATGTCATGCCTTTCTATTCTTCAGTACCTATTCCATCTCTCTGTTGTAGCATGTTTTATAATTGAAGCACCATTCTTCTATACAAGGCATGCAAGGGGGAAGACGACTATGTGAGAATGAGAAGGGTTACAAACCAGGTCTTTGCAAAAGATCCAAATGCCAGGAGATAATAAACCAACTCCAGTTTTTATAGATACTGCTCCAGCACAGAGAAACCCAACTCCTACTGATAATAAGCAGATTCCAGTGGCCAAAGAACTAGTCTGCTCCAGTCCAGCAAAAATATGTCAACTCCATTCTAACAAGCGTGTGCGTATCCTTGCATCATGAAATTTTATAGCATGCTGATCATATTTACTACATGTTCCTTACCCATCTTTGTTTTAGAAAATAATCTTAACAGATAGAAGAATTTTTGCACTAGTATCATCTGTGAGGAAAGATTCTTGCAGGAATTCTCTGTACTCCAATGTAGATGTAAGTACCTATTGTATATCACTATATTTTTACATCAGCATGTATTTTGTTAATCGGCGTGAATCCAACCTTTATCTGAGCTAAATTTAGTTGTAGCAAAATGTATGATTAAAGACCACAATGTTGATTTTTGTAAGGAAAACTTCCTGGTAGTTTGCATCCAGAGCTGCATGAGCGTACTATCTCATATCAGTGGGTTTGATTACTTTGGTTCTGCAGTGGGTTTTCAGTGTTTTTTTACTGTGTTGTCCTGTCGTATCCCTAGCTCTTACATCATACTCCCTCCGTCCGGATTACATGTCGCAGAAATGGATAAAACTGGATGTATCTAGAACTGAAATATGCCTAGACCCATCCATTTATTTCCGGATGGAGGGAATACATGTCAATATGTCATGCCTTTCTATTCTTCAGTACCTATTCCATCTCTGCCGTAGCATATTTTATAATTGAAGTACCATTCTTGTATATAAGGCATGCAAGGGGAAGACGGCTATGTTAGAATCTGAAGGGTTACAAACCAGGTCTTTGCAAAAGATCCAAACGCCAGGAAACCAACTCCATTTTTCATAGATACTACTCCAGCACAAGGAAACCTAACTCCCACTGACAATAAGCAGATTCTAGTGGCCAAAGAACTAGTCCGCTCAAGTCCAGCAAAAGAATGTCAACTCCATTCTAAGAAGTGTGTGCGTATCCTCGCATCATGAAATTTTATAGCATTCTGATCATATTTTCTACATGTTTCTTACCCATCTCTATTCTAGAAAAAAATAAGATTAAATGATAGAAGATTTCCTTCATTGGGATTGTATTCGAGGAAAATATCTTGCGGGAATTCTCTGTGCTCCAATGCTGATGTAAGTACCTGTTGTATATCACTATATTTTTACATCAGCATGTATTTTGTTAATCGGCGTGAATCCAACCTTTGTCTGATCTAAAATTAGTTGTAGCAAAATGTTAAAGGCGCTAATGTTGATTCTTGTAAAGAAAACTTCCTGGTAGTTTTGCATACTGAGCTGCATGAGTGTACTATCTCATATCATGCACATTACTGAATTGTAGTGCTGCTGTGGTTGCCCATTCATGCATTGTGTCAATCTTGCTTTCGTATTACCTTACCTGGATGATGATAGCTGTGCCATATTGTGTTAATTTGGTGTTGGCTACTTGCCCAAACATTCGTTGTGCCAATGTTGCTTTCCTGTTATCTGACTTGGCCAATGATAGCAATGCTAGTGTCTTAATTTGGTGCAGGCTGTTGAAGATAAGAAGACAAACTCTGAAAACAGCAAGGCAACCCCATCGTTTCTTTCCAATAAATCTAGGCCAGGTAATATGCCAATAACTCATGATTAGTCTGTTTGGTTCCCTCCTAATTTATGTTATGATGCAATGGTCGAGACACTCTCCACTATCAATAATACAAGCCTGCCAAAATCGCCATCTGAATCAGTTTAGTATCCTCTGTCTCGAATGCAATGGAAAAATTGTATGTTTGTGAACCGATTAATGGCTGAAGGAATGATGGAAATGGTGGAGGAATCAGACGTGCAGAGTCATGTGACACAACAACTGGTCAATGTTTTCAGAGACAGTGTAGCAAAGCAGCAAGAACTTGCCCACATGCTTATGGGCGTCATCCGTGCTGAGGTTGCAGATTGTGACGTTGTAGATCGTTAGGTTCTGTTCATTTATTTGCACTGGCATGAATCTTTGATTGCCTAGTGGATGTAATTTCCTATAATATATGCTGGATGTGCAACGTTTTTCCCTATGTACCATACCTTTGATTGATTGGTTTTGGTCCTGTGCATAATTGCTCGTCGTAATGGGCTCAAATTATCTAATTTGGCCTAAAGACACGTACGAACTTTAGTGGGCCCATTAAATTAATGGGCCCTTACCAGGCTGAAAGTTAATAGTCAGCCCTCTTAACTCCCGGGTCGTTAACAGGCTGACATCAAAGTGGGAAACAGGTGGGCCCAATTGATTTCATGGGCCGTTAACAGGCCGTTACTAAGTTCGGGCTACATATGGCCCAACCATACTATGGGCCTTTAGCAGGCCGAAAGAGACTGCGGGCTTGTACTGGACCATGAAGAGCATGGGCCGCTAAGAGGCCGAAAGTCAGGTTGTATTGTAAATGGTCCAACTGTGTTGTGGGCCTTTAGCAGGCCGAAAGAGAAACCGGGCTGGTATTGGACCATGAAGAGCGTGGGTCGTTAAAAGGACAAAACTCAGGTCCGACTACAAATGGCCCGCATGTTTATGGTACGTTAACAGGCTGAAAGGCACACAGGGCCGGGAATTGGCCCAACACTTAAATGGGTCGCTAAAATGCCAAAACTCAAGTCTGACTACAAAATGGCCCAACATATATATGGGCCGTCACTAGGCTGAAAGACACACCAGGCTGTAAATTGGCCCAACACTTAAATGGGTCGCTAAAAGGCCGAAACTCAGGTCCGACTACAAATGGCCCAACTAATTTATGGGCCGTCAACAAGCTGAAAGGCACGCTGGGCCGGAAATTAGCCCAATATTTAAATGGGTCGCTAAAAGGCCGAACGATATACATCGTGAAAATTGGCCCATCCACTGAATGGGCCGTTAATAGGCCGAAATCTCATCGGGCCGATATTGGGCCCAAATATATAGCGGGTTGTTAACGGGCTCAAACTGACGATGGGCTGCAATGGTGTCAAATCTTTAACGAGCTATTGACGGGCCGAATTGGCACATCTCGTATGGGCCGTGGGCTTAAATGGACCTGACGCAAGTAGGCCTTATATGGCCCGGCCTGCTATTTTTTACTGGGCCGGCCTTTTTCACCAGAATGGGACACTGTTGGGCCATGCCACGTGTCGACCTATTATAGGAGCCTCCTGTCCATTGAGTGGATGACATCTGTCCCAACAGTGAGGCAACACGTGTTTCCTCCGGCCAATGATGATTTTACACGTGGAAAATCCCCATCGGTCCGGGCTATTAACGGGTTATCGGATCCAAAACCGAACCCGATAGCTTAATGGCGTTCCGTTATGGTGGATGCCACGTGTCGGTCACCCTTGATGAAAGCACTTCTGTGACGCATGATTTATCGTCATGGAAGTGGACACTTCCGTGATGATAATTTTGGTCATGTCATGGAACAGTTCTACGACAACACAGGTGTGACTATCTTGATTCTGTCATAAATTTGTCATGGATGTACATGCATGACAGAAAACATGACCTACTGTGACAAACACGTATCATCACGAAACTGTATTTTTTTGTAGTGGAGTAAGTAGGTTGTTTGCATATGGGAGTAAAGGGGACTTGATGCCTTGTAATGCTATGGTTGGGTTTTACCTTAATGATCTTTAGTAGTTGCGGATGCTTGCTAGAGTTCCAATCATAAGTGCATATGATCCAAGAAGAGAAAGTATGTTAGCTTATGCCTCTCCCTCAAATAAAATTGCAATAATGATTACCGGTCTAGTTATCAATTGCCTAGGGACAAATAACTTTCTTGTGTGACAACAAGCTACCTATTAAAACTAACTTAGTTGTGTCTTCATCTGAACAATCCCTACTTTTTATTTATGCGCTCTTTGTTATCTTGCAAACCTATCCAACAACACCTACAAATTACTTCTAGTTTCATACTTGTTCTAGGTAAAGCAGACGTTAACCGTGCGTAGAGTTGTATTGGTGGTCGATAGAACTTGAGGGAATATTTGTTCTACCTTTAGCTCCTTGTTGGGTTCGACACTCTTACTTATCGAAAGAGGCTACAATTGATCCCCTATACTTGTGGGTTATCAGTTACTTCCATACTACTTTGTTACTAAATATTTTGCTCTAGATATTAAGTCTTTCAGGTGTGGCTGAATTGACCACTCAACTGCTACTACTTGACAATATTCTTTGCCTCCCCTTGTGTCGAATCAATAAATTTGGGTTGAATACTCTACCCTCGAAACTGTTGCGATCCCCTATACTTGTGGGTTATCAAGACTATTTTTTGGCGCTGTTGCCAGGGAGCATAGCTCTATTCTTTGAGTCACTTGGGATTTATATCTGTTGATCACTATGAGGAACTTGAAAGATGAAAGAACCAAGAATTTCCATCAACTACGAGGGGAGGTAAGGAACTGACATCTAGCTCTGCACTTGATTCACCTTCTGTTATGAGTAAATTTGCGACACCTACACCTGTCATTGATTCTCATATGTCGCATATTATTGATGATGCCACTTCTTCTATGCATGATGCTTATGATGAAACTACTTCTATGCCTGATAATACCATGCCATTAGGTGAATTTTTTGATGAACAACTTGTTAGGGTTAGAGAGAATGAAATTATGGAAACAGATAATATTGATGAAAGTGATGATGAAGATTCCCCCCTAGATATGAATTGCCTGATGTGCCTGACGGTTATTGAGGGAGTCCTGGATTAGGGGGTCTCCGGACAGCCGGACTATATCCTTTGGCCGGACTGTTGGACTATGAAGATACAAGATTGAAGACTTCGTCTCGTGTCCGGATGGGACTCTACTTGGCGTGGAAGGCAAGCTAGGCAGTATGGATATGGATATCTCCTCCTTTGTAACCGACCTTGTGTAACCCTAGCCCCCTCCGGTGTCTATATAAACCGGAGGGTTTTAGTCCGTAGGACAACATACAATCATACCATAGGCTAGCTTCTAGGGTTTAGCCTCTCCGATCTCGTGGTAGATCAACTCTTGTAATACTCACATCATCAAGAATAAATGAAGCAGGACGTAGGGTTTTACCTCCATCAAGAGGGCCCGGACCTGGGTAAAACATCGTGTTCCCTGCCTCCTGTTACCATCCGCCTTAGACACACAGTTCGGGACCCCCTACCCGAGATCCGCTGGTTTTGACACCGACATTGGTGCTTTCATTGAGAGTTCCTCTTTGTCGTCGCCATTATGCTTGATGGCTGCTACGATCATCGATAGCGATGCAGTCCAGGGTGAGACTTTTCTCCCCGGACAGATCTTTGTGTTTGCCAGCTTAGCTCTACCATCGGAACGTATTCAGGAGATCGCATCGGCAGCCGCTCCGAGCCTCAATTCGGAGCCAGTTGCGCCATCCATGGATGGGTGGATAGACCCCGTCACGGAGGCCATATCCTTAGCGGCGATCGAGCCGAATATCGACCTTACCCTTCACTAGAGCCGTGTTGCCAAACTACCGGATCCTTCTCCAGCCACGGACTCCGAACTGCCTGCGCCTGTTTGTAACGCCCTCGATGCGGCTATATCTCCTACATGTCGAAGCACGACTTAGAGGCATAACCGCATTGAAAGCAATGTCGCAAGTAAGGTAATCTTCACAACAACCCATGTAAATAGATAATAGGGGAAAAGGTACATAGTTGTCTTACACTCGCCACGTCACACAAATATATGAATAACATTACAATCATCCAATACACTCATGGTCCCACTACGGTACCAAAATAAAAGATCAACCCCAACAAGCGACATGGTCCCCGATCGCCCCAACTGGGCACCACTACTGATCATCTGGGAAAGACACATAGTAACGGTGAGATTCTTCATCGAACTCCCACTTGAGCTCAAGTGCATCATCTAGAATGGTATCATCGGTCCCTGCATCTGGTTTGGAAGTAATCTGTGACTCACGGGGACTCAGCAATCTCGCACCCTCGCGATCAAGACTATTTAAGCTTATAGGTAAGGCATTGTAATATGTGGCGCTGCAGCAAGCGACTAGCATATATGGTGGTTATCCTGTTCGCAAAAGAGAGCGAGAAGAGAAGGCATAGCATGAACGAAGAACTATGATCAAGAAGTGATCCTAGAACAACCTACGTCAAGCATTTCTCCAACACCGTGTTCACTTCCCGGACTCCGCCGAGAAGAGACCATCACGGTTACACACGCGGTTGATTCATTTTAATTATGTTAAGTTTCAAGTTATCTACAACTGGACATTAACAAATTCCCATCTTCCCATAACCGCGGGCACGGCTTTCGAAAGTTCAAATCCCTGCAGGGGAGTCCCAACTTAGCCCATCACAAGCTCTCACGGTCAACGAAGGATATTCCTTCTCCCGAGACATTCCGATCAGACTCGGCATCCCGGTTTTACAAGACATCCTCGACAATGGTAAAACAAGTCCAGCAACACCGCCCGAATGTGCTGACAAATCTCGATAGGAGCTGCACATATCTCGTTCTCAGGGCACACTCAGATGAGACATACTACGAGTAAAACCAACCCTCAAGTTGCCCCGAGGTGGCCCCGCAGTCTACTCGGTCGGACCAACACTCAGAGGAGCACTGCCCCAGGGGGTTTAAGTAAAGATGACCCTTGGGCTCCGGAAACCCAAGGGAAAAAAGAGGCTAGGTGGCAAATGGTAAAACCAAGGTTGGGCATTGCTGGAGGAGTTTTATTCAAGGCGAACTGTCAAGGGGTTCGCATTATAACCCAGCCGCGTAAGGAACGCAAAATCCGGGAACATAACACCGATATGACAGAAACTAGGGCGGCAAGAGTGGAACAGAACACTAGGCAAAAGGCCGAGCCTTCCACCCTTTACCAAGTATATAGGTGCATTAAGATAAACAAGATAATATGGTGATATCCCAACAATAAGCAATGTTCCAACAAGGAACGATCTCCAATCTTCACCTGCAACTAGCAACGCTAAAAGACGGGCTAAGCAAAGCGGTAAAATGGCCAATCAACAGTTTGCTAGGACATGGTGGGTTAGAGGTTTGACATGGCAATTTGGGAGGCATGATAAGCAAGTGGTAGGTATCGTAGCATAGGCATAGCAAAAGAGCGAGCATATAGCAAGCAAAGATAGAAGTGATTTCGAGGGTATGATCATCTTGCCTGCAAAGTTGTCAGAGTTGACTTGATCCTCGTAAGCAAACTCAACGGGCTCCTCGTTAGCGAACTCGTCTCCCGGCTCTACCCAAACAAGACAAACAAGAAAAAGGAACACAATCAACCACGTGCAATGCTTGAACAGCATGATGCAAACATGGTATGCTATGCGGGATGCAATATGTGATGCATATGCAAGATTTGGCAAGGAATGATTGAACCTGGCCTAAACTTGGAAATCCAAGAGGTGAGGTGATTTCAGTTGAAATCGATATAAAGATCACCGGAATCGGATGCACGGTTTGGAAATGGCAAGCAAAACAAATATGGCACCGGTCTGCGATAATCAGCAAGTAGCCATCTAAATACATCAAGATAAATATGCTACAACACTCAAACATGACAACAAAATACATGGCAGGGATCCACTCATGATGCTTGACAAAAGATGAACACTGAGCTACGGCCAATTCATCCATTAACAGGTTCAAACAAGCATGGCAAAAGTGCAAATGATAATCAGGTTTCAGACTTTGGAGGATGAAAACTATATGCTATAGGAACTTAACATGGCAAAGCAAGGCATGAAATGAAGCTACTCAAAGCACTTAACAAAAGTCCCTTAGTGACTTTGAGCCAAAAGGGATCAGAAAATACAATTGCAAGCATGTGAACATGGCAAAAACATAAACAGATCTCAGACTTAGTGAAAAACTGGA
Organism: Triticum dicoccoides; assembly: GCF_002162155.2. Lineage (NCBI taxonomy): Eukaryota > Viridiplantae > Streptophyta > Magnoliopsida > Poales > Poaceae > Triticum > Triticum dicoccoides. The sequence goes on along the minus strand of NC_041390.1, from coordinate 346,371,049 downwards.
GCATGCAAAACAGTTAACGAGTAGGCATGTTCATGAGCTCGATGCACTCACTACAGAGCATGGCATGACAAACTAAGCAAACACCCATCAAGAATACATGGCATAGAAGCTATACATGGCAAGAACAACAACATAGCATGCATGGATCAATAGCAACATCCTCGGCAAAAATCGCTAACAAAACAACAATCTGCCAGGATTCACGAAATAGAAAAAGTAGATCTCGATTGACTCAAGCTAGGTTGCCTCATAAATTCAAACAAAGACATGGACGGATAGAGCACCACAACATTAACAAATCATCCTTACTGATCATCCTCAAAAGAGGCACGGATAACTAGGAAACAACATGAACATATGGCATAATGACAAAAATTAGGACAAGGACTTGGTGAAATTCTAAGTCCCTGAAATCAGCATTACCGATTAGGCTACTTTGCAAGCTTGTGCTAGTCACCACACATATCACAAAAATACACGGTAAGCACCTCTCTAAAGATGGCACGGCATATAAAAAAACACATGTAGAGCTCAGGAGCATATCATGCACACATTAATCATGGCAAAAATGACAAATATCTATTTGATGCAACAGATCTGACAATTTTATCACATAGCCCTCTTCCGACAGCATTTCGGGCATGAAGATGAGCTCAAATGGAAATGATGCAATGAAAAAATGATGTACTCTCTGAGGCAAACATTTTGATATGATACAGGCGCAAAACGGAGCTACGGATGCAGAGATACGACATGCCGAAGTTTGCAAAATAATTAGGGTTTCAGGGGTGAAAAAGTCAACCCACGGGAAACGGATCTAGATCTGGAACTCGAGCACTGTAGAACGTACACGCCTCCCAAGGTTGAACGTCACCAGAGTCAAGATTGTAGGTCGCCGGAGACGTTGCAGGGGTCGAGGGAGGCCGGGCGACGCGGGTCGCCGGCGAGGCGGCGAGGAGGCGGCGCCGA
>NC_041390.1:346359953-346369483 GCF_002162155.2 Triticum dicoccoides | reverse complement strand
GCCGGGCGAGGCGGCGGTGGCCGGCGATGGAGACCACGGCGGCGTCGGGCGATGGAAGGCCGGCGATGGAGAAGACGGGGCGGCGCGGCGGCTACCTCCCGCGGCTCGGGCGGCGCGGCGGATGGGCCGAGGAGGGCCCGCGGCGGGCCTCAAGGGCCGGTGCGGATCGCGGCGATGTGCGCACGGGCGTTGGCCAGTGGGAGGAGGACACATGGCGGTGGACAGGCGGAGCGGATGTGTCCGGCCGTCCGGATCTCGTCCGGCGGCGCGAGGAGGGTTTTTTTTAGGGTTTCGTCCGTGATTTCGAATGAGGGCTCTTTAAATAGAGGTAGAGGGAGCTAGGGAGCTCCAAATGGAGTGCGGTTTTAGGACCCCCGATCGTGATCGAATGCTCTAGATGATGGAAGGGTCTTTGGTGGGTTTTGGGCCAAATTGGAAGGGTGTTGGGCTGCAACACAAACGAGGCCTTCTCGGTCCCTCCGTTAACCGTTGGAGTATCAAACGAAGTCCAAATGGTACGAAACTTGACAGGCGGTCTACCGGTAGTAAACCAAGGCCGCATGGCAAGTCTCGGTCCAATCCGGAAATTTTTAACCCCCACACATGAAAAGAGGTAGAAAGGACCATCGGAGCAGATAGGAGCGCCGGAATGCAAAACGGACAACGGGGAAAATGCTCGGATGCATGAGACGAACACGTATGCAAATGCAATGCACATGATGACATGATATGGGATGCATGACAAAAGGAACAACACACGGAGACAAAAACCCGAACCCGAGGAAAATAAAATAACTTAGTGCCGGAAACAGCAAGAGTTGGGATACATATAAGGTAAATTACATCCGGGGTGTTACAACACTCCACCACTACGAAAGGATCTCGTCCCGAGATCTAGGACTGGAAAAACGCCGGGTACTCAGAACGGAGGTGATCCTCGCGTTCCCAGGTGGCTTCACGGTCGGAATGGTGTGACCACTTGACTTTGAGGAATTTGATTGACTTATTGCGAGTCTTGTGCTCAGTTTCTTCAATAATAGCAACTGGGTGCTCACGATAAGAGAGGTCTTCTTGGAGATCAATGTCTTCGAAGTTGACGGTGCGGTCAGGGGTCTTGAAACACTTGCGGAGCTGAGAGACATGGAACACGTCGTGCACGTTTGCAAACTTTGAAGGAAGCTCGAGTTGATAGGCAAGATCGCCTCTCTTGCTGACGATCTTGAAAGGACCCACGTATCTAGGGGCAAGCTTCCCTTTGATACCGAAGTGATGAGTACCTTTCATTGGAGAGACGCGGAGGTAAACATGGTCTCCGATCTCGAAGGCCAAATCACGATGCTTACTATCATAGTAGCTCTTCTGGCGTGATTGCGCTGCTTTGAGGTTATCATGAATGACTTTGCACATTTCATCTGCCTCTGTGATCAAGTCATTTCCAAGAAGTTGACGTTCACCGGTCTCCGACCAGTTAAGAGGAGTACGACACTTCCTGCCATAGAGAATTTCAAATGGGGCCTTGCCCGAACTTGCTTGAAAGTTGTTGTTGTAGGAGAACTCGGCATACGAAAGACAATCTTCCCACTTCATATCGAAAGAGATAACACAAGCCCTGAGCATATCTTCAAGAATCTGATTGACACGCTCGACTTGACCGCTAGTTTGAGGATGAAAAGCTATGCTGAAACGGATGTTGGTGCCCATGGCCTTCTGAAAAGAATCCCAAAACTTGGAGGTAAAGATGCTGCCACGGTCTGAAGAGATCAACTATGGAATGTCGTGCAGAGAGACAATCCGAGAGGTATACAGCTCCGCCAATTGAGTTCCAGTGATAGACTCTTTGATAGGCAGAAAGTGAGCCACTTTAGTGACTTTGTCGATGACAACGAATATAGCATCATTGCCACGCTTGGACTTTGGAAACCCAGTCACGAAGTCCATCTCAATGTGGTCAAACTTCTATTCTGGAATGGCAAGAGGTTGGAGGAGACCATCTGGTCGTTGGTGTTCTGCCTTCACTCTTCTGCAGACATCACATTCATTCACGAACTAAGGAATCTCGCGCTTCATTCGAGTACACCAATAAGCCTGCTTGAGGTCCTGGTAGATCTTCGTACTCCTAGGGTGGATGGAGAGGAGTGAATTGTGAGACTCATTCGTAATGACTTTACGAAGGTCACCTTTAGGCACAACAATGCGATCCTCGAAGAAGAGAGTATCCTTGTCATCAAGGTGACAGCACTTGTACTTGGGTTGACTCTTGGCAATCCCAATCTTCACCTTCTTCACCACAACATCAAGAAGTTGAGCCTCACGAATCTGATCTTCCAGAGTAGGAGAGACTTGAAGGTTGGCGAGGAACTCTTGAGGAACAACTTGCAGATTGAGTTTGCGGAAAGCTTCACAAAGCTCGGGTTGGTAAGGCTTGAGAATCAAACTGTTGCAGTAAGCCTTCCTGCTCAATGCGTCAACAATTACATTGGCCTTGCCTGGAGTATATTCGATGCTCGGATTATACTCTTGAATCATTTCGACCCAACGAGTCTGCCTGAGGTTGAGATTAGGCTGAGTGAAGATGTACTTGAGACTCTTGTGGTCAGTGAAGATGTCCACTTTTCTTCCCAATAAGACATGTCTCCAAGTCAAAAGAGCATGCACAATTGCCGCCAACTCGAAGTCGTGAGTGGGATAGTTCTTCTCGTTGGGCTTCAACTGGCGAGAGGTATAAGCCACAACTTTCTTCTCTTTCATCAACACTGCACCAAGACCTTGAAGAGAGGCATCGCAGAAGACCTCGAACGGATTGGATTCATCAGGAGGAGTCAGAACTGGGGCAGTGACTAATTTCTCTTTCAGGGTGTTGAAAGCAATGTCACATTCAGGCGACCAAACGTACTTGACGTGCTTCTGGAGAAGGTTGGAAAGCGGCTTCGCGATCTTTGAAAAGTTCTCAACGAACCTCCGACAATAGCTTGCGAGACCAAGGAAGCTGCGGAGTTGCTTCACGTTCTGAGGTGGTTCCCAATTCACAATTGCAGACACCTTCTCAGGATTCACCGCTATGCCCTTGGCAGAGATGATATGCCCAAGATAGAGAACCTCATCGAGCCAAAACTCGCACTTTGAGAACTTGGCGTAGAACTGATGTTCTCTGAGCTTATCGAGCACCAAACGCAAGTGCTTGGCATGATCTTCCTTGTTCTTCGAAAAGACCAGAATGTCATCGAGGTAGACCAAGACGAAGTCATTTGTGTAGGCGTTGAAGATGAAGTTCATCATGCGAGAGAAAGTCGGAGGAGCGTTGACAAGACCAAAAGACATGACAGTGTATTCATAAGAACCATAGCTTGTTCTGAAAGCCGTCTTGGGAATATCTTGCTCACGGATTTGAATCTGGTGATAGCCCATACGAAGATCAATCTTGGAGAATACTTGAGCGCCTTTGAGCTATTCAAAAAGCTCGTTGATGTTGGGAAGTGGGTACTTGTTCTTGATAGTCTTCTTGTTCAATGGACGGTAGTCAACACAAAGTCGGTCCGTTCCATCCTTCTTTTTCACAAAAAGAACTCCACAACCCCATGGAGAAGAACTAGGTCGGATGAGACCCATTCGCTCTTGAATATCGAGTTGCTTCTTCAGCTCCTTCAACTCTTCAGGTCCAAGCTTGTAAGGACGTTTGCAAATAGGTTCCGTGCCAGGCTCAAGATCGATGACGAATTCAACTAGCCGGTGCGGAGGCATTCCTGGAAGTTCTTCTGGAAAGACGTCTTGATATTCGCAAACGACTGGAATTTGAGAGATGGAATCCAGTTCACCCTTCTCATTGAGAGAAAACAGACGGATGGTATCATCACGAGCGGCAAAGACAACTACATCCTTAGACGAATGAGTCAATTGAATCTGCCTGGCAGCACAACCGAGATGAGCCTTGTGCTTAGAAAGCCAATCCATTCCGAGAATAAGATCAATATCCGAGATACCAAGAACCACTGGAGAGGACAGAAACTTGTAGTCGCCCAATGTGATAGAGACATTGGGAGCAACCAAACTAGAAGTCAAAAGCTTGCCGGGAGAAACAACTTGCATGACTTTGGGCATAACCTCAGTATAAACATTGTGCTTCAATGCAAATGGGAATGACAAGAAAGAATGCGATGCACCAGTGTCAAAAAGTACTTTTGCAGGAACATCGTTAACAGGAAGGTTACCCATGATGACATCTGACGAGTCCTTTGCCTGAGCTGCATTCATCAAGTTGACCTTGGCGCACTTGGGGTTATGCTTGACCACAGCTGTACTTGCCGATCTCACAGGAGGAGGAGGGAGACGCCTCTGATTGAAGCATTTGTTGGCATAGTGACCCTTCTGTTGGCATTTGTTGCACGTGACCTCTGAATGCGGACGGTGATACGGAGCACTCAATCTTGGAGCTTGAGACGAAGTCTTGTTCTGAAAGCTAGGGTTGGGTGGGTGGGAAGATCCACTACCACCTTTGCTCTTCTGCTGATAAGGCTGACGGAACGGAGGAGGAGGAAGCCAATACTTTTGCTGCGTAGCCACTTGAGTTGAGGAAGAAGGAGTAGCATCTCTGACTCGCTTCTTGGAAGCATCACACTTCAGTTGAGCAGTCTCTTGCTTCATTGCCATGTTGTAAAACTCATCGTACCTCTTGGGCTCAAAGAGAACGAGAGCTAGCTGGATTTCTTGTCCCAGACCACCCCTGAACTGGTATATCATGCTCTTGTCGTCAGGGACGTCCTGCTTAGAAAAACGGGCGAGCTTCTGAAACATCTTGTTGTACTCATAAACAGACATAGAGCCTTGCTTCAGGTTGCGGAACTCCTCACGCTTGCTTTCAACCACGCTCTGAGGAATATGATGAGCTTTGAAGTCTTGACGGAATTCATCCCAGGAAATCACACGGCCTCCTCTGGAATCTTTGTACTGCTGAAACCATTCTGCAGTTTGGTCTTTGAGTTGGAAGGAAGTGAACTTGACAAAGTCCTCAGGCCTGACGTTACTGCACTCGAAATGCTTGCATATGTCCATGAGCCAATCATCAGCGTCTGTTGCCTCAACACAATTGTTGAAGGTCTTTTGCTGGTTAGCAAGGAACTGGTTGAGTGTACCAAAGTGATTCTGATTGTTGCCTTGGCCCTGGTTCCCTTGGTTGCTCTCTTGAAGAAGTTGCATGATCAGCTGCGTGTTTGCATTGTTAGCGGCCATCACAGATTTCCATGCCTCCGAAGGTGGAGGTGGTGGTGGCGGATCAGGATTCGGAGTCGTGTGCGTTGGAGGAGCCATCCTGAAGAGGTTGACATCCATTAGCAAATTGACAGACAAATATTGAAGCTGAATCAAACGGGTTGAAATTGCAACATATAGTCTTCCATCCGAACAGAATGAACGAATGCATTCCAATAGAAATGGTCACATATCCATAAATTGAGAAGCCACTTAGAATTTAGGTAGAAGAAAAACAACAAGGTACGAAACAAGAACGAATACTCAGTAAGGATCACCCAATCTCAAACCAAAATATCCGCGGAAGAAGAACTAGAGCTACAAGAATTCCCACCTATGAAACTCTCGAACCTTTTCGGTTATGCAATCAGGTGTTGGGGATACAGGGGAAGCATAATATCTCACCCAAATCTAGCAAATCCTACATCCAGCTGTATCCATCCTTCAACACATAACCGAGAAAAACTTTGGAAATCGTCTACCTCAACCTTCAAAAAGCATCCGTTATACAAGTTATGGCAATACTCCCGAACTCCCGCCCTAGTACTGGGTGGCGTCGAGGTTATCTCACCAACAACTGCATAAAAGAGATTTTCGATGTCGGCAAAACTAAACTCAGGTATTCCAGAACTGCAACGATAAAATTGTGACGACAACACCTCGGAGCTCAACTCCCTGGGACACTGCCACAACCCCTAAATGACAGGAGGCACCAAGAATAATGTTCTCGTCACAAATCGATCGGAACGATTCCAAGATACCCGCGTGACCCTAATTTTTTTTGTGAAATTTGAGAAGAGAAGAGTCAAAACTCTACGTCAGGATGCCTCACCAGAGCGATGAAGGGACTGGGGAGTAAAAAGAATTCCTAACTCTTCGATATATATAATCCTAAATGACTCAAAATATTTTTCTAGACTCAACAACGCTAGTTATTCAATCAAGCAGGGGGGCTCCTAAGGTCGGGGAAGGCTCTGATTACCAACTTGTAACGCCCTCGATGCGGCTATATCTCCTACGTGTCGAAGCACGACTTAGAGGCATAACCGCATTGAAAGCAATGTCGCAAGTAAGGTAATCTTCACAACACCCATGTAAATAGATAATAGGGGAAAAGGTACATAGTTGGCTTACACTCGCCACGTCACACAAATATATGATTAACATTAAAATCATCCAATACACTCATGGTCCGACTACGGTACCAAAATAAAAGATCAACCCCAACAAGCGACATGGTCCCCGATCGCCCCAACTGGGCACCACTACTGATCATCTGGGAAAGACACATAGTAACGGCGGGAGTCTTCGTCGAACTCCCACTTGAGCTCAAGCGCATCATCTGGAACGGTATCATCGGTCCCTGCATCTGGTTTGGAAGTAATCTATGAGTCACGGGGACTCAGCAATCTCGCACTCTCGCAATCAAGACTATTTAATCTTATAGGTAAGGCAAGGTAATATGTGGAGCTACAGCAAGCGACTAGCATATATGGTGGCTATCCTGTTCGCAAAAGAGAGCGAGAAGAGAAGGCATAGCACGAACGAAGAACTATGATCAAGAAGTGATCCTAGAACAACCTACGTCAAGCATTTCTCTAACACCGTGTTCACTTCCCAGACTCCGCCGAGAAGAGACCATCACGGTTACACACGCGGTTGATTCATTTTAATTAAGTTAAGTTTCAAGTTATCTACAACCGGACATTAACAAATTCCCATCTGCCCATAACCACGGGCACAACTTTTGAAAGGTCAAATCCCTGCAGGGGAGTCCCAACTTAGCCCATCACAAGCTCTCACGGTCAACGAAGGATATTCCTTCTCCCGAGACATTCCGATCAGACTCGGCATCCCGGTTTTACAAGACATCCTCGACAATGGTAAAACAAGTCTAGCAACACCGCCTGAATGTGCCGACAAATCCTGATAGGAGCTGCACATATCTCGTTCTCAGGGCACACTCAGATGAGACATCCTACGAGTAAAACCAACCCTCAAGTTTCCCCGAGGTGGCCCCGCAGTCTACTCGGTCGGACCAACACTCAGAGGAGCACTGCCCCCGGGGGGTTTAAATAAAGATGACCCTTGCGCTCCGGAAACCCCCAAGGGAAAAAAGAGGCTAGGTGGACTGTCAAGGTGAACTGTCAAGGGGTTCCCATTATCACCCAACCGCGTAAGGAACGCAAAATTCGGGAACATAACACCGATATGACGGAAACTAGGGCGGCAAGAGTGGAACAAAACACTAGGCAAAAGGCCGAGCCTTCCACCCTTTACCAAGTATATAGGTGCATTAAGATAAACAAGATAATATGGTGATATCCCAACAATAAACAATGTTCCAACAAGGAACAATCTCCAATCTTCACCTGCAACTTGCAACGCTAAAAGAGGGGCTGAGCAAAGCGATAACATAGCCAATCAACGGTTTGCTAGGACATGGTGGGTTAGAGGTTTGACATGGCAATTTGGGAGGCATCATAAGCAAGTGGTAGGTATCGTAGCATAGGCATAGCAAAAGAGCGAGCATCTAGCAAGCAAAGATAGAAGTGATTTCGAGGGTATGATCATCTTGCTTTCAAAGTTGTCAAAGTTGACTTGATCCTCATAAGCAAACTCAACGGGCTCGTCCTTAGCAAACTCGTCTCCCGGATCTACCCACACAAGACAAACAAGCAAAAGGAACACAATCAACCATGTGCAATGCTCGAACAACATGATGCAAACATGGTATGCTATGCGGGATGCAATATGTGATGCATATGCAAGATTTGGCAAGGAATGATTGAAACTGTCCTAAAATTGGAAATCCAAGAGTTCCATTGGAAAGGTGAGGTGATTTTGGTTGAAATCGATATAAATATCACCGGAATCAGATGCACGGTTTGGAAATGGCAAGCAAAACAAATATGGCACCGGTCTGCGATAATCAGCAAGTAGCCATCTAAATGCATCAAGATAAATATGCTACATCACTCAAACATGACAACAAAATATATGGTAGGTATCCACTCATGATGCTTGACAAAAGATGAACACTCAGCTAGGGCCAATTCATCCATTAACATGTTCAAACAAGAATGGCAAAAGTGCAAATGATAATCACGTTTCAGACTTAGTGAAATTAACACAAGTCTGGAATTTAACATCAGGTAGCACACTTTGGAGCATGAAAACTATATGCTACAAGAACTTAACATGGCAAATCAAGGCATGACATGAAGGTACTCAAAGCACTTAACAAAAGTCCCTTAGTGACTTTGAGCCAAAAGGGATCAGAAAATACAATTGCAAGCATGTGAACATGACAAAAACATAAACAGATCTCAGACTTAGTGAAAAACTGGAGCATGCAAAATAGTTAACGAGTAGGCATGTTCACGAGCTCGATGCACTCACTACAGAGCATGGCATGACAAACTAAGCATACACCCATCAAGAATACATGGCATAGAAGCTAGACATGGAAAGAACAACAACATAGCATGCACGGATCAATAGCAACATCCTCGGCAAAAATCGCTAACAAAACAACAATCTGCCAGGATTCACGAAATAGCAAAAGTAGAGCTTAATTGACTCAAGCTAGGTTGCCTCATAAATGCAAACAAATACATTGATGGATAGAGCACCACAACATTAACAAATCATCCTTACTGATCATCCTCAAAAGAGGCACGGATCACTAGGAAACAACATGAACATATGGCATAATGACAAAAATCAGGACAAGGACTTGGTGAAATTCTAAGTCCCTGAAATCAGCATTACCGATTAGGCTACATTGCAAGCTTATTCTAGTCACCACACATATCACAAAAATACATGGTAAGCACCTCTGTAAAGATAGCATGGCATATAACCAAACACATGTAGAGCTCAGGAGCATATCATGCACACATTAATCATGGTAAAAATGACAAATATCTATTTGATGCAACAGATCTGACAATTTTATCACATAGCCCTCTTCCAACAGCATTTTGGGCATCAAGATGAGCTCAAATGGAAATGATGCAATGAGAAGAAATGATGTACTCTCTGAGGCGAACATGTTGATATGCTACACGCGCAAAACAGAGCTACTGATGCAAAGATACGACATGCCAAAGTTTGCAAAATAATTAGGGTTTCGGGGGTGAAAAAGTCAACCCGCGGGAAACGGATCTGGATCTGGAACTCGAGCACTGTAGCACGTACATGCCTCCCGAGGTTGAACGTCACCGGATTCGAGGTTGGAGGTCGCCGGAGACGTTGTCGGGGTCGAGGGAGGCCGGGCGACGCGG
>NC_041390.1:346276194-346359602 GCF_002162155.2 Triticum dicoccoides | reverse complement strand
CGATGGCGACCACGGCGGCGTCGGGCGATGGCATGCCGGCGATGGAGGTGACGGGGCGGCGCGGCGGCTGCCTCCCGCGGCTCGGGCGGCGCGGCGGATGGGCCGAGGAGGGCCCGCGGCAGGCCTCAAGGGCCGGCGCGGATCGTGGCGATGTGGGCACGAGCGTGGGCCAGTGGGAGGAGGACACGTGGCGGTGGACAAGCGGAACGGACGTGTCCGGCCGTCCGGATCTCGTCCGGCGGCGCGAGAAGGGGATTTTTTTAGGGTTTCGTCCGTGATTTCGAATAGCTGCTCTTTAAATAGAGGTAGAGGGAGCTAGGGAGGTCCAAATGGAGTGCGGTTTTCGGCCACACAATCGTGATCGAATGCTCTAGATGGTTGAAGGGTCTTTTGTGGGTTTGGGTCAAATTGGAAGGATGTTGGGCTGCAACACAAACGAGGCCTTCTCGGTCCCTCGGTTAACCATTGGAGTATCAAACGAAGTCCAAATGGTACAAAACTTGATAGGCGGTCTACCGGTAGTAAACCAAGGCCGCATGGCAAGTCTCGGTCCAATCCGTGAATGTTTAACCCCCACACATGAAAAGAGGTAGAAAGGACCACCGGAGGAGATAGGAGCGCCGGAGTGCAAAACGGACAACGGGGAAAATGCTCGGATTCATGAGACGAACACGTATGCAAATGCAATGCACATGATGACATGATATGGGATGCATGACAAAAGAAACAACACACGAAGAAAAAAACCCAAACCCGAGGAAAATAAAATAACTTAGCGCCGGAAACAGCAAGAGTTGGGGTACATATAAGGTAAATTACATCCGGGGTGTTACACCGTTCATGTCGAATCTGATTGGGCGCCGATCATGGAGTTAACCTCCGCGGTTATTTTTCAGCACTCGCCCTTTGGTGACATATTGAACTCATTAAGGTCTCTCTCCTTGTCAGGAGAGTCCTGGCCGAACTAAGTTCGGCAGGATTGGGATGCGGATGACGAAGAAATTCGCTGCCCACCCACCACCCACTTAGTAGCCACTATCGACGACTTAACCGACATGCTCGAATTCAACTCCGAATACATCGACGGTATGGACGACGATGCGGGAGACGAAGAGGAACCACTGCCCACAGGGCACTGGACAGCCACCTAATCATGCGATATATACATGGTGGACACACCCAAAGAAGGCAATGGCGATGAGACAACGGAGGATGACCCCTCCAAAAAGCAACCCAAGCGCCAGCGTCAGCGGCGCCGCTCTAAGTTCCGCCAAGGCAAAAGTGGTGATACCGGCACCGGAGATAATAGCACTCTGAACAGTGCCGAAGACAACAACAATCCCCTCCTGCAAGATTTAGAGCAGGAGGATGAAGGAGCCAGCCCTCCTGAGAGAGCGGCAGATGGAGAGGCGGAGGATGATAATTACATGCCTCCCTCCAAAGACGAGGCAAGCCTCGACGATGATGAATTCGTCGTGCCAGAGAATCCCATCGAACAAGAGCGCTTCAAGCGCCGGCTTATAGCCACGGCAAATAGTCTTGAGAAAAAGCAGCAGCAGCTTCGAGCTGATCAAGATTTGCTAGCTGACAGATGGACTGAAGTCCTGGCGGCCGAGGAATATAAACTCGAACGCCCCTCCAAGAGTTACCCAAAGTGCAGGTTGCTACCTTGACTGGAGGAGGAAGAACCAAAACCTACATCCCCGGCGTATGACGCGGCTGATCGGCCACCTCGTGGCCGTGATAGAGAGGATTTCCAGCCAAAAGCTCAGCCCGCACCCCGACGCCATTCAAATAAAAAGGCATGGGGAAATACGCTAGACCTGCGAGACGTACTGGAGGACAAAGCAAAACATGCAAGATCGATCTACGGATGACGAGGGCGCGCCACTATGCGAGACGATAATCGTCACGCCGAATACAGTAAAAGTAAGTCCGGCCGGGCCGAACACAGCGGGCAAGACTCGTTCGAGGTGCGTCGCGACATAGCCTAGTACAGAGGCGTCGCACACCCCCTATGCTTCACAGACGAAGTAATGGATCATCAAATCCCGGAGGGTTTCAAACCCGTAAATATAGAATCATATGACGGCACAACAGATCATGCGGTATGGATCGAGGATTTCCTCCTGCATATCCACATGGCCCGTGGCGATGATCTACACGCCATTAAATACCTCCCACTCAAGCTCAAAGGACCAGCTCGGCATTGGCTCAATAGCTTGCCAGCAGAGTCCATTGGCTGTTGGGAGGATCTGGAAGCCGCATTCCTCGACAACTTCCAGGGCACTTACGTGCGACCCCCAGATGCCGATGACTTGAGCCACATAATTCAGCAGCCAGAGGAATCGGCCAAGCAATTCTGGACACGAACAAAGAAAAATCAAATTGTCGACTATCCGGATGCACAGTCCCTAGCAGCTTTTAAGCACAACATCCGCGACGAGTGGCTCGCCCGGCACCTTGGCCAGGAAAAGCCGAAATCTATGGCAGCCCTCACGACACTCATGACCCCCTTTTGTGCGGGAGAAGACAGCTGGCTGGCTCGCAGCAATAACATATCAAAGAACCATGGTACTTTGTATACCAAGGATGGCAATGGTAGGTCACGTCGCAACAAACATAAGCGCCGCATTAACAGCGACAATACCGAGGATACGACAGTCGATGCCGGATTCAAAGGCTCTAAACCCGGTCAGCAGAAAAAGCCATTCAAAAGAAGCACTCCAGGCCCATCCAGTTTGTACCGTATACTCGATCGCTCGTGCCAAATATACGGCACCCCCGACAAGCCAGCCAACCACACCAACAGGGATTGTTGGGTGTTCAAGCAGGCCGGCAAGATAAATGCCTAAAACAAAGATAAGGGGTCACATAGCGATGACGATGAGGAGCCCCGGCAGCTGAACACCGAAGGACAGAAGAGGTTCCCCCCACAAGTGCGGACGGTGAACATGATATACGCAACCCACATCCCCAAGAGGGAGCGGAAGCGTGCGCTCATGGACGTATATGCGTTGGAGTCAATCGCCCCAAAGTTCAACCCATGTTCTTCCTGCCCGATCACCTTCGACCGCAGGGACCACCCCACTAGTATCCGTCATGGCGGATTCGCCGCATTGGTCTTAGACCCAATCATTGATGGATTTCACCTCACTCGAGTCCTTATGGATGGCGGTAGCAGCCTGAACCTGCTTTATCAGGACACTGTGTGCAAAATGGGTATAGACCTCTCAAGGATCAAACCCACTAAAATGACCTTTAAAGGCGTCATACCAGGTGTAGAGGCCCATTGCACAGGCTCAGTAACACTGTAAGTGGTCTTCGGATCTCCGGATAACTTCCGAAGCGAAGAGTTAATCTTCGACATAGTCTGTTCCGCAGTGGCTACCATGCACTGCTCGGGTGAACCGCATTTGCGAGATTCAATGCGGTACCGCATTATGCATATCTCAAGCTCAAGATGCCAGGACCTCGGGGGGTCATCACAGTCAATGGAAACACAGAGCGCTCTCTCCGCACGGAGGAGCACACTGCAGCCCTCGCAGCAGAAGCGCAAAGCAGTCTCTTAAGGCAATCCACTAGTTCAGCGATTAAGGACCCGAACACCTTGAAGCGCGCCCGGAGTAATTGGCAACAGGACCGCCTGGCACGTTCCGAGCTCGCATAGTAATGCAGCCCCCACCCTGGTCCCAGCCAAACGGCGAAAGCCGTGCCACGCGTACATAATTACGCATTAAAAATACCATGGGCACAGGCGGGGAGGGGGGCACGACTGCGGCACACTCCAAGTCATGGCTTAAACCGCACTAGGGGCTTCCCGCTTTGTTATTTTTCTCTTTCAGGACTTTAATCTCTAGAAACACTATCCGGCAGCATGATTGCCGAACACATGATGCAGCAACCAAGGAGGCAGAAAGCTACGTCACACCACGGAACTCCCAGGTGGATTACGATAATGATTGGAATATTTGCTTTAATACTATTCCTCACCTTGCCCTTGGAAGGGACATGTCAAACAGTCCTACTTTTTGCTTATCGCAGTACTTGTATCATTCTACTTTAACGCACCTTTTTTAATAAACAATGCATAGTATTAAGACTATTATTGCATTCTTCCTTTATATATATATATATATATATATATATATATATATATATATATATATATGTTCGTTCATGACATCTAGCACCCGTACACTCTGGTAGGCCAATACTCTAGGGGCTTAAGCATACCCCATAATACGGCATGAGAAGTCCGAACACTTTCGACAATGCGGCACCCCGAACTTATAGCATTATATGCATCAGCTTCGAATCATGTCTTGGGTCAATAGTTGGGTTTGCCCGGCTCCCATGTTTTGGTACTTTACGTTCCGCTATATCGGCTAAGGTAGCACTTGGAGAACTACTGCGATTGTGCCCCGGTTCTGCTGGGCTAAGCACCTCAGTAGAGAAAGCTAAAACTGACTGTCATGATAAGGCGAGAGATTGGTCGCTGTTCGAGAGGTTTCAAGTCCCTAAAGACTTATGCCGGTTAAAGCAAGGAGTCAGCCCTGTCCGTCTTAAGGCGTGTATCGCGCCCCAAATTCGGCGTTCCGAATACTAGGGGCTTCGCCAAAATTTAAAATTATAGAATTCTATGGCTAAGTGAGAGTGATAACGCATTATAGTCTGATTGCCTTGTTCGTTGTGCTGAGCACCTCCCTCGAAGGACCCAACAATGGGAACAGGAGTGCTCAGGTTTATCCCGTACACCCCAGCACTCGTGGCGTGGGGGCAGAAGCCGACGACTAGCCATCTCTCAGATTTGATAAACAGCCGAACAGAAGGTAATATTTTAAATTCAAACAAGCGTTGCACAGCGCATATGAACAAGTTTTCATAATACAGGATTACATGAGCAAGTTTACTCAAATATTACATCTTTCGCACACTCGTCCGCTACAAGACGGACACCCTTCAGGACACCCTCATAATACATCTCGGGCTGGCGATGCTCCTTACCCTGTGGCGGCCCTTCCTTCACCAGCTTCACGGCGTCCATCTTGGCCCAGTGCACCTTCGCACAGGTGAAAGCCCGGCGTGCACCTTCGATGCAGACGAACCACTTGATGAATTCTAGCCGTGGGCAGGCATCCACATGCCGCCCCACCAAGCCGAAGTAGCTTTTGGGAAGGGCGTCACCAGGCCACATCCGGACTATAAAGCCCTTCATGGCCTATTCGGCCGCCTTGTGCAGATCGACCAGTTGCTTCAGCTGGTCGCTCAGAGGCATCGGGTGTTCGGTCTCAGTATACTAAGACCGGAACAGCTTCTCCGTTGAGCTTCCCTCCTCGGCCTGGTAAAACTGTGCGGCATCCAACACGCTGCGGGGCAATTCTGCGAATGCTCCTGGAGAGCTCCGGATTCGGGTAAGTAACAAGTAATTTACTTTCACATGCTTGCTTTGCATATAGAATGCCTTACCCGCTGCTATCTTCTTCATCGCATCAATCTCCTAGAGAGCCTTTTGGCTTCAGCCTTGGCACTCTTTGCACTCTCAAGGGCCGCGGCAAGCTTGGACTCTCGCGTCTTCAAGTCAAGCTCCAACGCCTCGTGCTTCTTCACGAGAGTGTGGAGCTCTTGCTGCACCTCGCCCACCCGTGCCTCTTGTTTTTCCCGCTCGGCGCGCTCCTGGGCAGCTTTGTTTTCGGCCTTGGATATCGCTTGCTTCAGGGTCGCCACCTCGGTCGTGGCCCCTGGAAAATTTACGATGATCCTGTCATTTTGCAATCGCATTCTTTTTCTATATATCCATAGACTAGGTACTACTTACCTTTGTTCTCCTCGAGCTGCCTCTTGGCAAGGCCGAGCTCTTCCTTGGACCCTTCGAGGTCCTGCTTCAGTGTGGCGACCTCCACAGTCAGTGCAGCAGAGGCCAGCAGCGAAACCTGTATACGCATATAGATATACTTATATTAGACTCTTGCGATATTGTTTGATCCTCTATTCGGCTTTTCTTTGTGAACAGCAAATAGAGCATCAGGGGCTACTGTCTATGCGGTAATATTTTTCCTATATTTCAAATACTTACCTCAAAGCTTGATAGAAAGCTGGCACAGGCTTTAGTCAGTCCGCTCTTGGCAGACTGAACCTTCTGGAGCACCGCACTCATAATAGTGCGGTGCTCTTCGTCGATGGAAGCGCTGCGAAGCGCTCCCAGCAGATTGTCCGGTGCTCCTGGATGGGCAGAGGTCACCGGCACAGGCGTCTTGCCCCTTTTGGAAGGAGGCTGCCTGCCCGAGTCCAGAACAGCTGGGGGTTCCGGCGCGGTGTTCGGCTGAGGGCCGAACTCGGAGCCCTCGGGAGCCTTACTCCCTCTGCTCCTGGAGTCCGGAAGGTCGCCTTGAGGCGCCTCCAGGATTGTCTACCCTCGACCTGGTGCCTCTTGAGAGAATACCTCGGCATTGTCGGTAGGGCATGGGGAGGTGGCGGTCGGAAGTGGATCGCTATCCATATCCGACGAGTCCAAGGAGCCGCCCGACGAAGATACGTCGATACGGGCTTGGGCGGTCTACATAATCACATTCGGCGTTAGGAGAAGCAGTGCGACGAAGGTATGCTATGAGTTACTCTAGTATTCGAATACTTACGACTTCGCCAGGGGCTTGGCCCTGAGTATCCACTTGTCTTCGCCTTAGGCGGCGGTGGTGGAGTAGTCCGGAAGGAGGGTTCTCCCCTTCTTGGACCCTTCGCCCCCCCCCCCGGTCGGGGCGGCCTTCCTTTTCTTGTCTCCCCGACTGAAGGGGGAGCATCTTCATCTTCCTCCTCGTCTTCGGGGGAGGAGTGCATCGCGGAGTTATCGGACGATGAGTTTGATAACACCTGGCGTTGGGAACTCTTTCGGGTTCCCTTGGCCTTCTTGGTCTTCTTCGGCACCTTGTAAGGAGCCGGAGTCAGCATCTCCGTTAGGAGAGCGTCCGCAGTGTCTTTGGGAAAAGGGGCCGGACAGTTAATCTGCCCCGACGTCTCCACCCAGTCCTGTCAAAGGCATGGAGCTCAGACCCCGCACATGGTTAAGTTAGGGGAAATAAATATCCTACCTGGACTATGCTGACAAGCTTGAGCTTCTTGCTTGCCATATTCCGGATACATTTCTGGAGTCCGTCCAGCTCCACTGATGAACCCCAGGATAGGCCCTTCTCTTTCCAGGAGGTGAGCCGCGTGGGGATTCCGGATCAAAACTCAGGGGCCACCACCCAGTTGGTGTCGCGCTGCTCGGTGTTGTAGAACCACGCCGACTGCCACCCCTTTATGATCTCCACGAAGGAGCCTTCAAGCCATGTAACATTGGGCATCTTGCCCACCATGGCTCCGCTGCATTCCGCTTGTTGGCCTCCACCACATTCAGCTTGATATTGAAGGTCTTTAACCACAGGCCGAAGTGGGGCCGGATGCGGAGGAAAGCCTCACACATGACGATGGACGCCGAAATGTTGAGGATGAAGTTCGGGGCCAGATCATGGAAGTCCAGCCCGTAGTAGAACATGAGACCACGGACGAATGGATGGAGGGGAAACCCCAGTCCACGGAGGAAGTGGTGGAGGAAAACTACCCTCTTGTGAGGTTCCGGGGTAGGAACGATCTACCCCGCAGCGGGCAGCCGATGCGCAATATTCGCGGCTAATTATCCGGCTCCGCGCAGCTTCTTGATGTGTCCCTCCATAACGGAGGAAGCCATCCATTTGCCTCCCGCTCCGGACATGTTTGGAGAAGGTTGAGGGGAAGGATGTGGACTTGGGCGTTGGAGCTCGAGTGGGCAAGAACAGATGAGCAAGGAGGAAGAAGGCGTGGGTAGAGAAAGTTTAAACCTTATCCCTTTATAAGGGCGGCCGAAACTATGCGCCCCCACTAGACTGGTAAAACTCGCTTATCCCCCAAGCACCGTAATTGGTGGCGCGGTTGGGTTACCCACACCCGTATTGATGAGAATCCCGTAATAAGGGGGACACGATCTCTGCGTTGACAAGACGTGTCAAGAAACTGCCGCGCGTTATGTGCGGGGCTGGTTAACGAAAAACAGTTCGAATAATCACCGAGCCATGGCATGATGTCATGTTGCCAAAACATCTCAGCAGATTAGATTTGCGGAAATATTATTCTCTCTATGGTGGTATGTGGAACTTATTTTGCAAGGTCGGACACTATCCTTGTATTCAAATTTTTCCGTGGTGTATTCGGAGGAGGAACCCGCCTTGCAATGCCGAAGACAACACTGCACGCCGGACTCGTCGTCATTGAAGCCTGGTTCAGGGGCTACTGAGCGAGTCCTAGATTAGGGGGTCTCCGGACAGCCGGACTATATCCTTTGGCCGGACTGTTGGACTATGAAGATACAAGATGGAAGACTTCGTCTCGTGTCCAGATGGGACTCTACATGGCATGGAAGGCAAGCTAGGCAGTACGGATATGGATATCTCCTCCTTTGTAACCGACCTTGTGTAACCCTAGCCACCTCCGGTGTCTATATAAACCGGAGGGTTTTAGTCCGTAGGACAACATACAATCATACCATAGGCTAGCTTCTAGGGTTTAGCCTCTCCGATCTCGTGGTAGATCAACTCTTGTAATACTCATATCATCAAGAATATATCAAGCAGGACGTAGGGTTTTACCTCCATCAAGAGGGCCCGAACCTGGGTAAAACATCGTGTCCCCTGCCTCCTGTTACCGTCTGCCTTAGACGCACAGTTCGGGACCCCCTACCCGAGATCCACCGGTTTTGACACCGACAGTTATGTTTGTTAGGGAACGCAGCATTTCAAAAAATTTACCTACGATCACGCAAGATCTATCTAGGAGATTCATAGCAACGAGAGGGGGAGAGTGTGTCTACTACCCTCGTAGACCGAAAGTGGAAGCGTTTAGTAACGCGGTTGATGTAGTCGAACGTCTTCGCGATCCAACCGATCAAGTACCGAACGCACGGCACCTCCGCGATCTGCACACGTTTAGCTCGGTGATGTCCCTCGAACTCTAGATCCAGCTGATACCGAGGGAGAGTTTCTTCATCACGATGGAGTGGTGACGGTGATGATGAAGTTACCGATGCAGGGCTTCGCCTAAGTACTACGACAATATGATCGAGGTGTAAGACTGTGGAGGGGGGCACCGCACACGGCTAAAGATCAACTTTTGTGTCTATGGGGTTCCCCCCTCCCACGTATATAAAGGAGGGGAGGAGGAGGAGGGCCGGCCTCAAGGGCATGCCCAAAGGGTTCCCCCCTCCCCCGTACGAGTAGGTTTCCCCCTTTCCTAGTCCATGTAGGAGAAGAAGGAAGGAGAGGGAGAGGGGGAAGGAAAGAGGGGGGCGCCGCCCCCTCCTAGTCCAATTCGGAACAGCCCATGGGGGGTGCGCTGCCTCCCCTTGTGTCCTTTCTCTCCTTTCCACTAAAGCCCAATATGGCCAAATACTTCCCCGGTGAATTCTTGTAACTCCCCGGTTCTCCGAAAAATATCCGAATCACTCGGAAGCTTTACGATGTCTGAATAGAGTCTTCCAATATATGAATCTTTACGTCCCAACCATTTCGAGACTCCTCGTAATGTCCATGATCTCATCCGGGACTCCGAACAAACTTCGGTCATCAAATCACATAACTCATAATACAAATCGTCATCGAACGTTAAGCGTGCGGACCCTACGGGTTCGAGAACTATGTAGACTTGACCGAGACACATCTCTGGTCAATAACCAATAGCGGAACCTGGATGCTCATATTGGCTCCTACATATTCTACAAAGTTCTTTATCGATCAAACCGCATAACAACATACGTTGCTCCCTTTGTCATCGGTATGTTACTTGCCAGAGATTCGATCGTCGGTATCATCATACCTAGTTCAATCTCGTCACCAGAAAGTCTCTTTACTCGTTCCGTAATGCATCATCCTGCAACTAACTCATTAGTCACATTGCTTGCAAGGCTTATAGTGATGTGCATTACCGAGAGGGCCCAGAGATACCTCTCCGAGAATCGGAGTGACAAATCCTAATCTCGAACTATGCCAACTCAACAAACACCATCGGAGACACCTGTAGAGCATCTTTATAATCACCCAGTTATGTTGTGACGTTTGATAGCGCACTAAGTGTTCCTCCAATATTCGGGAGTTGCATAATCTCATAGTTATAGGAACATGTATAAGTCATGAAGAAAGCAATAGCAATAAACTGAACGATCATAGTGTTAAGCTAATGGATGGGTCTAGTCCATCACATCATTCTCCAATGATGTGATCCCGTTCATCAAATGACAACACATGTCCATGGCTAGGAAACTTAACCATCTTTGATTAACGAGCTAGTCATGTAGAGGCATACTAGGGACACTCTGTTTGTCTATATATTCACACATGTACTAAGTTTCCGATTAATACAATTCTAGCATAAATAATAAACATTTATCATGATATAAGGAAATCTAAATAACAACTTTATTATTGCCTCTAGGGCATATTTCCTTCAGTCTCCCACTTACACTAGAGTCAATAATCTAGTTCACATAGTCATGTGATTTCACACCAATAGTTCACATCTTCATGTGATTAGTTCCCATCTTCATGTAACTAATACCCAAAGGGTTTACTAGAGTCAATAATCTAGTTCACATCGCTATGTCATTAACACCCAAAGAGTGATCATATTTTGCTTGTGAGAGAAGTTTAGTCTACGAGTCTGCCACATTCAGAGCCGTATGTATTTTGCAAATTTTCTATGTCTACAATGCTCTGGACGAAGCTACTCTAGCTACTTGCTCCCACTTTCAATATGTATCTAGATCGAGACTTAGAGTCATCTAGATCGGTGTCAAAAGCTTACATTGACATAACTCTTTACGATGAACTCTTTTATTACCTCCATAGCCGAGTAATATTTCCTTAGTCCTCTAAGGATAATTTTGACCGCTGTCAAGTGATCTACTCCTAGATCATTATTGTACTCCCTTGCCAAAATCATGCTAAGGTATACAATAGGTATGGTACACAACATATCATACTTTATAGAACCTATGTCTGAGGCATAGGGAATGACTTTCATTCTCTTTCTATTTTCTGCTGTGGTCGGGTTTTGAGCCTTACTCAACTTCGCACCTTGCAACACAGGCAAGAACTCCTTCTTTGACTGTTCCATTTTGAACTAATTCCAAATCTTATCAAGGTATGTACTCATTGAGAAAACTTATCAAGTGTCTTAATCTATCTCTGTACATCTTAGTGCTCAATGTGTAAGCACCTTCATCGAGGTATTTATTTGAGAAACTCCTTTCAAACACTCCTTTATGCTTTCCAGAAAATTCTACATCATTTCCGATCAACAATATGTCATTTACATATACTTATCAGAAAGGTTGTAGTGCTCCCACTCACTTTCTTGTAAATACAGGCTTCTCCAAAAGTATATATAAAACCATATGCTTTGATCACACTATCAAAGCGTATATTCCAACTCCGAGAGGCTTGCACCAGTCCATAAATGGATCGCTGGAGCTTACTCACTTTGTTAGCACCTTTAGGATCGACAAAACCTTCTGGTTGCATCATATACAACTCTTCTTTAAAAATCCATTAAGGAATATAGTTTTGACATCAATTTGCCAGATTTCATAAAGTGCGGCAACTGCTAACATGATTCATACAGACTTTTAAGAATCGATGCGAGTGAGAAAATCTCATTGTAGTCAACACTTTGAACTTGTCGAAAACCTTTTGCGACAATTCAAGCTTTGTAGTTAGTAACACTACTATCAGCGTCCATCTTCCTCTTGAAGATCCATTTATTCTCAATGGCTCACATCATCGGGAAGTCTATCAAAGTCCATACTTTGTTCTTTATACATGGATCCCATCTCAGATTTTATGGCCTCAAGCCATTTTGCGGAATCTGGGCTCATCATCGCTTCCTCATGGTTCGTAGGTTCGTCATTGTGATGCCCCCATTTGACCGTACACTAATCATACACGCAAATGTGTACGATCAAGATCAAGGACTCGCGGGAAGATATCACAACACAACTCTAGACACATATTAAAATAATACAAGCTTTATATTACAAGCCATGGGCCTCGAGGGCTCGAATACATAAGCTCGAATACACAAGAGTCAGCGGACGCAATAATACCTAAGTACAGACATAAGATAAACAAGTTTGCCTTAAGGAGGCTAGCAAAAAAGTAGCAACGATCGAAAAGGCAATGCCTCCTAACTACTCCTCGAAGTCGAAATCCACGTAGAATCATCCTCGGGATCCACTAGCTCCTGGACTCCATCATATGATCGCAATAATCGGGAAAAGGGGGGAAAAGAAATATCAAAGCAACCATGAGTACTCATCCGAAGTACTCGCAAGCAAGGATCTAAACTACATATGCATTGGTATCAATGAAATGGGTAGTATTTGTGGACTGAACTGCAGAATGCTATAATAAGAGGGGGATAGCTAGTCCTATCAAAGACTACGCTTCTGGCAGCCTCCATATTGAAGCAGTAGATGAGAGTAGATGGTAAGTTAATATCATCGTATAGCATAATCCTACCCGGCGATCCTCTCCTCGTCGCCCTGTGAGAGCGCGATCACCGGGTTGTATCTGGCACTTGAAAGGGTGTGTTTTATTAAGTATCCGGTTCTAGTTGTCATAAGCTCAAGGTACAACTCCTGGTCGTCCTTTTACCGAGGGAGACTATTCGAATAGATAAACTTCCCTGCAGGGGAACACCACCTTTCCCAACACGCTCGATCCCCTTTGGCTGGACACACTTTCCTGGGTCATGCCTGGCCTCGGAAGATCAACACATCGTAGCCCTACCTAGGCACAACAGAGAGGTCAGCATGCTAGTCTAAATCCTATGCGCGCAGGGGTCTGGGACCGTCTCCCATTGCACACTTGCACATTGCGTACGCGACCGGTGAGTAGAGCTAGTAACCTCCATTACAAAGGAAGTTGCGTTACGCGGTGCTACCCCGCGCTCGCCGCCCAGTCGCTGACGTCAAGAAGGCTTCGGCTGATACCACAATGTCGAGTGCCCATAATTGTTACCGCGTAGTTGGTTAGTGCGTATAGGCCAGTGGCCAGACTCAGATCAAATACCAAGATCTCGTTAAGCGTGTTAATTGATATAACCTCGGATGCTGACCAGGGCCAGGCCCACCTCTCACCTAGGTGGTCTCAACCTACCCTGTCGCTCCGCCACCAAGATCCACTCAGAGGGCCGTCGGGAAAAATGTCCTTTCAGCCCCCAATCCATGAATCACTCGCGGGTACTCTACGAGTGGACCCGACTTTTGTCACCACATGTATCATATATAATGTATATAAGTAATATACCCATGATCACGGCCCGATATTATAGCATGGCAGACGGACAAGAATGTAGGGCCACTGATGGAATACTAGCATCCTAACTAAGCATTTAGGATTGCAGGTAAAGGTAACAACAATAGTAGCAAGGACAAGATATGCATCAGAATAGGATTAGGGAAAGCAGTAACATGCTACACTACTCTATTGCAAGAAGTAGAGAGAAGGAATAGGTGATATCGGGTTGATCAAGGGGGAGGCTTACCTGGTTGCTCTAGCAAGAAGGAGGAGGAGTCGTCGATGTAGTCGATCACGAGGGTATTGGCAGCGGTCTCGGGGTTTACTGGAAAGAAGTAACGGAGGGGGACCACAATAAATAACAGAGCAATCAAAGTATCACAAAGCATAACATGGCAATACGCGGTGCCAGGGATGATCTAACGCAGGGATAGGTGATACCGGCGAAGTGGGAAAACATACGGGAAAGCATTCCCGGTGTTAGGCATTTTCGAACAAATGGAACGAAGGAGGATGGTTGCATGTTCACTGTGCTAGGGACGTGGGGTAGACGAACGGAGAGCGTATTCAGATTAGTCTGGAAATTCTCAGCAACTTGCATATACAAAGTTTTTTCATTCGAGTTACGGATTAATATATATGAATTTCCAAACTTTTTGCAATATTCCGGATTTTATTTAATTCTTTAATTCGAGTTGACCAAGTCAACTTGACTGGTCAAATGTAAAATAGTGCAGGAGGTACCATGGCATAGACTATAACTAAACAAGTAATTAAAAAAACTAACCTAATTAGATGGACCCACCTGTCATCTGTAAATAAACTACTTAACCTAAATTAGCACTAACACACACAACACGCATACACCTACTCGGCCATGGCCAGGGCCGGCCACACACTCAACACACACAGCACGCACACGCCATACACACATCACGCACACACCTGCACACACACTCAGGCGCAGACATACTGACCACACACACAAACACGTTGCATGCTCACAGCACACACACACTCTCATCCAGTCGTGGATAGCACCAGAGTAGCGGCGGCGGCGGACAACAGTGGCAGCGCCAGGCGCAGCAGTAAGCAGCGGCAACTAAGAAGGGAGAAGAGTAGCGGCAGGAGCAGACGGGGTGCGCGTGGCTGCAGCAATAGGCGGGCAGCAAGGCAGCGACAGCGGACGTGAGTGCGGATGGGCACAGCTGGACGCGGGTAGGCGTGCGGGAGAGCAAGGCCACGGGTAGGCGTGGACGCGGTGAGCGCGCGACCACGGCGACCTTCGGCTACGGCGGAACGGCGACAAAACGGATGGGAAATGAGGGGAATGGAAGTGGCGCTCACAAGGGGAGGCAGAGGATGCGGCCGACATGGTGGATGAGCTCCAGTGAGGTAGATCGGGCGCGGAGTAGCGGTAGCCGTAAGAGAAGAAGAAGCGTCGATCCCAGCGATGCAGTGCTTCCCCGCTTGAACCGGGAGCACTAGTCGAAGGAGACGTCGATGGTGCAGCTCCTCGGCATCTTTTCATTCATCGGGGAAGTCTGTGGCCGCGACGATGATTATGAGCATGGCGAGTAGCTCTCGGACGAGCTTCCAAAACGAAAAGAGAGAGAGAGAGAGAGAGAGGTAGAAGGATGTAGGGCTAGGGTTTGCGTCTACTGGGTCGAGGTAGCCTTATCCTTCCCGGGAGTCGCTAGATGATCGACACGGCGGCAGCAGAGGCCATGGCCGGCTTGGATGCATGCCACGCACATGCTAGAGCATCCACTGTACGTGAGGTCAAGGAAAATTCGTTGATGGGCTGGCCCATACTACTATAGCACTAGGGCCCAAGATCATAGTAGATCCACGCTGTTTTCTTCTTCTTTCCTGCTTTGCATTTTTGCTCGGTTTTGCATTTATTTCTAGCACCAAATGAATTTTGTTCAACATGAAAGTTGTCACGTAAATAGTCATCATTATTTTGGAGAGGCCCAAAAAGTTTCAAGTCAATTGCAAAAGCATAAACATTTGTTTACTTTGAAATGGTTATTTCTATTGTTTTTGGATCACTTTATATTTTTCTAGGAATTACGAGGTGAGTCAACTGATGTTGGCTCAACATGAAAAATGATCGGGGAAGTTTTAGAATAATGCAAACATTTTAGTTTTACTGTTTGAAAAATATATTATTTTGACTTGCAATTTAAATTTGATTTTCACTTTGATTTTCTCAAGTGGCAATTTGGCTTAGTTAAACATGATCACATGGCACCATTAGTGTGAGGTCACCGTAGCATGATTCTCGGGGTGTTACAAATCCCCTGCACTACAAGAAATCTCGTCCCGAGATTTAAGAGGTAGAGTTAAGGGGAAAGACTCGGTTACGAAGGTCTAATGAAACTTCTCAATCTTGGTTGCTCTTCTCGAAGAAGTTGATCCCTCTTTGGTGATGTCTT
Organism: Triticum dicoccoides; assembly: GCF_002162155.2. Taxonomy (NCBI): domain Eukaryota; kingdom Viridiplantae; phylum Streptophyta; class Magnoliopsida; order Poales; family Poaceae; genus Triticum; species Triticum dicoccoides. Next base: position 346,343,803 of record NC_041390.1, on the reverse strand, counting down.
TATTTCTCTGCTCCAGGTCATCATGATGAAGTCGTCACCCTTTCTTCGGGAACTCCATCGTACTTACGAAAGGATAAGAAGGGAAACCCCATTAGGACGAATTTTAACAAGATTGAGCATCATACGGTTAACTCAGGGGATGAGGCATAAAGTATCTCTCGATTTGATTACATGAAACACATCGAGAGCATTATGAGAGGGTACGAAAGTTTGAAACGGGTAAGCATTCGTTAGAAGCCTGAAGTAGAGTGTGAAAAAGGGTTCAGAGCAACAAGAATAAGTATTGCGTCTGATACCGGAATAGATCACTAGGAAGGGGGGGTGGGTCCGTGAATTACATACGAAACCAAGCGCAAGGGATAACTTTGAAACAGGGATGTACAAGAGAGTCAGGTTTCGATCCTATGGAAGTGTGGGTTATGGGCCCACCATGTGGGTTGAAGCAAGAGGGGTGGCGACATCTTGCGTGGTCATGATAGCAAGGCATGTCAGGGAATAGCCTGTCAGTTATGACAGCAACAACGTCGGTACCAAGGGCGAGGGACGAAGAGAATCATTTTCCTGCGCGTTGAAATGAGCCGGAACTATAGGCAAAGTTCTCGTCCATCGGTGGTTATCGGAATACCATCAACAAAAGCAACAGGGTCTTACTGAAATGGTTATACACCAAGGTGTTTACATAAGCAGAAGAATATTACTGCTTAGATCATATAGATCACCAGAAAGGTTAAACAAAACAATGGAAAGGAAAAGGTGATCATCAGATTAAATAGAACAATGGAAAGGAAAATGTGTTTAAACACATATTTCAGGGGTATATCCTTCCCAAGGACAAGCAGAGCATGATATCCATGACAGGATATAACGTAGAAAAGCCTTTAGGAAAGGGGGAAGAAATTTCACGACATTACCCATACAACGGTGTTTGGATAATTGATAGAGAATTTAGCATTGTGCTTCAAATGCTCTTATTGATGATCGGAGTAGCAGAGACATGCTTCGAGATAGAATTGACATGGTCATTCGATAAAGATCAGGCTATGGATACACAAAGGATCCATCAGGAACAACTTATAGAATAACTCTTACAATTTCCTCATGGAAGAATGACTGACCTTGCCAAAAAGCAAGCTATAACAATAGGTCCTCCGGCTAGGTGTGCCAGGCATGACATCACCTTACCGGGTCATATAAAGACCAATGTCATAACTCTCTGAAATATGTTCCAACCATCACATCTGACCGAGATTCAGATCTAATTGGTGTCAGGATACCTCAGACTCGGGGTGCATGACAAGAAACGATGCAACACAAATTAACGAGATGACATTGTAAGATTCTCGGGAAATGAACTATGGAAGCGAATTCCAAAACAATAGTTCATCATTAAACCAAGGAGAGGATGAGGAGGTGGCTGATGGACTCAGCGACAATTCATCGAGATTTCCAAAAAGATGGATTTCCACAATTATGTGAACAAGGACATAACATTTGTCAGATCAAATGGTATAATGACATATGCTCGACAAAAACACACACAATTAAACATTGAACGAAAGTGCCCTAGAAATATGGACCAAGTAGGATGATCAAAGTTAGAATGGAGATTCGATAACCAAAAGACTTAGAATGAAACTATCAGCCATTCACTTCAAAACAATAGGGTTGCTAGAAGTTTTGAATTCACACATCATAGTTTAGTTGTCGGTATTCCGGTTAGAACAACACGAGGACCAAGATATGAACGGAGATGGCGAGAAGTATTACTATATCAAGAATTCTTAAGAGGTGGTGAAATTTTCACAATATTTTGACATAAAAGATGGTAATACTCCAAGGTAGGACAAAACATAAGTTGGATAGCAAGGAACTCAAGGTACAACACAAACCATGAACCAGTTTTGTGTTATGGAAATGCAAGAATGTTATCGATGTTAACACAATCATCATGGGGGCAAGGATGATATCTCTCACCATGAATTCGATTGATATCTTGTAAACGCTCAGAATGTTGATGATGATCACGACATAATTGCCGAGAGATTTCATGAAGGTGTAATCGATCGGCGACGACATCAAGTCAAGGAATGATGAAGCGAAAGGTTATTGGAACAACGGGTACATCACAAACTCGGAATCAAGATTTTTGTTCCAGGCAAAATGATACTACGAGGAAAGTTGATGTAAGCTTAGCTCATCGTCAAAAATTCTGCTCCGGGAAGAAGGACCAGGTAGCACAGTTAAAAAGTTGCACGATAATGATATAGCTGATCAGGCTAGGAATGATTTGAAGGATTATTAAACTCGTAAGCAACGAAAATTACTTAGAGTTATTGAATCAAAGTGCAGAAGCGATTCACTTATCGGTGTTCTTGAGTGACTAATAACTCAGAACCCGGAGGAAATCTGAAAATGGTGAAAAGCAATACAAGATAAAGACTCATAGGAAGCAACACAGTTCTTTGATATTCTCGAGATACCGGAGGGTAATACTCGAAGGGAGATTGAAAATAGGGGTTGCGGAAATGTATTGATCTACAGAAGACAAGTACTTTAACTTGTCTGAGAAATGGAATCAAGCAGAAAATATGATCGGAACCACTATTGTAAAGGATCAATTCACAGATACCAAATGATATTTTATCAAGCAATAGTTATTATTACAAGAATCTTCCATGATAGGATCTACCTCGTGTCGATGGGCATGAACACAAAGTTCAAGGTCAACTCCCACTTATCCAATGCATAACCTTTCATTCACTTCTTGTTTTCGACGAAGTTATAGTGTTGAAATCTTAGCTGGCATAACACTAGTAGAGTATGACCCACAGTAGTTTCCGGGTTCACAAAGATTACAAAAGGCATAAGTCCATCCCATCAGGGCATCTTAGGAATGTATACCACAAACTTCAGGGGTAAATAACTCAAGCTCGGAAGCAGAGCATGGTTGACAAAAGCAGAGGATACCATTTACCACAGGCATTATATATCAGGGGAAGAACTCATAAGGTTATTGGATATGAAGGACACTGTCGAATAATAACCAAGCAATTGGACTCACGGACCACAAGGAATCTGATGTGAGTATCGGTACTCAACCAGAAGCAAAAAAGAATGCAAAGGCATCAGATTATAGAAACAACTGCCTAATTTAAAGCTCAAATGCAAATGAATTATGATTTCCAAATCAAGGGATCGGAAGGAAACGCTCTGATTAAGAATGGATAAGTTGAATATACTTAGGGGAACATTCTATGACAACTTGATTGGTCGAGGACCATGTATTGTTCAAAATGACGTTTGAGCCAGAAGGATGAATTCTAGGATTTGACAGAGGATTGCGAGCAATCGCAACATATTGAATCAACCGACTCAAAATGATCATGACAAAGGATCCCAATAAGATTACCAGACTTATGGGATTAACCATAGTGCAAGCAAGCAAGAATTTCACGAGCAATAGGCTGCTGAGGATCTTCAGAAGACCAAATGGTATTTCAAAGACTTTTGTGAAATACATGAATCAAATGGGGATGAGCGGATACTCGATAAGTGCGAGAAATTATCCTTAGGGGTATTCAGGTGACAAAGAAATGCAAGGCAATAGGCACAAGTATTCTTGGAACAATAGGGAGAATTTCTAGGTATCTTGTAATAACAAGATCAATTGGGAATAATTGTATGAATGGCAAGTGTACGTAGTTATCCATGGGTGTTTATCGATGGAAGGGAATTGCAAAAGCGTTGTCACAAAGTCTCGAGAGAACATCATAGAGTATCTTCTAGATCTTCTAGTGTAGCAGGCGATCATCTATAACAAGGGGCTCTCCGGGTGGATGTGGTCACGAGACCCTAATGTTAGAGTTAGTAATTTCATTTAAACCCGAATAGAAGAGAGACCAGAGTCCCAGAGTATAGACGAGGAATAAAAGATCATAATACCACCCAAATGGTGACGTGGGCCCGTGAGCCACACAACCATGTTAGTAAAAGTTTTTCAATGACTAGACTCAACTTCGGCCAAGGAGTTGCAAGGGGGATTCCTACAGGCAGTCGGCTCTGATACCAACTTGTGACGCCCTAGATTTGACCGTACACTAATCATACATGCAAATGTGTACGATCAAGATCAAGGACTCACAGGAAGATATCACAACACAACTCTAGACACAAATTAAAATAATACAAGCTTTATATTACAAGCCAAGGGCCTCGAGGGATTGAATACATAAGCTCGAATACACAAGAGTCAGCGGACGCAATAATATCTGAGTACAGACATAAGCTAAACAAGTTTGCCTTAAGGAGGCTAGCACAAAAGTAGCAACGATCGAAAAGGCAAGGCCTCCTGCCTGGGACCTCCTAACTACTCCTCGAAGACGAACTCCATGTACAATGATCCTCGGGATCCTCTAGCTCCTGGACTCCATCATGTGATCGCAATAACCGGGAAAAGAGGGGAAAAGAAATAGCAAAGCAACCGTGAGTACTCATCCAAAGTACTCGCAGGCAAGGATCTACACTACATATGCATTGGTATCAATGAAATGGTAGTATCTGTGGACTGAACTGCAGAATGCCAGAATAAGAGGGGGATAGCTATTCCTATCGAAGACTACACTTCTGGAAGCCTCCATCTTGAAGCAGCAGATGACAGTAGATGGTAAGTTAATATCATCGTATAGCATAATCCTACCTGGCGATCCTCTCCTCGTCGCCCTGTGAGAGAGCGATCACCGGGTTGTATCTAGCACTTGAAAGGGTGTGTTTTATTAAGTATCTGGTTCTAGTTGTCATAAGGTCAAGGTACAACTCCGGGCCATCCTTTTACCGAGGGACACAGCTATTTGAATAGATAAACTTCCCTGCAGGGGTGCACCACATTTCCCAACACGCTCGATCCCCTTTGGCCGGACACACTTTCCTGGGTCATGCCCGGCCTCGGAAGATCGACACATCGCAGCCCTACCTAGGCACAACACAGAGGTCAGCACGCCGGTCTAAATCCTATGCGCGTAGGGGTCTGGGCCCATCGCCCATTGCACACCTTCACATTGCGTACCCGGCCGGTGAGTAGACCTAGCAACCTCCATTACGAAGGAAGTTGCGTTACGCGGTCCAACCCAGCATGCGTCGCTCAGTCGCTGATGCCAAGAAGGCTTCGGCTGATACCACGACGTCGAGTGCCCATAAATGTTCCCGCGTAGTTGGTTTGTGCATATAGGCCAGTGGCCAGACTCAGATCAAATACCAATATATCGTTAAGCATGTTAATTGATGTAACCTCGGACGCCGTCCAGGGCCAGGTCCACCTCTCACCTAAGTGGTCTCAACGTACCTTGTCACTCTGCCACCAAGATTCACTCAAAGGGCCGTCGAGACAAATGTCCTTTCGGCCCCCAATCCGTGAATCACTCGCGGGTACTCTACTAGCCGACCCAACTTTTGTCACCACATGTATCAAATATAATGTATATAAGTAATAAACCCGAGTGATCACGGCCCGATAATATAGCATGGCAGATGGACAAGAATGTAGGGCCACTGATGGAATACTAGCATCCTAGTTAATCATTTAGGATTGCAGGTAGAGGTAACAACAATAGTAACAAGGAAAAGCTATGCATTAGAATAGGATTACGGAAAGCAGTAACATGCTACACTACTCTATTGCAAGCAGTAGTGAAAAGGAATAGGCGATATCGGGTTGATCAAGGGGGTCTTGCCTGGTTGCTCTAGCAAGGAGAAGTCGTTATCAATGTAGTCGATCACGGGGGTATCGGCAGCGGTCTCGGGGTTTACCGGAAAGAAGTAACGGAGGGGGAACACAATAAATAAAAGAGCAATCAAAGCATCACAAAGAATAGCATGGCAATACGCGACGCCAGGGGTGACCTAACGCAGGGATAGGTGATACCAGCGAAGGGGGGAAACATATGGGAAAGTATTCCCGATGTTAGGCATTTTCGGACAAATGGAACGAAGGGGGACGGTTGCATGTTCGCTATGCTAGGGACGTGTGTTAGACGAATGGAGTGCGTATTCAGATTAGTCTCGAAATTCTGAGAAACTTGCATGTACAAAGTTTTTTCATTCGAGTTACAGATTAATATATATGAATTTCCAAACTTTTAGTAATATTCCAAATATTATTTAATTCTTTAATTCGAGTTAACCTAGTAAACTTGACTAGTCAAATGTAAAATAGTGCAGGAGGTCCCACATGGCATAGACTATAACTAAACAAATAATTAAAAAAACTATCCTAATTAGATGGACCCACCTGTCGTCTGCAAATAAACTACTTAACCTAAATTAGCACTAACACACACAACACGCACACACCTGCTCGGCCATGGCCAGGGCCGGCCACACACTCAACACACAAAGCACGCACACGCCACACACATCACGCACAAACATGCACACACACTCAGGCGCATACATACTGAACACACACACACACGTTGCATGCTCACAACACACACGCACTCTCATCCAGCCGTGGCTAGTGCCAGAGCAGCGGCGGACAATAGTGGCAGCGCCAAGCATAGCAGTAAGCAACAGCAGCTAAGAAGGGAGCAGAGTAGCGGCAGGAGCAGATGGGGTGCGCGTGGCTACAGCAGTAGGCGGGCAGCAAGGCAGCGGCAGCGGACGCGAGCGCAGAGGGACGCAGCTGGACGCGGGTAGGCGTGCGGGAGAGCAGGGCCACTTGTGACGCCCCCGATTTGACCGTACACTAATCACGCACGCAAATGTGTACGACCAAGATCAGGAACTCACGGGAAGATATCACAACACAGCTCTAGACACAAAATAAAATAATGCAAGCTTTATATTACAAGCCAGGGGCCTTGAGGGCTCCAATACAAGTGCTCGATCATAGACGAGTCAGCAGAAGCAAGAATATCTAAGTATAGACATAAGTTAAACAAGTTTGCCTTAAGAAGGCTAGCACAAACTGGTATACAGATCGAAAGAGGCGCAAGCCTCCTGCCTGGGATCCTCCTAAACTACTCCCGGTCGTCGTCAGCGGCCTACACGTAGTAGTAGGCACTTCCAGGGTAGTAGGAGTCGTCGTCGATGGTAGCGTCTGGCTCCTGGACTCCATCGTCTGGTCGCAGCAATCGGGTATAGAAAGGGGGAAAAGGGGGAGCAAAGCAACCGTGAGTACTCATCCAAAGTACTCGCAAGCAAGGAGCTACACTACATAGGCATGTATTGGTATCAAATGTAAAGGGGGTAGCTTATGGACTGAACTGCAGAATGCCGGAATAAGAGGGGGATAGCTAGTCCTATCGAAGACTACACTTCTGGTAACCTCCATATTGCAGCAGAAGAAGAGAGGAGATGGTAAGTTCACCAAGTAACATCGCATAGCATAATCCTACCCGGTGATCCTCCCCTCATCGCCCTGTGAGAGAGCGATCACCGGTTGTATCTGGCACTTGGAAGGGTGTGTTTTATTAAGTATCCGGTTCTAGTTGTCATAAGGTCAAGGTACAACTCCAAGTCGTCCTGTTACTGAAGATCACGACTATTCGAATAGATTAACTTCCCTGCAGGGGTGCACCACATTTCCCAACACGCTCGATCCCCTTTGTCCGGACACACTTTCCTGGGTCATGCCCGGCCTCGGAAGATCAACACGTCGCGGCCCTACCTAGCCACAACAGAGAGGTCAGCACGTCGGTCTAAATCCTATGGCGCAGGGGTCTGGGCCCATCGCCCATTGCACAACTGCATGTTGTGTACGCGGACGGTGAGCAGACCTAGCCTCCCTTATACAAGAGGAGGCGTTCCAGTCCAACCTGGCGCGCGCCACTCAGTCGCTGACTTCACGAATGCTTCGGCTGATACCACGGCGTCGAGTGCCCATAAATGTTCCCGCGTAGTTTGTTAGTGTGTATAGGCCAGTGGCCAGACTCAGATCAAATACCAAGATCTCGTTAAACGTGTTATTTTGAAGTAACTGCGAACACTGACCATGGCCTGGCCCACCTCTCTCCTAGGTGGTCTCAACCTGCGTTGTCGCTCCGCCACAAAGTAACAGTCCGGGGCCGTCGGGAACCCAGGCCCAACACTACCTGAATGGAACCACCTGCCCCTTCAGCCCCCACATCGGAATCACTTGCGGGTACTCTACGAGATGACCCGACTTTAGTCACCACCTATGTCATGTATATAAAGTATATAGTATATTCCCGTGATCACCTCCCGAAGTGATCACGACCCAGTAGTATATCATGGCAGACGGACAAGGGTGTAGCGCCACTGATGGAATACTAGCACCCTATACTAAGCATTTAGGATTGCAGGTAAAGGTAACAACAGTAGTAACAAGGACAGGCTATGCATCAGAATAGGATTAACGGAAAGCAGTAACATGCTACACTACTCTAATGCAAGCAGTAGAGAGAAGAATAGGCAATATCGGGTTGGTCAAAGGGGGGGCTTGCCTGGTTGCCCTGGCAAGTAGGGGTCGTCGGCGACGTAGTCGATCATAGGGGTACCGACAGCGGTCTCGGGGTCTACCGGAAAGAAGTAACGAAGGGGAACACAATAAATAATAGAGCAATCAAAGCATCACAAAAGCATAACATGGCAATACGCGGTGCTAGGGGTGACCTAACATAGTAGTAGGCGATACCGGCGAAGGGGGAAACATCTGGGAAAGTATTCCCTGTGTTTGACGCTTTCGGGCATATGCAACGAAGGTGGATTGTTGCATGTTCGCTATACTAGGCACGTGTGGCGGACAGACTACGTATTCGGATTCGTCGTTCTGAGCAACTTTCATGTATGAAGTATTTTCATTCAAGTTACAAATGAATTTCTACGAATTTCCAAAGATTTAATCAGCTATTTGAATTCATGAAAATTGGCTAAGTCTGAGAATTGTTCAGTTTCTAAACTTCCCTTAGCTGTTTTCCAAAAGCTATAACTATTGATCAGCCCATCCTATGGAATAGTAACTTATATCAATATTGACTAATTTCCTGTGATCTACAAGATGGTATCAATTGCATCACTTTTAGAGTTCATTTTCTTAATAAAAAACTTTGCTTGAAAAGTGTCACTTGTTGTTAATTCCAAAAACTACCTACTCATACTAACACATGATTTTGTGATTTTCACAGTATTTAATCCATGCCTTATTTGAATTTGGTCCAATGGGGTAACTTGGAGCTTGTCAAGTATACTACCTACTCATATTTTTTTAGTCCTGTTAACAATTGTTTATCCACCATTTAGGGGTTGTCCAAAGGGCTAACCAGCGCAATATTCCTAAAGCTAGCAATAGCTACAACACCCATCAATATTAGTAGGCAAGCAACAGAAGAGCAGCGACCGCAAGCAGCAACTACAGCAGCGGCAACAGCGCAGCATGCTAGTGGACGACGGCGAGTGCGTGCGATGAAATGCGCGTGACCGAGGCAGCAGGCGCGGGCGGGAGGGGGGTGCACGCGGGCGAGCGGCAAGCAGGGGCACGGGCACAATCAGCGATCGGTGCGGGCGCAGTCTCCACGCACACATGGCATGACCAGCGTGCGGCCTGGACGAGACATGGCTCGGGCAGAACGGCGCAGCGCATGATAGTAGCTAGGCGCAACAGCAGCTGGTACGGTGTGGGTCGCGGCCAGGCGAGGTAGTGCATGCACGGGAGCACGACCATGAGCAGGAGCAAGCAGGTGAGCACGCGCACGGACACAAAGCTTCGGGGCAGACAAGGAAAACTCAAGGCGATGACGCGGCGACCGATCGAGGTTGGGGAAGAGGGGAATCGGTGGAGAAGCTGACTGTGGTGCTCATGGACGAGGTTAGGGAGTGCGCAGGTGGCCCAATATGTCGAGCCTGATGATGAGATGCGATGGCCATGGCAAAGAAGACCGGCGATGCCGAGCGTACGGCGCGGTCCGACTCAATTCAAGGCACGTAGGTGAAGTAGTGGAGGACGAGGAAGCTCCTGGGCTTCCTCCCGGGCATTGGGGAGGCCAGTGGGCGTGACGACGATGGAAACCATGGCAAGCACCATTCATGCGATGACTATTGTGACGAGAGCGAGTGGACGAGGGGAAAATGAGGGCTAGGGTTTGTCAAGGGGGTCAGGGGTGTGCTTATCGATATCGGGGCACCGGTGGATGGTCGACAGGTGGTCATCTATGGCTTGAACGGCGTGTGTGCGCGCTCGGTGCCATGGCCTCTGCCTCTGTCCAGAGGTAGGGGAAAGGCCGGCCAGGTGGGCTAGGCCTGGTATAGTTAAGTGTTGGGCTTCACACTGTAGCACTAGACTTTAGGTGCACAGTGTGTGCTTTTCTCTTTAATCTATCTGTAATTTAAAAAGCCATTGCTTTGCAATTAATTTGGTCACCATTTAATTTTTGTTAGATGTGATATTTACCACAAAAATACTTGGCTATGTTCTAGGCTGGCACAAAAAGTTTGGGGCCAAAAGGAGCTATTCAAATTCAGTTTTGAATTTATGTGTGTATATTTAATGTTGCTAGCCCTATTTTAAAAATTCAAAAGATGTTGGTTTCTACATGACAATTACTTAGTGAATACTTGCAACATCATGAACATTTTAGTTTTTCAGTTTGAAGAAATATTTTATTTGACATTATTTTAAATTTGAAAATGGCTTTGATTTTTATCAAGTGGAAATTTGGCTTAGTTAAACAAGATGACATGGCACCATTAGGGTGAGGCCACTGTGGCATGACACTGCGGGTGTTACAAATCTCCTCCACTACAAGAAATCTCGTCCCGAGATTTAAGACGTGAAATAAGGGGGGGAAACTAGTTTACGAAATTTCTAACGGTTCTTCTCAGTCCTGGTTGCTCTTCTCGAAGAGGTCGATCCATTACGTTGATGTATTCATTTTTCTACTTTGGGTCATCATTATAAAGTCGGCATCCTTTCTTCAGGAACTCCATCGTACTTGCAAAAGAATAAGGGGGGTATTCCGGGAGAACAGACCTTTGTAAGGTTGACACTCTGGTAGATAATATCTGGGAAGGTGGCGGAAAGTAACTCTCTAATTGAAACTTAAGGAATTATCGAGAGCAAAGTATGAAGGTGCAAAATAGAAGTTTCAAGAGCATAGACAATCGTTCATTGCCTGAAACAAAGTGTGAAAGGGGTTCAGAGCAATGGGAATAAGTATTGCATCTGATACCAGAATAGATCACTAGGCAGGTGGCCCGTGAATTACACACGAAGTCAAGCGCAAGGAATAACTTTGGCAACAGGGTGTACAGGAGAGTCAGGTTTTGATCCTATGGAACTGTGGGTTATGGGCCCACCATGTGGTTTAAAAGTAGAGAGAACGATGACATCTTGCATGGTTATGATAGCAAGGCATGCCAGAGATTAGCCGGTCAGTTATGTTGGCAGGATCGTTGGTACCCAGGGCGAGGGACGAAGAGAACCATTTTCCTGCTCGTTGAAACGAGGCGGGCCAATAGGCAAAGTTCTCGTCCATCGGTGGTTATCGAAATGTCATCAACAATAGTAATAGGGTCTTACTGACATAGTGGTACACCGTGGTGTTTACATAAGCAGGGAAATATTACTGCTTATATCATATAGTTCACCAGAAAGGTTAACAAAGCAATGGAAAGGAAAATGTGATTATCTGATTTAACTGAACAATGGAAAGGAAAATGTGTTCAAACACATATTTCAGGGGTATATCCTTCCCAAGGACAAGCAGAGCAAGATATCCACAACAGGATAGAAAGTAGAAGCCATTTAGGTAAGGGGGGATTTCATGACAATAACCATACAACGGTGTTAGGACAATTGACAAAGAAAATTTATCATTGTGCTTCAAATGTTCTTATTGAAGATCAGAGTACCACAGACATGCTTCGAGATACCATTGACATGGTCTTCAAGCAAAGGTCGTACTTTAGATACACAAAGGATTCATCAGGAACAACTTGTAGAATAAGTCTTACAGTTTCCTCATGGAAGAATGGCTAACCTTGCTAAAAAGGAAATGGTAACAATAGGTCGTCCGGCTAGGTGTGCTAGGCATGACATCACCTTATCGGGTCATATAACGACCAATGTTATAACTCTTGGAAATATGTCCCAGCCATCATATCTAATCAAGATTCAGTTCTGATTGGTGTCAAAATACCTCGGACACAGGATGCCTGAGAAGAAAAGGTACAACACAAATTGACGAGAAGACATTGTAAAATTCTTGGGAAATGATCTATGGAAGCGAGTTCCGAAACAAGAGTTCATAAGTAAACCAACGCGGGAATGAGGAGGTGGTTGATGGAATCAGCGACAATTCATCGAGGTTTCCTAAAAGATGGATTTCCACAATTATGTGAACAAGGAGATAACATTAGTCATATCAAATGTTATAATGATGTATGCTCGAGGAAAACATACACAATTTAACAATGATAGAAGGGTGCACCCGGAAATCTGGACTAGGTAGCACGATCAATGTTTGAATGATGATCCAATAAGAAATAGACTTAGAATGAAACTATCGACCATTAAGTTTGAAGCAATAGGGTTGCTATAATTTTTAAATTTACACCTCTCAGTCCATTTGTCGGTATTCTGGTTAGAAACAACACGGGGACCAAGAAGGAATGGTGATGGTGAGAAGTATCACTCGTATCAAGAACTCTCAAGAGGTGGTGAAATTCCGTCAACATTCTTGACCTAAAAGGTGGTAATATTCCAAGGTAAAGAAGAACAAACGCTGGATAGCAAGGAACTCAAGGTATGACACAAAAAACGAACAAGTTTGTGTTGGAGGGGGCAATAAAGTTGCAGATGATAACACAAATCATCGAGGGGAAAGGAGAGTATTTCTCATCAAGAATTCAATAGATATCTCGGAAGAACCCATAATGTTGATGATGATCATGACACCTTTGTCAAGAGATTCCATAAAGATGTAATCAATCGATGATGACACCAAGTCAAAGGAATGATGAAGGGAAAGGTTATTGGAACCAAGGGTACGGCACAAACTCGAAATCAAGCTCGCTGTTTTAGGGCGAAATGATATAATGAGGAAGATCGACGTAAGGTTAGCTCAACGTCGAAAATTGTGCTCCGGAAAGAAGGACCAGGTAGAACAGTTAAAATTAAGCACAATAATGATATAGTCGATCAGGCTTGGGATGACTTGAAGAATTATTAAACTCGTAAGCAATGAAAATTTCTTAGAGTTATTGAATGGGAGTGCGGAACCGATTCACTTATCGGTGTTCTCGAGTGAAATAACTCAGAACCAAGGGGAAATCTGAAATCGATGAGAAGCAATACTAGATGAAGACTCATAGGAACCAACATAGTCCTTTGATATTCTCGAGATACCTGGGTGTAATATCCGATGGTAGATCAAAGTAAAGGTTGGACAGGTGCAATGATCTGCATAAGGCAAGTACTTCAATTTGTCCGAGAAATGGTATTTAAAGGAGAACATGGTCGAAACCATGATTGCAAAAGGCCAGATCCTAGATATAAGATGAACTTATACCAAGGGAACATTTAATTGAAGAGAAGCTTTAATGATATGATCTACATCGTGTCCATGGGCGTGAACACAAAGTTCAAGGTCGACTCCCACTTCTACAATGCATAACCTTTCATTCACTTCTCGTTTACAAAGAAGTTGTATGGTAGAAAAAAATATCTGGTAAAACACCAGAAGGGTATGACTTGTGAAAACCTTCGGCTCACACGGATTAGGGGAAGGCATAGGTTCAACCCATAGGGGCAACTTTGGAACATATATCACAAATTTTAGGAGTAAATAACACAAGCTCGAAAGTAGAGCATGGTTGACAAGGCAGATGATACAATTTACCAAAGGTATTATATACCCGTGGAAAGGCTCACAAGGTTATTGAATATGAGGGACGCTGTCGGATATAATCCAATAAAGGATCTGGTGGTCCATAAGGGATCTGATGTGAGCATCGGTACTCAATCAGAGGAAGAAGAATGCAAGGAGATCAGATTATAGAAACAACTGACTAACTCAAAGCGCAAATGCAAAGGAATTAAGATTTGCAAATCATGGGATCAGGAGCAAGGGCTCTGATGAAGGATGGTTAAGCCGAGTAGGCTTAGGGGAATAATCGATGGCAATTTGATTGGTCGAGATCCAACTCATGTTTAAAATGTCGTTTGAGCTGGAAGGATGAATTCTAGGATCTGATTAAGGAATGAAAGCATTCGCAAAATATTGAATGAAGGGACTCAAAATGACAGTGAAAAAGGATGTCAACGGAGATTGCTAGAAATATGGAATTAACCATAGTGCCGAAAGAAAAGGAATTCAGGAGCAATAGGCTACTGAGGATTTTCAGAAAACCGAATAGTACTCTGAAAACTTTTATGAAATACATGAATCAACTAGGGATGAGAGGATACTCGATAAGTGCAATAAATTATCCGTAGGGGTAGCCAGGTGGCAAAGAACTGCAAGGCAGTAGGCTAAGAGTATTCTCCGAACAATAGAGAGAATTGGGGGGTATATCGTAATAACAAGATCAACCAGGAATAAAAGTAAGAACAATGGGTGTATGTATTTATCCATAGGGATATTTCGGTGGTAGGGAATTGCAAAAGCAACAAGAACAAGATCTCGAGTGAACACTGGAGAGTATCTTCCGAATCTCCTGGTATAGTAGGCGATCATCTGGATTGAAGAGGCTCTCCGGGAGAAAGTAGTTACGAGAACCTAGAGTTAGATTTAGTAAAACCATTTAACGCGAGTAGAAGAGAGTTCAGAGTCCCAGAGTAAGGATCGAGGAGTAAAAGATCCTAATACCACCCAAATGGCGACGTGGGCTCGTAAGGCACACAACCATGTTAGTAAAAGTTTTGTAATATCTATACTCGACTTCGGCCAAGGAGTGTGGAAGGGGGATTCCTACAGGCATTCGGCTCTGATACCAACTTGTGACACCCCCGATTTGACCTTACACTAATCATGCATGCAAATGTGTACGACCAAGATTAGGAACTCACAGGAAGATATCACAACACAACTCTAGACACAAAATAAAATAATACAAGCTTTATATTACAAGCCAGGGGCCTCGAGGGCTCGAATACAAGAGCTCGATCATAGATGAGTCAGCGGAAGCAACAATATCTGAGTACAGACATAAGTTAAACAAGTTTGCCTTAAGAAGGCTAGCACAAACTAGGATACAGATCAAAAGAGGGGCAGGCCTCCTGCCTGGGATCCTCCTAAACTACTCCCGATCGTCGTCAGCAGCCTACACGTAGTAGTAGGCACCTCCAGGGTAGTAGGAGTCGTCGTCGACGGTGGCGTCTGGCTCCTGGACTCCATCGTCTGGTCACAGCAATCGGGTATAGAAAGGGGGAAAGGGGGAGCAAAGCAACCGTGAGTACTCATCCATAGTACTCGCAAGCCAGGAGCTACACTACATATGCATGTATTGGTATCAAATGGAAAAGGGTAGCATATGGACTGAACTGCAGAATGCCGGAATAAGAGGGGGATAGCTAGTCCTATCGAAGACTATGCTTCTGGAAACCTCCAGCTTGCAGCAGAAGAAGAGAGTAGATGGTAAGTTCACCAAGTAACATCGCATAGCATAATCCTACCCGGTGATCCTCCCCTTGTCGCCCTGTGAGAGAGCGATCACTGGTTGTATCTGGCACTTGGAAGGGTGTGTTTTATTAAGTATCCGATTCTAGTTGTCATAAGGTCAAGGTACAACTCCAAGTCGTCCTTTTACCGAAGGTCACGGCTATTCGAATAGATTAACTTCCCTGCAGGGGTGCACCACATTTCCCAACACGCTCGATCCCCTTTGTCCGAACACACTTTCCTGGGTCATGCCCGGCCTTGGAAGATCAACACGTCGTAGCCCTACCTAGGTACAACAGAGAGGTCAACACGCCGGTCTAAATCCTATGGCGCAGGGGTCCGGGCCCATCGCCCATTGCACACCTGCATGTTGCGTACGCGGCCGGTGAGTAGACCTAGTCTCCCTTATACAAGAGCGGGCGTTCTAGTCCAACCCGGCGCGCGCCGCTCAGTCGCTAACGTCACGAAGGCTTCGGCTGATACCACGACGTCGTGTGCCCATAACTGTTCCGGCGTAGTTGGTTAGTGCGTATAGGCCAGTGGCCAGACTCAGATCAAATACCAAGATCTTGTTAAACGTGTTATTTTGAAGTAACCGCGAACGCCGACCAGGGCCAGGCCCACCTCTATCCTAGGTGGTCTCAACCTGCCCTGTCGCTCCGCCACAAAGTAACAGTCAGGGGCCATCGGGAACCCAGGACCAACACTACCTGGATGGAACCACCTGCCCCTTCAACCCCCACATCGGAATCACTTGCGGGTACTCTACGAGCTGACCCGTCTTTAGTCACCACCTGTGTCATGTATATAAAGTATATAGTATATACCCGTGATCATCTCATGAAGTGATCACGGCCCAGTAGTATAGCATGGCAGACAGACAAGAGTGTAGGGCCACTGATGGAATACTAGCATCCTATACTAAGCATTTAGCATTGCAGGTAAAGGTAACAACAGTAGTAACAAGGACAGGCTATGCATCAGAATAGGATTAACGGAAAGCAGTAACATGCTACACTACTCTAATGCAAGCAGTAGAGAGAAGAATAGGCAATATCGGGTTGATCAAAGGGGGGGCTTGCCTGGTTGCCCTGGCAAGTAGGGGTCGTCGACGACGTAGTCGATCACAGGGGTACCGACAGCGGTCTCAGGGTCTACCGGAAAGAAGTAACGAAGGGGAACACAATAAATAACAGAGCAATCAAAGCATCACAAAAGCATAACATGGCAATACGCGGTGCTAGGGGTGGCCTAACGCAGTAGTAGGCGATACCAGCGAAGGGCGAAACATCCGGGAAAGTATTCCCGGTGTTTGACGTTTTCGGTCATGTGCAACAAAGGTGGATTGTTGCATGTTCGCTATGCTAGGCACGTGTGGCGGACAAAGAGACTGCGTATTCGGATTCATCTCGTCGTTCTGAGCAACTTTCATGTATAAAGTATTTTCATCCGAGTTACGAATGAATTTCTACGAATTTCCAAAGATTTAATCAGCTATTTGAATTCTTGAAAATTGCCTAAGTCTGAGAATTGTTCAGTTTCTAAACTTCACTTAGCTGTTTTCCAAAAGCTATAACTATTGATCTGCCCATCCTATGGAATAGTGCCTTATATCAATATTGACTAATTTCCTGTGATCTACAAGATGGTATCAATTGCATCACTTTTAGAGTTCATTTGCTTAATGAAAAACTTTGCTTGAAAAGTGTCACTTGTTGTTAATTCCAAAAACTGTTAAAATATACTAACACAGGATTTTGTGATTTTCACAGAATTTAATCCATGCCTTATTTGAATTTGATCCAATGGGGTAACTTGGAGCTTGTCAAGTATGCTTGTAAAGAACTGCCATCTAGCTCTGCACTTGATTCACCTTCTGTTATGAGTAAGCTTGCGACACCTAAACCTGCTTATGCTATTCGTTTTGATATGTCGCATGTTATTGATGATGCTACTTCTGCTATACATGCTACTTATGATGAAACTACTTCTATGCTTGATACTACTGTGCCACTTGGGGATTTTCTCGAGGAACGAGTTGCTAGGGCTAGAGAGATTGAAAATATTGAATCTGATTATGATGATGAAAGTGATGGTGAAGAATCACTTGTTATTCCTGAGGGTTATTTATTTGATCAAGAAGCTTCTTTAGCTATTTTAGCTTGCAAAGATAGATATGAACTCAAAAGGTTATTAGCTAAATGGAATAAGCAATCTCTAGATGCTAGGATGAAACCCGACCCTGCTTTTGCTACTTCACCTTTCTGTGTTACTGATAAGGATTATGAATTCTCTGTTGATCCTGATATAATTACTTTGGTAGAGTCTGATCCTTTTCATGGCTATGAATCTGAAACTATTGTGGCACATCTTACTAAATTAAATGATATAGCCACCCTGTTCACTAATGATGAGAGACCTCGCTATTTTTATATCCTTAAAATATTTCTATTCTCATTAAAGGGTGATGCTAAAATATGGTTTAATTCTCTTGATCCTGGTTGTGTGCGTAGTCCCCAGGATATGATTTACTACTTCTCTGCTGAATATTTCCCTGCTCATAAGAAACAAGCTCCTTTAATGGAAATATACAACTTTGTGCAAATTAAAGAAGAGAGTCTCCCACAAGCTTGGGGGAGGCTTCTCTAGTTACTTAATGCTTTGCCTGATCATCCTCTTAAGAAAAATGAAATAGTTGATATCTTTTATAATGGACTAACCGATGCTTCCAGAGATTACCTGGATAGTTGTGTTGGTTCTCTTTTCAGGGAAAGAACACCAGATGAAGCTGAAAACTTATTGAACAATATGTTGATAAATGAAAATAATTGGGCACCTCCTGAGCCAGCTCCTGCTCCAATTAATGATCCTATTCCTAAACCAACTCCGAAGAAGGGAGGTGTTCTATTTCTCAGTCCCAAAGATATGCAAGAGGCAAAGAAATCTATGAAAGAAAAAGGTATCAAAGCTAAAGATGTTAAGAATTTACCTCCTATTGAAGAAATACATGGTCTTAATTTACCGCCTATTGAAGAAACATATGATCTTAATCCTTTATTTATTGAAGAACCTCCAGACCTCGATAACCCCACACAGGTAGTAAAGGTAAATTCTCTCTATAGATATGATAAAGCTGAAATCCCTCCTACTAAAATTGCTAGTCGGTGCTTGGATGAGTTTGATAATTTTATGCATAAGCAAGAAGACTTCAATGCTTATTTTGGTAGATAATTAAAACAAGATGCTGATATGATTAAATACTTGGGTGATTGTATGGCTAATATTAGAGGTGAACTTAAACTTGTTAGCAAACATGCTTCTATGGTTACCACTCAAGTAGAACAAGTACTTAAAGCTCAAAAGGAATTGCTCAATGAGATGAATAGTAAGAAAAATGATTATGCTGTTAAAGTGTCTACTAGCACTGGTAGAATGACTTAGGAACCTTTGTATCCTGAAGGACACCCTAAGAGAATTGAGCAAGATTCTCAAAGAAATAATATTGATGCACCTAGTTCTTCTAAAAAGAAGAAAAAGAAAAATGATAGAACTGTGCAAACTTCTAGTGAACCTATTGCTGAACCACCTGATAATCCAAATGATATCTCTATGTCTGATGCTGAAACACAATCTGGCAATGAACATGAACCTAATGAAAATGTTAATGATGATTTTCATAATGATGCTCAACCTAGTAATGATAATGATGTAGAAATTGAACCTGTTGTTGATCTTGATAACCCACAATCAAAGAATCAAAGTTATGATAAGAAAGACTTTGTTGCTAGGAAACATGGTAAAGAAAGAGAGCCTTTTACTCCCAAACCATCCAAGAAAAAGGATGATGAGGATTTTGAGCGCTTTGCTGAAATGATTAGACCTATGTTTTTCCGTATGCGATTGACTGATATGCTCAAAATGAATCCTTATGATAAGTACATGAAAGATATTGTTACAAATAAAAGAAAGATACCAGAAGCTGAAATTTCCACCATGCTTGCTAATTATACTTTTAAGGTTGGAATACCAAAGAAACTTGGAGATCCAGGAGTACCTACTATACAATGCTCCTTTAAAAGAAATTATGTTAAAACTGCTTTATGTGATCTTGGAGCCGGTGTCAGTCTTATGCCTCTCTCTTTATATCGTAGACTTGACTTGAATAAGTTGACACCTACTGAAACATCTTTGCAAATGGCTGATAAATTAACTGCTATACCTATCAGTATTTGTGAGGATGTGCCTGTTGTGGTTGCAAACGTTACTATTTTAACAGACTTTGTTATTCTTGATATTCCCAAGGATGATAACATGTCTATTATTCTTGGAAGACCTTTTCTTAATACTGCAGGGGATGTTATTGATTGCAACAAAGGCAATGTTACTTTTCATGTTACTGGTAATGAGCATACGGTACATTTTCCGAGGAAACAACCTCAAGTTCATAATATCAATTCTATCAGAAAAATTCCATCGATTATATTTGGAGGTTTTGAATTTCCTCTTCCTACTGTCAAGAAGAAATATGATATACTTATTATTGGGGATGTGCATATCCCCGTTGAGGTAACCTAGTGTTATTTGAAATTTCTCCGGTTTCATGTTAATCAAAATGAGTTTGTTAAAAAGACTTGATCAACCTTGTTAGTAGATTCCTTTTGATGATCATGAGATGGATGAAACTAGAAGCACAACCTTCTGTATCCCACTTTTTTACTTTCTGTTATTTATATTAAGTAAAATAAAAATAAATATTTGTCTGTCTGTTATCTGATTATCCGTGCAATATACAAATACCTCGAAAATAAAAGTTCTCCAAGTGCCCTGAAAATGAAATATGATTTTTTTCTAGAATATTTGAGGATTTATGGAACAAATAACACACCAGGGGGGCCAACCACCTTGCCACGAGGGCAGAGGGCGCGCCCCCCTGCCTCATGGGCCCACTGTGGCCCTCGTCCACTTATTCCTGCACCCATCCTCTTCTTCTTATTCGGACAAACACGAAAAACCAACTCAAGCACGAGTTCTAGCCCTCTTTGCTGCCATTTTTGATCTCCTTGCTCAAAGCACCTCTCACAAAACTGCTTGGGGAGATTGTTCCTTGGTATGTGACTCCTCCATTGGTCCAACTAATTTTTGTTCTAGTGCTTTATTCATCGCAAATTTGTGTTGCTTAGGTGACCCTGTTCTTGAGCTTGCATGTCAAATTTATACGGTCAAAAGTAGTTTTGATGCATGATATAGGCTCTAGCCACTTGTAGGAGTGGTTGCTATCAATATTATTGAGTTTGGTTTACTTTTATTTTGAAGTTACTAAAAAAATTCAGAATTTTTCAGAGGAAGATAAATGCTTAGGAAGATGTTCCAAGGTGGTTCTTCAAAGAAGCAAGGACCCAGGCTTGCAACGCGTGATGCTGACGAAGAGCCACCAAGAGACGCTCCAGTGCGTCCTTGTGAGTGGCCTTATGAAAATTTTATGGATCGAGCGGGAATAAAAGAAGAATTCAACGCATATTTGCATAAAACTGATCTTGTGAGCTTCAAGTAAGAGAAGTGCAGTCAGTATCATAACCTCACTAGTTCCTTTGTGAGGAGGTTTAAATTTTCCACTTCACGTAATTCTCCAACTGTCCTGTTTGATCTTTATTATAAATCTTATACCATGGACTTAGAGGATTTTACCACTGCATGCAAACTTCCACAATGGGGTAGTATAAGGGATCCTCAAAAATCTGAATTTAGAGATTTTCTTGCTACCATAGGGATATTACACAAGCTACCATAGGGAGCATCTAGAGATATTACACAAGCTACCATAGGGAGCATCCACTTTCCTACTATACATTATTTTGCTCTCTTAGTATTCTTAGGAGTGCTGTGTTAGGAGACAAATCATAAATGGTAAAGATGAGGCATGTCACGTGTGTGTCCCTGACCTTAGTATTCTTAGGAGTGCCGTGTTAGGAGACAAATCATATAATTTGGGAGCCATTGTTGCATGTAGGTTGCCTCTTAATAGACTTAATGGAGATTTCTTTGGTGGAATTTAGGCAACTCGCGTAGCTAATTTTCTTGGTATAGATGTACGCGAAGATGATGTTGAATTACCTCCTTCCTATCTAGATTTTAATGCTATGGTTCACCACCATTTTGTCGAGAGAACGAATCACCTCTCCAGTACCGACTAATCTTTGACAGACGCAGGGCTGTCTGTATTACTCTCCCTGCTCCTGCTTTCTTTGATTATCAGGCAAGAGGAGGATATACTATTACCAGAGAAGAGGCAGATGAGTACGAGAGGAGGGCGGAGGCCACTCGTCGTTACACTGCAGCTCAGGAGGTGATAGCCGCTGCATCACAGTACGACCCCAACAACTATTATTATGGATATCAGCCAGGCCAGCCATGGCCATAGACCAACTTAGGCCAAAAGCCTAAGCTTGGGGGAGTACGTATTTCTCACCGACATTACATTTATGTCCACACACACTCATTACTAGATGTCGGTGCTCATACTTTTTCATTGTATCATCCATGCTAGTTTATTTTCTTTTATGCTTTCTTCTTGTGTGTTTGATAAACTTTAAGAAAAACCAAAAAAATTAGTAGTAGTTTACTTTTCTTGCTGTAGTGATAATCAAAAAGAAAACCCAAAAATATTTCCCGTTCTTCTTTTGCTTGTTGGGAGCTTTCCGATGTAAATAGTTTTATTTCTTTTCTTTTCTTTGGGGGTCCGTAGGAGAAAACCATGATTAAATTGTTGAAGTGGCTCTTATATGCTTTATTATTGATTTAACCAAGAGCCCATATTGCTTTGTCTTCTCCTGTTTATTGAATGCTCGCAGATTCTAGCCTAGTCCAATGCACGTGCACTCTTATTATTATTCACATCGTTCGGTCATGCAAGTGAAAGGAAATTATGATGATATATGATGGACTGACTGAGATGAGAAAAGCTGCTATGAACTCGACCTCTTTTGTTTTTGTAAATATGATGATTTCATCGTTCTTGATTCAGCTTGTTATGAATAAACATGTTTGCAATGACAATTAGAGATCATAGTTGCTTGTGCCATGTTTGTTTATCTATGAGTTATAATGGTTTACCTTGCGTGCCAACATGCTATTAAAATGGTTATGATGTGGTATGATAGGGTGGTATCCTCCTCTGAATGATTTAAGTGACTTGACTTGGCACATGTTCAAGCATTTAGTTGAAACAAAATCAACATAGCCTTCATGATATTTCTGTTCATGGTGGATTATATCCTACTCATGCTTTCATTCGGTGTTGATTAATTTTAATGCATGTTCATGACTGTTGTCGCTCTCTAGCTGGTCGCTTCCCAGTCTTTTGCTAGCCTTCACCTGTACTAAGCGGGAATACTGCTTGTGCATCCGAACTCCTTAAACCCCAAAGATAGTCCACATGAGTCCACTAATTATGGTATCTACCTGCCGTTCCAAGTAAATTTGTATGTGCCAAACTCTAAACCTTCAAATAAATATCCTGTTTTGTATGCTCGAATAGCTCATGTATCAACTAGGGATGTCCGTATCTTCCATGTTAGGCGGGTTATTCTCAAGAGGAGTGGACTCCGCTCCTCACTCACGAGATAAATGGCTGGTCACCGGTATGCCCAGTCCCATGCTTTATGCAAACTAGATCAAAATGATTGCAAAAAAAACTCCCCAGGGATTGTTGTTAGTTGGACGCACTCGTTGTTTCGTGCAAGCCATGCATTGATGCTTGTTGGTGGAGGGGGAGTATAAACTTTACCATTCTGGTTGGGAACCGCCTATAATGTGTTTAGCATGGAAGATATCGCCATCTCTTGGTTGTTATGTTGACAATGAAAGTATACAGCTCAAAATATTATTCACCTCTATTTCAAAACCAAGCTTTGGCACCTCTACAAATCCCTGCTTCCCTCTGCGAAGGGCCTATCTATTTACTTTTATACTGAGTCATCATCCTCTTATTAAAAACCACCAGTTGGAGAGCACCGCTGTCATTTGCATTCATTACTGTTAGTTTATATTGGGTGTGACTATGATTGGATCTCTTTTACCATGAATTACAATGTCTAGTCAGTCCTTGATCTTTAAAGGTGCTCTGCATTTATGTTTTGTGGTCTCAGAAAGGGCTAGCGAGATACCATCTTGTTATATCATATCATGATTGATTTGAGAAAGTGTTGTCATCCGAGATTTATTATTATGGCTTGCTAGTTGATTATGCTATTGATATGGGTAATCATGAGACCTAAGAATTATTGCAAATGTGGTTAGTTATAATCTTTGCTGAAAACTTGAATGCTAGCTTGACATATTTATAACAACAAGAGCAAACAGAGTTTGTAAAAGTTTTTCTTTATTTCTTTCAATTTGTCAACTGACTTGCTTGAGGACAAGCAAGGGTTTAAGCTTGGGGGAGTTGATACGTCTCCGTCATATCTACTTTTCCAAACACTTTTGCCCTTGTTTTGGACTCTAACTTGTATGATTTGAATGGAACTAACCCGGACTGACGCTGTTTTCAGCAGAATTGCCATGATGTTGTTTTATGTGCAGAAAGCAAAAGTTCTTGGAGTGACCTGAAACTCCACGGAATATCTTACAATAAATAATAAAAAAATCCTCGCCAAAGATGAAGACCAGGGAGCCCACACCCTGTCCACGAGGGTGGGGGCGCCCCCCTAGGGCGTGCCCCCTTCCTCGTGGCCCCCATGGAGACCTCCCGACTCCAACTCCAACTCTATATATCTGCTTTCGGGGAGAAAAAATAGGAGAGAAGATTTCATCGCGTTTTACGATACGGAGCCGCCGCCAAGCCCTAAAACCTCTCGGGAGGGCTGATCTGGAGTCCGTTCGGGGCTCCGGAGAGGGGGATTCGTCGCCGTCGTCATCATCAACCATCCTCCATCAGCAATTGCATGATGCTCACCTCCGTGCGTGAGTAATTCCATCATAGGCTTGTTGGACGGTGATGGGTTGGATGAGATTTATCATGTAATCGAGTTAGTTTTGTTAGGGTTTGATCTCTAGTATCCACTATGTTCTGAGATTGATGTTGCTATGACTTTGCTATGCTTAATGCTTGTCACTAGGGCCCGAGTGCCATGATTTCAGATCTGAACCTATTATGTTTTCATCAATATATGAGAGTTCTTGATCCAATCTTGCAAGTTTATAGTCACCTATTATGTGTTATGATCCGTTAACCCCGAAGTGACAATAATCGGGATAATTACCGGTGATGACCGTAATTTGAGCAGTTCATGTATTCATTATGTGTTAATGCTTTGTTCCGGTACTCTATTAAAATGAGGCCTTAATATCCCTTAGTTTCTGTAAGGACCCCGCTGCCACAGGAGGGTAGGACAAAAGAGGTCATGCAAGTTCTTTTCCATAAGCACGTATGACTATGTTCGGAATACATGCCTACATTATATCAACAAACTGGAGCTAGTTATGTGTCACCCTATGTTATGATTGTTACATGATGAACCGCATACGGCATAATTCTCCATCCCTGATCCGATGCCTACGAGCACTACAAAAAAATACACTTCCGTGATAATACGTGTTTGTCACAGTAGGTCGCGTTTTTTGTCATGCATGTACATCCATGACAAATTTATGACAGAATCAAGATAGTCATACATGTGCTGTCGTAGAAGTGTTCCATGACATTACCAAAATTATCATCATGGAAGCGTCCACTTCCATGATGATAAATCGCACGTCACAGAAGTGCTTTCATCAAGGGTGACCGACACGTGGCATCCACCATAACGGAACACCGTTAAGCTATCGGGTCGGGCTTTGGATCCGATAACCCGTTAACAGCCCCGACCAATGGGGATTTTCCACGTGTAAAATCATCATTGGCTGGAGGAAACACGTGTTGGCTCATCGTCGGGACAGATGTCATCCACTCATTGGACAGAAGGCGCCTATGATACATTGACACGTGGCACGGCCCAACAGAGGCCCATTCTTGTGAAAAGGCCAGCCCGTTTGACTTGGTCAAAAGGTGGCGGGCCGGCCCATGGAAAGCCTATTAACGGCATGTTCGCATATAGCCCATTTACAGCCCGCTAACCCAAGGCCCGTTTACGCCCTATCCGAATTAGGCCCAGTAGCGTCATCTGGGCCATCCAATATGATTCCAGCCTGTTTTCACTTCTGGCCCATGTATGGCCCATGACGTCTTTCGGCCCATATGAGGCCCTATGTAACTCTTGGCCTATCAGCGGCCCGTGGTGAAACTGGCCCGTAATGAACAGTGTATCACTTTACACCCATTAACGGTCCATGGTGAAACTGGTCTGTAATGAACAGTGTATCACATTATACCCATTAACGGACCGTTATTCCGTTGGGCCGTCTCCAGCCCATGTTATCTTTCGGCCTTCTCAGAGCCCATTTATTCTTGGGCTCATTTCCAGCATTCGTTTACTTACGGCCCATTACTGTAATTTTCTGCTTGTGGGCCAAATTCAGCCCGTGGTTACAGCCGGCCCGTTTGTGGTCCGTTAACACGTTGGGCCGTTTTCATAGCTTCATCAAATACGACCTATTAACGATGGCCCGTTATGGTCAGCCCATGAACGGACGATTCCAACTCTAGCCCGTTTACGGCCAGAATGCGGTCTGTTTGGCCCATGTTTGGGCAATCGATCATACGGCTCGTATAAGGCCCATTGATGATACGGCCGTAGAAGGCCCATTGATGATACGGCCTATAGAAGGCCCATTGTTTCTACAGCCCATAGAAGGCCCACTATTTCTATGGCCCGTAGAAGGCCCACTGTTCATACGGCCCATAGAAGGCCCACTGTTTCTTCGGCCCGTAGGAGGCCCAGTTTCACTACAGTAAATATTGTGGCCTAGTTTTAAAAAATAGGTTATTGCAGCCACTGGCAAACCGCAGAAAAGAACTGCACTGACTACAAGCAAACAAATAAACAAGACAACAAGGAAATAAATAAGCAAGCAACTTACACTAGGCTATCACTGCTATTACACATATTGCATCCACTCGGCATCAAAGTTCACCACCAATGCAAATATAGGGAACACAACAGCATATAAGCGCCGCAGCAAAACAAGTCCAGAACTGAAACCACTTCAGAAGAGCTCAAGAAACAATATCCTGGGTACCCATAATGCTTGCAAGATGCTTAGCAAGCTTATTAACTTTCTCTTGTTTGGCGCTTAAGTCCTCCAGCGCTTGCTGTTGCACAAGAAAGTATGCATCTGAATTCTGCAGGGACTTCCTCAGTCCTTCGGCTTCTTGTTGCATAACATCTGATCGATGTCTTTCAACTTGAAGTTGAGAGTCAAGAAGCTGAACTGATTCAGGCAATGAGTTCGAAGAGCTGGTGCCAGCAGTGGTAGCCAGTAACTCGAACACTACAAGAAGACATGACTTTGGGGTTGTTTCAGTGTCTTCAATATAGTTTTTATCAGCTTTCTTGGAGACCAACAGGGATGTCTCACTGTCTTGAACCTTATCTGCATTACTTCCTTTACCATTGCATAACAGGGTACTCTTCTCCAATATTTTATCTGCGTTCTAAAAGAGAAACAAACAAACACATCTCAGGTTTACAATGTAGTATATGAAACTCATTTTGGTAAACCAGTTCAGTAGTAAGGTGGACATGATAACAACATGAAACAAACATATATCTATGTAGTATGGTCACTGTATGGTCTATATCATTCTAGTTTATGTTGCCAAATCAAGATAGATACAGTTCGAATCATATCTATTCAAGACAAAGCAGCATAGACAGAATATAAGTGTGGGAAACTACACAGTAATAACAACACTTGTAATGTGCATGGCATGAGAACATAACTGTTTACTCAATTGAAACTGAAATCAACATAGAGCAAGTTACAACAGCAAATAGCCAGACACGTTGAAGAAACGGGTTTAGAACATACCTATTGTGCCATTGCAGTTTCAATTGCATCCTTCAAATTTGAAATTAGTTGGTATCAGTAAATACAGTGATGCAAGAGCAAAGTAGTATGAACCATAGCTACGGAACCTGACCTGAGAACAATTCTTCTTCTGCTTTAAGCGTTGACTTCAGGTTCGGAGTGGTGGTCCTCGTGATTTGGGCACTGCAGTTGCCTTACTAACTGCTCATGTTTGGGTGCTCTGTGGTGTAGACGGTGCTGTGTAAACGGGAACTGGGTGTCTATCTGCTGGGGTTGGGGTTAGAAGGGGTGTAGCTGGTTCTCTGTCCAATTGGGTAGGGGTACAATCTGCACGAGTGTGGGTTATGTGTGGTGGGGCTGGTTCTTGTGCAAGTACAACCGTGGTTCTATCTGCATCGACAGGTAGCACGATCTTTTCTAAAGATCGTGCTTTTACTCCCACAGATACTGCCATCACTCCCTCCAATTGAAATGGCTGATAAACAAGAAAAGTAATTGAATGTACAGACATTGTAAGATAGACAGGTGCAATGGATAGTAGGGAAGAAAACATGGCATGAAATAATTCACATTTATGTTGTCTAAGCAAACAGAATAGCAGGACATAAATTCACATATATGATGGCTAATTAAACAGGATAGCATGACACAATTTCACATGTATGATGGCTAACTAAATAGGATAGAATGACATACTTCAAAATATGATGACTATGTAAACAGGATGACATGATATAACTATACGATGTGTCTATTAAAGTGGTTGGCATGCCATAAATCACAAACATGCCGTCGATGGAAACATGATGGCATGATAATAATTCACGGATAGAATGACATAATTTAAATATGATGACTATGTAAACATGATGAGATGATATAACTATATTATGTCTTTAGAAAATGGGTTGGCATGCCATAATTCAGATACATGATGTCTATGTAAACAGCATGGCATGACATAATTCAAATATATGATTTATATACTAAGGAAGTGAGCAGAGGACAATCGCATATATGATGTGTCAACTAAGGAGATGGCATTCAATATTGTGTATATGATGTAAAAACTAAGCATTGCAATACAACATATGCATTATATCAGTAATATAACCCTGCCAAGTTTGAGCATACACCTCAGGGGGGTAATAGGACTGGTCATCTGCCTCTGAATCCTCCTCTGAAGAGCTATCTGTAACCAACAAGATATCTGCTTCAGCAGTTAGCATTGCCTGCTCTGAAGACCTTGTTTTCACTCCAGATTTCTCCATCACCAATTCAAATAGCTGATGCACAGGAAGAGTAGTTGAATATACAAACATTGTCGACAAAAGCAATGAGAAATACAAAAAAAGGATGACATGATATAATTCACATATATGACGCATGCCTAAACAGCATGGCATTGCATATTCACATACATAATACCTTGCAACAAGATAACATTACATAATTCACATATATAATGTCTTGCAACAAGATGGCATTGCATAATTCACATATATGGTAATTAGACACTAAACAGGTGGCATTCACACAAAGCATGTCTAAACTAAGCAAATGACATAGCAATGCAAGATACCATACGCACGATATGAGCAACATAACCCTGCCAAGTTAGGGCATGCACCTCGGGCGGGAAATATGACTGGTCATCTATCTCTGAATCCTCCTCTGAGGAGCTATCGGTAACCAGCAAGAAATGCGCTTCGTCAGATAGCATTGTCTGCTCTGAAGACCTTGTTTCCACTCCAGATTTTTCCACGACCGTGTCAAATGGCTGATGCATAGGAAGAGTAATTTAATGTACTAAAACTGTTGACAAATTTAACACGTAATAAAAAAATGATGGCATGATATAATTCACATATAAGATGACTGGCTAACCAGGGTGGCATTGCAAAATTCACATATATGATGCCTAGCTAGACAAGATGGCATTGCATGATTCACATATACGATAAAGAAACTAAATAGATGGCATTGACACAAAGCATGTCTAAACTAAGCAGATGACATCTTTAATGTATACTGTAAGCAATGCAAGGCACCATATGCATGATATTACCAACATCAGCATGCCAAGTTAGAGTGAAGACCTCATGGGGTAAATAGGAGTGGTCTTCTCCTTCTAAATCCCCCTCATAACAGTTATCTTCCTCTTGATTACAATCTGAAATGGGTGGAGGGGGGCTGCCTTTGCGCCCACCATGGAATGATGTCTGCATGAAATTTTATTGCCATGCAAGGCTCGTCTCTTTTGCTCTACATGATCAGTTCCATTGTGTACAATAACTGGCATCCATAGGAATAAAACATAGTGAGATTATGTAAGGAGTGCATGCACAAATCCAGAGTGGTGGTAGCAAACTGTGGATAGGCCCAAAACCAATGATAGCAGGCAGATAATGTTTGTTTGCACCCAACATGAAACTCATAGTAGACACCAGAGATTAACTAGATAGTAGACGGATATTACTGATTGCTGCCCCAATATGTACCCCACAACCATTTAAAAACTCAAGTTTCAGCATTAGTTTGGACCTGACTCGGAGTCTAATAGGTGAACACGACGATAATGTAACATGTCATCATATTAAGCAACGCATAATGTAAGCAGACACGGAAGAGTGCGACCTCTCTTGCGGACCCGTGTACTCCTCAAGGTCATCTGCTCAGTTGATGATGGTAATGCAGTTGCCGTGGCTGCCGGCGGCGGGGAAGAAGATCTGAGGCGGTGAAAGACAGTTTGGAGAGTGGATCCCTGCTGTGGTGAACCCTTCCGTCGTTGGAGCAGCTGAGCTGGGGTGGAACACAGCGCTGCAGGAGCAGGACAAACCACACAAGGTTTTCTTTGACACATATCTGTAACCGAAGTAATTGAGTAAGGGCTTGTTTGAATTTGAGGATTCTAACAATGCAGGGATAGGAAATAGACAGGAATAGGATAGGAATGCATGTGCAAAACAGAGAATTTAAAAACACAGGATTTCTGCCAATCTGGGTGGTTGATTCACAACAATTGGAAGATCAGAGGATGCAAAAAAGCATGGTGAGATTAAGTCCAACCACAAGAAAATGTACGGTTATAATGCTATTATGCAACGATCTCTTAGTCTTGTGCTTGATGAATAGGAATATGAAAAGGAGGAGAAGTGGAAATTAGAATTCCTACGGTTTTTCTTTCAAGGAGACACTAAAGGAACAAATCCTACAGTTTTCCTTTGCTCCATTCCTTTGCACCAAATTCATGAAAAGTAGTACCATAGGAAACTTTCCAATTCCAATGTTTTTCATTCACTTTTCCTTTCAAGCACCGGCGATTCTAGTAGGCAGGCTTGAGCAAGGAAAATCCTACACAAAAAATGTTTTGTGCTACTTCTATTACTTTGGACCCAGGCCACTGCCATACTAGCTCAACTCCCAGGCCCATCGACAAATGCACAGCTCAAACGCGCAGAGATAAATAATGATGGCGTTCAAGAGAGTCCATCACGGATAGATAAGTTGCCTGGTACCTCATTGCTTGTCATATAGTAGGATAAAATAATCGTATTTCCCATTACTATGAGTGCTCAGTGGACAATATATATAACATGTAGAGTAAAAAAGAGATGCAACAAGTGTACAACCTCTTTGGCGAAACCATGTCGATCTCAGCGTGATTGGGTTGGCCGGTGAGGATGCTCCGGCTGACTTGGCTGTTGGAGGAGGGGAAGAAGATCTTAGGCGTCTGGAGATGGAGCCCGAGGTACTTCTCCGCTGTGATGGAGGGTTTCGTCGTTGGAGCAGCTCCGGTGAGTTGTACGACGCCGAGGCTGAAGCAGGACAAGAGAGACAACGAACAACGTTAACCTGAGTGGAATTCTAATAGCATCTCCAATACATGACGTAAAATACATAACCACAAAGTGCTAGATGTAAAATACATCAGCGGCTCATCTCTAAACTTAACTGTCGAAGCTGAATTTAACTGTCGAAACTGAACTTAACTGTCGAAACTGAATTTTGCTGTCGAAACTGAATTTTGCTGTCGAAACTGAACGCACTAGCAAGGTGAGGCTACACGTCGGTCGACTGACTTTTTCATCTCTGGTCAGTCGATTTTGCAACCGTTGGATACGAAATCAAGGGCCTGCGGTTCATCTTCAACCTCCACCCCCCTGAGCCGGCCAAACAGCAGCCCCCTGCCAGCCGCGGCCGGTGGTACGCCGCCCCGCCCGCCCCGAAAACACTCCCCACCGCTGGTCCACCGCCGCCCCGGCCATCCCTCTAGGACCCCCCGCGCCGAGCTTTTTCTCCGGCGATCCCCATGCCACCGCCCCACCAACGCCCCGCCACCGCCGGCGACCACCGCCCCCATCCTGAACCCTAAGATAGATAGTGGGGTACCTCTCCAGCGAGCCCCCCTCCCCGCTGCGGCTGGTTCTTCCTTCACCCCGATGGCATCGGAGTGAAGTGTAGCTAAATCGGAGCAGCATCGCAAGCAAGAGCAAGAGCGAGAGCAGCAGCGCGAGCAAGAGCAATAGCAAGAGCAGACCAGGCAGGGGACCGAGAGCAAGAGCAGAGCAGCAACGCAAGTGAGAGCTAAAGTAGCAGCAGGTCCTACTGATGTGGACGTCACCGCCAAGGGAGCGACATCGTTGAGGAAGTGGCTGGCGACGCCGCCGTGGATGGAGCCGCACCGTGTCGTCTCGGGACCGAGCGCTAGCAGCACTGTGAGATCGAATCAAGAAGAAAATGCAGCGATTAGTGTACAACCTCCTTGGTGGCGCCGATTAGGCCGCGGCTTCATCCGAGGAAACGGTGATGATGATGCTCTTCCGGTGGTGCAGGTGAAGACAGCGGTGTGGGAATGGAGGTGGCGCGAAAGACGAGGGGAACGTCGGGGCAGCTCCTTGGAGGTGGAGGACAGGGTGGCTGAACCGGCGGGACGATGAGATCGACGACGGATCCTCATCCGGTACGGTGGATGAGGGACGTCGAGCTGTTGCTGTGGACGACATCGTCGAGGAAGAGGCTCCGGATAGGTGGCGGACGGAGCAGGGTGTGGGCTTTCTTCACGGGTTTTCGCGGCCTCGGTGTACGAATGGGTGGGCGGATGAGATGGCAGTGGGGAACCATGGCTTAGAGATGCGCTTGTCCGAAATGTGGGGTAAGTTACGAAAGTACCCCCACCAATTTGAGGCAGTTCTTTCGGTTCAGGGGTACCACGGGCATTTCGCGTGTCGGGATTTCACAGGAGGTGGGAGTTTTCGCGCGCGTTGTAATTTCGGAATAGCAAGGCGTGGGATGAGATGGAGGGATTTGTCGGAGCACAACGAGACAAAGATATATCTTAAATATTTCAGGCTAACAAGGCGCGGGTTGAAGAGGCGGGAGTTTCGCAGCACGATAGACAGAGACGCTAGCTTGAATTTTCGGCATAACAAGGTGCGGCTTGAAATTTCGGAAGAACAAGCTTAACGTGTACCAAAAAAAAAGACAATTTGCACCTCAACACGCACAACAGACACACAAACACCATTTAGACTAGAGTAAGGTACACGTGCATTGCACGCATGAGATTTGGCAACCAAATTATGAATAAATACCACATTATAGCATGCAAGCTTTGAGTCATATATGCATGATGTAGATGTTCATTTAATTCTTATAGTTCATTTCATTCAAAATCATCTAGTTTTTATAAGAAAGCTAATCTATTTTAAGATTCATGGAATTGTGCGTCGTAGGAAATAAAGTGAAAACAAATAATGGCAAATCATGTAGAAAAACATTTGGGCAATTCTGATACGGAAGATTCTAGAACAAATAAGAAGTGCTTGTGTTTTGATGTTTGTGCATTATGCTTAAGTTCAACCATGGAGTCTTCTAGATTATACATGTGGCGAAATCAGGTGGAATCTAGATGATATCCAACGGCCCGTAGTGCTCAAATTTGCCATCTTTGGACCATCGGATTCGCCTCATCCAACGACCATCTTTCAAAGTTAAAGTTACCCACACACAATAAAAAAATATAAAATATAATATATATATATGGGGGTATAGATATAGATATGTGATGCAAAAGCCGCCCATCATCTCCAATTAGAATAGTGTGTCCATGCACGGATGCGACGTGGCCAAATGATGTCTGCCATCGGTATCTCAAATTCAAATCAGTCTGACCTTGTTCAATGTGTATACATTACAACATGCTCGTTTCCAAACCACACCGCGCAGATCTCCGTTATATTCATGCATGCATGGGTTTCAAACATCAGGATCTCTTATTCAAATATTTGAATTCAACTTTACATTGATTGTGACCTCACCTATTCAGCTATTCTTTTACACCCACACAGTAGTCTTCTCTTTATAATTGTACCACTAACTTTCTCTCGTGCATGCATGCACAAACACTACCAGTCGGCATTATCCATCGCACACATGCAATATTTTTCTTCAGGTCGGTCTCCCATGAAGGCACACACCAACACACATCCCCCTCTTTATCATATCGGGCATTCTTTATCTCTCACGCATGCATGCACAACGATCGATGTTCCTCTATGTATGTGTGTATATAGCTAGGTCTTTCATAGTTTTCCACACAAACCGATCAATCGATATATCCAGTTAGGTCTCACCCTCTTTCCCACGCCCACATCGATCAATCTATACCTCTCTATATAGGATTAACATATATAGCTAATACACACACATTAATTATGTATCCAACGTCCCCCTCTCATCATCCATGCCTTCCGCTTCATCTCTCAAACGCGTGCACAATGGCGAAGACAGGGGGCAGTAAGGGCCCTGCCCCCCTCCCCCCTAACATCACTATATATCAAGTCTAATGTGAATGTGATCATTAGACAATTGCTGCTAAAAATGGTTTAAGTTCATGAATTGACCCTCCTCGTAAAGGATTAGCAATGCTTGGCCCCCTAGCTCATTTATTTTTCATGGCTCCGCCACTGCGCGCATCAGCGCACGTGTTCGCCCCCTCTCTCTAAATATCAATCTTGCACTTGTGCATTCCTTCATAGTCTCCCTCCACTCGGCCCCTCGCACCATCTTCTAGCACCCACCGAATTTTGCCACATGTACAATCTAGCAGACTCCATGGTTGAACTTAAGCATAATGCACAAACCTCAAAACAACAGTGTTTCTCTTTTGTTCTAGAATCTTCCGTATCATAGTTGCCCAAACTTTTTTCAAGTTGAATTGCCATCATTTGTTTTCACTTTATGCTTTACAACGCACAATTCCATGAATCATAAAATAGATTAAGGGCTTCTTTGATTGAATGGATTCTCAAATGAATTTTGGAGAATTCTAATCATTAGGAATTTTTCCTATCTTGGTTGTTTGATTCGTAGGTTTGTAAACCATAGGAATTTTTCCATATGATTCATTTGCACTAGATTTCATAGGAAACATCCCATCCACTCAAACCTCTTTGAAAGAATTCTGCGTTTTTTCTATGCACAATCAAACACTCATACAATCCTGTAGGATTCAAGACGACATTCCAATATAATCCCATGTTTTTCCTATTCCCGCGTTCTTAGCTTTTTTATAAAAACTAATTGATTTTGAATGAGATGAACTATAAGAATTAAACGAAGGGCTACATCAGGCATATATGACTCAGAGCTTACATGCTATAGTGTGGTATTTATTCATAATTTGGATGCAAAATATGATGCGTGCAATGCACGTGTACCTTACTAGTACTTTGAGTATGTGCAAAACACGTAAATTAGAATACCAATGGCATGCTACACAGTGTCTCTCTTACAGTTCATGAAGCCATGTGGCACATGTGTAGGCGTTGTCGCGACCTCCTTGCGTGGATTGATCATAGTGATGTGCTGCTGGTTCCAGAAGAATGTACTCGTCCTCCCTGAGCCACACTGGCAGTACATGCACGACGCGAAGATGTGCACGCACGCCATGCACACACTCATTCCTCGCACGCACACGCGGGTACACGGGCGGACGCAATTTTGTACCAAGATCCACCCCATGTGATAATTTGACGCGTGTAAAGTGGTTCACTTCATTGATGGTCAATTAATACAGCGCATGCAAATTGAGTGGACGTGAGGGCAGAAGAAAGACATTATTACTCCACTTCGCGCATGCGAGTAGTTAAATCGTGGGTTGCTAGTAGTACTTCCATTGGTCTCCTTCGTATTTTGTGCCAATTTTTGACAGTAACATAATATTTACGCATTTGAGCAGTGTAGTACTTGAAATTTATTTTCCGCTAAACTCATCGGGAGCCGTTTCGGGCCTCGAAACCAAAACCATCAATTAATCTTTACCTTGTTCCCATCACATTCGAAAGCCTGCTCACACCTACTAGTAGTACGCACCAAACCTAAACGTGTTCCCACTATGCAGGTATTAGTACTAGTGCTAGTACTTAGGTTATAAAAAGGGGAACTACCTAACCGAAAATCACTCTACCTTTCCTCCTCATAAGTGCTTCTTCTTCGTCCGTCGTTGCCATGGCCGGTGAGCAGAGCTCTAGGTCGAGAACTACTCGTAACAAGGGAGCGGCAACCAAGGCTGCGGAAAAAAGAGAGGGCTCGCCGCCACGCAGAGACCTCGAAAGATCTCTCACGGGTAGGCGATGGCTCCCTGGAGCGCCCTAGCCGCGGAGGCGAACATGCCGAGCTAGCGGAGCTGGAGTCGTTATCCCTCGACGGCATGCCCGATCAGCTCAATAAGCAGAAGGAGTTCATCCAAGGCTTGATGGAGTTGCTGAAGGAGAGCCTCAACGACATGCCCGCTGAGCTCAATCAGATGGGGGAGTTGACCTCCGTCTTGGTGATGCTGCTGAAGAAGAGCATTGCCTCGGAGAAGAAGGTGACCGGTGAAATCCTGCAACTTTAGGAGGATAATGCGAAGCTCTGCCACGAGATCGACCTATTGAAGGAGAATAACACCGGCTGGAAGAAGGTGCATGAGAATAGTAGTTCCTCGATGAGGATGCTGCAGGCCCTCGCCATGGAACAGAAGGAAGAGTTGGCGAAGCTCCGCATCGAGCACCCGGCTGCTGTCAAGGTACGTAATATGGCCGTGGAACAGATGTTGAAGGCTCGCATCGAGAAATGTCGCGTCATGGACAAAATGATGAAGATGGCGGAGGAGACGCGCAAGGAGATGGAGGTCGTGGAGGCGATGAAGAAGCAGTTACGACTCCGCGGCGAATTAGATCATTTGGGGTGATAATCTTCCTTCTCCTTTTGCTCTTGTGTTTCATCTTTTGCTTCGGGTGTTTCGCCGCACGTGGCACGTTCTCAGCGAGGCATGAATAGAACAATGTTTTTTAGGGAATGAATATAAAAATGCTAACAATGAGATGAC
Source organism: Triticum dicoccoides (assembly GCF_002162155.2). Classification (NCBI taxonomy): domain Eukaryota; kingdom Viridiplantae; phylum Streptophyta; class Magnoliopsida; order Poales; family Poaceae; genus Triticum; species Triticum dicoccoides. The sequence continues at coordinate 346,306,855 of NC_041390.1, read as the reverse complement.
TAGCAAATTAGATCATTTTTATCGCCCTATGGCATTGGGCTGCCGTGTTTCGTGCTCCTCCGTCGTAGTACTACTCCAGTGGAAAACTTGAGTATACCGCACAGTTCTTTTCTCCTCCTCGATCAGGTCGTCGGTGCATTTATATGAGCAGTCAAATCACAAGGCCCCGCCTTCCAGCAGTAATGAGCCGTCAAATCACAAAGGCCCTCACCTCTCGGGAAACCGACCAAGCTAGACTGCCCCGCCCTCTAGCCTTTTAAAAAATATATACTTTTGTACAGCAGTAGTATCGATGGATTGTGCCATGGAGCAAAACTTGAAATTAAAAAAAAGGTGGTACATGTAGAGAGCGCTCGTCGCCAAATTATGCATATAGTGCTATTAAAAAGGCTAGTCACAATAATGGTGTCCAGCACAACCCACCCCTCAAATAAAACTAAGAGGGTGCTTGGATACGTTTTAGTCCCATGATTAAAAGTAGTGGGACTAAAACATGCTAGCCTCACCCATGCTTGGATCCAAATACTAAAAAGGCTAAAATCAAGTTAATGAGCATTTATTATCCTCCAAACCCTCCAATCCAGAACTCGCCTGTGCTAAAGGAGAGGAGTTAAATGAGTAGAGAGAGGACTAATCCACATTTTAGTAGGGGTACCCCTGACTAAAAAATTTTAGTCTCAAGACTAGTTTTAGCCCCTCTTTAGTCAGGGGTGCTTGGAACTTTAGCCTCTTAAAGAGACTATTTTTAGTCAGACTAAAATAAGTCCCTTGGATCCAAGCACCCTCTAAGCATCCTGGAATTCTTTGACAAAACTAAGCACCCTGAAATTCTTTGACAACTAAACTACTGGCTATATGATGTTGGCCATATATATTGTACGTATATGTGAAGAAACGAGTGGTAGTACTATACCAACTAAAAGATGAAATGTAAGAAATACTAGTATGTACGTACTGAAGAGTTAAAGTAATGAGAAGAAACATAACATAGTTCTGCTGGGGGCTCAGCACAACACACCCCTCAAATTAAATTAAGCACACCTGAAATTAAACTTTGCAACTATTCTGGTAGACACTACATTAGAACCACCATGAGCAACGACACTGCCACCTTACTCGGAGTCCTCGTCCACATCCTCGACTTTGTCCTTGTCCCTCTTCCTCTTGGCCGATACTTCTTTGCTTGAACCGCACACTTGGCTGTTGCTCTTCATCCAACCCTTGTAGATATTGAAGCAAAGTTAGTCATCCATTGCAGCATAGTATATCTGGTCTATATCTAGTACATTCCGCTGCCATGCATGACGATGAAACATGTAATGAGGTTTCTCCAGTTTACCGTATGAAGGATGAACCATGGCTCCTGCCAGGGTTAGCATTGAAGGCTGACGAGAGGACACCAGCCGTTTCTTCTGGAGGTCGAAGGTGTAGATGACGTCAAACTCATCGTCGGTGATGGTTCTAACCTTGTACTCACCGCCAATCGTGGAGATTTGGGACGCCGTGGATTTGGGAGGAGGGTTAGGATTAGTGGAACTGTCGTAATGTGAATGTATGGGACGACTAGGAGAACCGCCGTAGTATTGAAGGACGTGCGGGGACGAGTAGGAGAGAACTGCCAGCGTGCGAATGGCAGGGTAGTGGCTTTCCATTCTCCCATGATACGGTCTTCTGAGAGCCCTTGGATCTGAGATCGAACGGTTGCATGGCGTGATTCTAGACCTATGGGTGAATATCCTATCCTGGAGGGTTATTCTGCAAATTTTCAGCAACTTAGCATGCGACCATTTGATCTCAGATCCAAGGGCTGCCAGCAGCCTGTATCATGGTCGTGCCTACCACGACCGTCGCGTTGCTCGCGTGGTCGCGCCCTTGGAGATTTAACACGTTGCGTTAGGCTATCTGATGTTGGCATGTCATACATAGTCATCACTTAGTCACTCATACTACAACAAGGTTGGCTATAAGTGTATTTTTTTACTCCACTCTATCTCTTTCTTCGTACTCAAGGAAGAAACGGTGCTAAGCGCGTGTATTTATTGCATTTCCCAAGGAATGACCTCTTCCAATGAAATGGTGTTGCTAAGTTTGCTTCATTTAATTAGCTATAGACTCAAAATTGCCTTTTCACCTAGGTACACGCGCTTAGCACAGTTTCTTCCTTGGGTCACCAAACTAGTCTCTCTCTTCTTGATTAACTTGCCACATTAGACTTTATGCCTATGTGGCAAGCTTAAGCACATGTAGGAGCAAGTAAAAGTAAGTACAATAGTGCGCTTTACATGGAATTTTTGCATATGTGGAGGAAAGAGAGGTAAGGAAAAAGTGGAGAAGTGGGCTCTCATGCAAGGGCCAGCCTCTACTACATTCTGGAGCATTGGGAGAGGCACCTGTATGGAGGTGGTCAGGAATCTGGGAGACTCACGCCGGTCGTAGCGCCGTAGTTAAAATGATAATTTCAAGTCAAATCATGGGGCCCCACCTGTCCAGCAGTAACTCGTTGTCAAATCACACAGCCCTACGTTTGCAGTAGCCTACTCCATCGTCTTCTCGCGTCTCTGTCGAACCGACTAGGCGGAACTGCCCCACCGCCTACCGCGTAGGAAAAGCCTCTCCCTCGACTAGGCGGAACTGCCCCACCGCCTAATTTTGTATCCATGGATTGCGCCCGCGCCATGGAGCAAAGCGTCTAGAAAACGGAGGAGAGACGGTGGTCTTGCAATAGAGAAGAGGGAGAGGCGAGACGGTGGTTTTGGAATGGAGATGATGGAGAGGAGAGGAGGTGGTTTTGCAATGGAGAAGAGGGAGAGGAGCGTGCGGCAGCGATTTAGGATTGGACGACAGGGCCGGCGTGCTTTGACTGGATCAAAATCAAAATCAATTTACCCTTCAATTAAGAAAGCGACCCCACATTAACTAGTCTCCCTTATATTCTGGGTCATAATTGACCATGATTTTCGCACATAAAATATATGTTATACGTTGTATACAAGGCCACTATCAAAATTACAATTTGCAACTATACACGACCACTAACATTAATCGAGGCAAAATTGATGGCGTTCGCCTCGTACTAGCACCCGAGGACATTAATATCCCTTGTGTGCATGCGGGAGTGAGAAGGTTAGCTTGCATTCCCAACATTAATCAACCAATGAGGAGTAAGAGGGTTGGCTTGTTGTGCTTGGGAGAGAAAAACCACATTAATTAACATGACAATCAAGGTGACAAGCTAGCTTGCAACATTGACTTAAACATAGCATTGATTTTTACCTTGGTACCTGTAATATGAGTTTGTGGCCTTGTATACAAAAATGGAGGGAGTATAATTTGAAAGTACATTCAGATACGAACCAAATGATACAATTTTTGGTGACATGCATTCATATTTTGCTTGTCAAATACAGTACGTGGCCAAACTTTGACCCAAAATACGCGAAACAACAAAAAAAATACTTCCAAGACCAGCAACGCTCTTCCGCTCTTCTCCTCTAAAACCACCGCCGCTCCTCTCCTATTCCAATCTAAATGCAGCGCCACCCCTCTCCTCTTCCATTTCAAAACCACCGCCCCTCCTCTCCTGTTCCAGTCCAAAACTAGCATCGCTCCTCTCCCGTTCTAATCCAAAACCAGCGCTGCTCCTCTCCTCTTCCATTCAAAAACCACTGCCGGCGAGTGAAGGTGCTGTGGAGAATTAGATCGATGGAGGAGTACAACCGATACGTGAGGATCGCATATGGCGACCCTGTGAAGCTAGCTAGGATGTTGGAGATACAGTCTTGGTTTGACAACAAGGACCAACTAGCGGCGATGGCGACATCCATGGCCAAATATCTGCAACAGAGCGAAAAGACAGCGATACTCCCGGAGGGAGTCGCGCCGGAGTACATAGAGCTGCTCCTCTGGGCCATGGAGCAAACAGATTCACCGAATTCGATCGTGAGGGAGCGGTGGTGGGAGTATCGATCCCAGATGGAGCATCCACCAGAGATTGAAGGATCGAGCATCTACAGGGTGCCGTTTGTGAGGGTGTCCTGCCAGAGCGAGCTGGTGGAGTCTTCGTGGACCGAACCCAACTTCAAGAGGAGAAAAACAGTTGGCCCGACGATGCTTCCCTGCCATTGTCTCCCTCGCCATTCACATCGTCTCACGGGGCGGCTGTTTGCCGCCGAGGAATAGGAGGGGGATGCCCCCCAGCCCAATAGTCGGGCAGGTTGTGAATTGTCAGGAGGAGCTTAGGGTTGTCAGTATTTGCAGGTTGTGAATTGTGTTTTTTGTTGTTATTTTGAGAGTACTTTCAGATATGAATGTCTTTTGAATTTCAGATTTGCAGTATTAAGCATATAAACTATTTTAGGAATTCTAGAGATCTATTTTTAGCACTTAAAAAAATGTAGTTTCATAGAAGTATAAAAGTGCAGACAATGTGATTCTCAGAGAAGAAACTGCAAGTTTCAGTTTCAGATAAGAAACTGCAAGTTCAGTTTCAGATAAGAAATTGCAACTTTCAGAGGTAGAGCATTTATATTAACATGGCCTTTTCAAACAGGGTTAACATCATGTTGGAAGTTTTATTCATGGTCGAAAATGGAACTACCAGCCAGATAACATCATGCTGATCAACATTCATGCATAGCACATCTTCATATGATGCACAGTCAAAATGCCCACACAATGTTGAGTGTGCGAAACACAGAGAAAACGAGGGACGAAGTTTTGGCAAGTGTTGGACGTGGTTTTGGGCTGCCCCGTCTAGGCTTTCATTTTTCACATGCGCAGCCCACGACCTCGGATGGGAGGTCCATAGGCCTGTTTGGATTTTCTTAGGGCCGTCATGTATCGACCGGCCTATGGACCTCCCATCCGAGGTTTTATTTTTGACAGCCCAATTTATGTATTTTTTTGAAGAAAACGCAGAGGTTTGTTCTATTTTTCTATATAATAATAGGAACGCGAGGTCCAACTTATGTTTCCCTTCTAACTATATTATATATATTTAAATTATTTTATATGTTGACTGTTTAGTTCACATACTCCCTCCTTTTGGGTTTATAGGGCTTATCTCAAAATTTTAGTTTTTCCATTTTATAAGGCTCAATTTGGTTGTTTTCCATCACATGTTCAGATTCCAAGGTGCATTAAATCATTGCATGCAAGTATTAAGAGAAAATTGACCAATGCATGTACTTTATGCATGCATGCATTGCAATTTATGCATTGATAAACATATTTTTTTGAGGAAAACAAGTGCATTAATTAGGTGCTTTTGCAAACTACAAAAAGTATTCCACCATTCATCATCTACCTTGGTTGGTGAGATTTTTGAATTGATCCCTATAAACCGAAAAGGAGGGAGTAATTGGCAAATAGATCTCGCCGCCACCCCCCGCCTCCTGACTCCAGGCGCGCCTGCCCCCCTCAGCAAGTCCGCTCGCGTGCCCCATGGAGTCGCCGGCCATATCCATGGGGGAATGGCTGGAAGACAGGCAGATGTACAACATGCATCTCCCACATGTCTACAAAGCCTTCCCGCGGATGCTCCAGCCGCTCGACTCCCTCGCGCCGGTGGTGCTGCGGGAGACTCGAGGGAGGAGATGGAGGGAGCGGGCGATGTGGATCCGCGACGACGCTCTCTCGTGGACCTAGTGCACGTGTGAATGGATGGAAGCAGAGGAGGAAGCTGCGAGGGAGGAAGCCGAGGAGGGACCGAATCCGTTCTCTCACTCGCCCAGGTATGCTGAGATGTGCAAGGATCATGTGGATTGGGAGCTACTGAATCTAGCCCTGTGGATCTACTTCGAAGGAGATTTCTCTGAGAAGCACAGGATGCCCCACCCAAGTGAGCCGCCGATTGCGTTTGTTCGATGGGCGAAAGGAGAAGTGAATTCAGGAGATCCACGCCGTGCTGCGAGATGGGAATGCTTGACTGGACTCCTGCCCACCAGCACACCACCGGAGCCGGAGCAGGTGGATCCCCGACCTTACCTCTCCCCCAAACCTGCAGAAGATTGAAATTAGGCTTGCAATCTGCTTCAATTGACTTGTTTGGTGGTTATTTCTTCTTCCTGAGAGATAACATCTGGCTGGAGGATGAGAAGGAACCAGGAACTCTGATGAATTTCCCCTATCACAATGGGGGGGGGGGAGCGCCGGTTGGGCAGTGGTATGGCCCACCTCCACCCCAAATGGGGGCACAATCTGGACATGCTCCTATAATTGCAAAAGATCAATCTACTGGTGGTTTTGACTCTTAGATCAGTGGGAAATCTCAAGGCAAGAATCAACAAAAGAAGAGATAGGACATCCAGAAAACTGCTCCTGCCCCTGCTTCGGGCCTTATGGCATACTCTGAGGTGATCTGCTACAACTGTGGGGAACCAGGGCATCATTTGGATAAATGTGTCAAGCCTAAGAGTTGTTTTATCTGCAAAATGGTTACCCATAAAGTTGAGAATTCCCTGTTAGAAGGAAAACCCACAGTTCTGCTAGATATGTTGGAAGTGCTGCTCTAGGATTATGTCCACCATTGACAGAATTTTCTGTGACACAGAATTAGATAGTTTCTTTCCCCTTTCTAGTTGTAGAGCTCTGCCCAGATGTGGTAGTGACCACACTCCTTTTCTCTGGGACTCTGGTCTTAACCAAACTCCAAAGAGCAATAATTTTAAATTTGATAAGTGGTGGTTGCTTAGAGAAGATTTTACTGAGCTAGTCAGGAAAATCTAGAATGAGCCTACTGGGAGCAGCTGCGCCCTGGAAAATTGGCAGATCAAAATCAAGAGATTTAGAAGAACTACCAAAGGGTGGAACTCCAATGAGGAAGCTAATCTTAGAAGATACAAAAGGCTTATCCACCTTGAGTTTGATTCTCTATGTATTAATGCAGAAACCACTGACCTCTCTGAGGCTGAGACTAATAGATTAAACTTTGTCCATGGAGAGCTCAAGAAAATTTGGCTTCAAGAAGAAATCAAAGCCAAACAAAGGTCTAGAGATAGGAACATTAAGGAGGGTGATAGAAATACAACTTACTTCCATGCAGTAGCTAACCAAAGGAGGAGGAAAACCCTCATTCACTCCCTTGATGGCCCTAATGGCCCTGTTACTGAGGTAGATGAGATGCTGAAAGTGGCTAGTGACTTCTACAAAGACTTGTTTAAGAAAGAAAACCCTTCTGGGTCCTCTCTACAAAACATTTTTTTCTCTGCTTCTGAAAAAGTCTCTCCTGCTGAAAATGAGCTGCTAGAAGCCCCTTTTTCAGAGAGAGAGGTGAAGGAAGCCATTTTTAGCTCTTATCCTGATGGGGCTCCTGGTCCTGATGGGATTCCCTTCTTGTTTACCAGCATTTTTGGGACTTGGTGAAAAATGATCTCTTAGATCTTTTCCAAGCCTTTCATAGAGGAGAGTTGGATCCAGCAACTTACTCATGGGGGGTCTGTCGGGGTCAAGTTAAATAACTGTGAAAGTGATTTTTTCCTTACTGGTAAAGGCCTTAGGCAAGGTGACCCCATCTCCCCGCTTTTGTTTAATTTAATAGTGGGAGTTCTTACTAAAATGCTGAGCAAAGCTGCTGATCATAGTATGATTGCAGGGCTCTGTCCTGAGGTCTGCCCTGGTGGCATCATCTGCCTTCAATATGCATATGATACCATCCTTTTCTTAGACAATGACTCCACACATGCTAGCAATCTGAAAACTTTTCTAACCTGGTTTGAACAAGTCTCAGGCATGAGAATCAACTACTCTAAAAGTGAACTCATCCCTATCAACATGGATGATCAGGAGTTAGCTGACTTCCTCTCTATTCTAGTCTGTAATAAAGGTAACTTCCCCATTAAGTACCTAGGTATCCTCTCCACTATGATAAACTGAGGAGAGATGATATCCAACCCTTCTGGATAAAATCATTAAAAGGATTGTTGGGTGGAGGGGCAAACTTCTCTCTTACAGAGGTAGATTGATCCTCGTACAAGCTTATTTGCGTAGCATTCCAGTGTATCTCCTCTCCTTCAAGTTCCCTAAATGGGCAGTGAACCTCATCAATTCTCAGATGTCTCATTGCTTGTGGAATGATTTTGAGGGAAATAGGAAGCTACACCTTGCTAATTGGGCCCTAGTCTCTATGAAAAAAGATTTTGGAGGCCTAGGCATACCTAACCTCCAAGAAATTAAGATTTGTCTTCTAGGGTCTTGGATTAAAAGATTCTATGAGGAAGACCTGAAAACCTGGAAGCTTCTTATTGCCCATAAATACCTAGGAAATAAACCTAATATTTTTGTCCCTTCCTCCAACCCTAAGACCTCTAGATTCTGGAAAGGATTAAAATTTATTATGCATGCCGTGAAATTTGGCTACAGATGGAACATAGGGGATGGGAGCAGAACCAGGTTCTGGGAAGATACTTGGTTTGGCACATCCCCCCTAGCAGTCCAATTTTGGCCTATTTACTCTGTCCGCAATGAGCTTAACAAAAGTGTTAATGAAGTTTGGGATGGTCAATGCCTAAAACTCTCTTTTAGAAGGAACTTTAGTGATAGCCTCATGGAACAATGGTTCCAGTTGGAGGAAATTGCCAAAAGCATTACCTTTATTGCCGAGCCGGATGCCCTGATTTGGCAGCTGGACAATAAGGGGAAGTATTCCTCCAGCTCCCTCTATCATGTTATCAACTTTAGAGGGGTTCAACCCGTGTTTATCCCTGCTGTTTGGAAATTGAGAGTTCCCCCTAAAATTCATCTATTTCTCTGGTTCTCTCCAAAAACAAATTGATGACTAGGGATAACCTTAGGAAGAGACACATCATCAAACCCCTTGATTGTGTTTACTACTTGGAACAAGAGTCTTGTTCTCACCTATTTTCTGAATGTATAGTTGCTAAACATCTCTGGGCCCACATTGAGGAATATTTCTCTAGTCAGATTGGCTCATCCTTCGAATCTGTCGCCAGATTCTGGATTGCTACCAAAAAGTGCTTAGTTTTAAACACTGTTAGCTCAGCTGTCCTTTGGTGCCTCTAGAAATATAGAAATGCTATGATTTTCAGTAACACCTCCTGGATTTCCATTCCGCAGGTCTTGAGGTTGATCAGGAACATGGTGAGGAACTGGAGTGATTCCCTCCTCCGAATCGGACAAGGACAAGTTGACGAGCTTTGTGGAAACCCTAACAAGATCCCTCCAGAAACCATTGGCAATCACTTGTGGCTGAACAAGGCTCGACCTGCTCTGGGGCTAGACCCGTGGGCTCGTCTCAAGGTCTCTGATGAAGATGATGGGCACCTGGCGCCGAAAAAGAGGGACATCCACCATGCCACGCCTTCCAGCCCGGTGTCTCCGCTTGCTTACTGGTCGCCGCAGGCTGACACGACCCCTCGGCTGAATACCATGAAGGCTTCGCTAGACCCTCCTTGTGTCATTTGAGTGCTCTATCCGCTCTGCCTTTGGCACCGCTCGGGTGATTTGTGTTATTCAGAGAACTTGTTCATCCACCCCCTTAGTTTGTAGCTTTTCTACCTTTGCTTTCGAACTGCTCTTTGAGATGCTGTATCAGAATATGTTGTGGTTTCGTTCTCAGCAATGGAACCGGGGAGATGCTCCCGGTTTTTCTAAAAAATATATTTTATATGTTATTATATATTATTTTTATTGTCATCATATATTTAATAGATACTTACATATGTAAGAAAATAATATCCCACATCTTATTAACTTATAAAAATAATTTCTGAACAAATAAAATCCTGGATTGTTTTGGCACGGAAATCCTAGTGATTGTGTACAAAAGCTTGGTAAGATTTAAGGACGAATGTAATAATATCACTTATTATTTAAATATATTTATAACAAAATGCTCAGCCCCTTTTTATTTTTTGATAACATTGCTGGCCCAACCCAACATTATAATTACAATCAGCCTAGCAAAATCATGTAATTCAAGAAAGTGCAAATGGCTTGTAATATTTTAGGAAATAAAATAAACGGGCCGCATGGACGCTACATTATTTGTTCACCCAGCCCAGCTAATGGCTGTAATTCAAAAAAAAGATCAAATTGACTGTAAATTCTACCGCGCAAAATAAAGACTGTAAATTCTGAAAAAATGGGTTGAATACGTGCCACATTTTTGGAGGCTGAAATGTGGGCCAATAGGTCGAAGCCAATGCAAGTCATTGTCAATTTAGTCAACAAATGATTCTGACATGTTAGCCGTTGGATTTACATCCAACGACCGGCATCCATCTTCAATCTCTTGTCTACTTCCTCCAGCACCGCCGGGACCACCTCCCGCCTCCTGCTGCTAGTAGCTCTACTTAGCACGCTTCGCTATGAAGCGCTACTCCACCGTTGGCTAGGCCATCCCTCCACCCCTCCACACCTCCTGTTCTTCTCCACCGACTACCGAACCACACCGCACTAGAACCAGTTAACCCTCGTACACCTCTCTGTCTGGGACTCTACTCCCGCGTCTGCCCATCTCCGGCTCGTTGCTGTCCGGGGCCTCGCCGTCGTCCACCACCTTGGATGCGCTCGGCGCGGCGTGGTCAATGAATGACACCATCGGAAGTAGACTGTGCGTGGAGAGGCTGACAGCTGGGTCCACGACCGCACCCAAGGAAATGCCTCCTTATTACGCGCAAAATAATGATTCCTGCACCTGAAATCTGGGACCCACCGGAAGGGCCTCTGTATTTCGTGAAATAAAGTGCCCCCCGCTGACATGTTGGACCCACCAGCTATCTTCGTACGCAAGGAAGTGCCTCCTTATTATGCACAAAAAAATGAATATTCCCCCTGCTAGCTGGAACCCAGCATAGTGGGAGGCTGACTTGTGGGCCTACCAAGTTGACGGGGACGGAGGGCTTTGTCAACTTAGTCAATATGAACGATTCTAGCTCCTGTTACCGTACGATGTTCATCCAACGGCCGTAGTGCTCCTTCAACCTCTGGTCTTCTTGCTCCATCCGCCCAAACCAGCGTCGGTCGTGCCGCGTGCTCCTGCCTCCCGTGGCCGGCTGTGATGCCGCGGAGGCCTCACCGCCCCTACTACTCCCACCGCTGGCCAGGCCATCCCTCTACTCACCCACACCCCCTGTTATTCTGCGGTGATAGCAGCCTCACACCGTAGCCAAACCAGTGAATCCTCGTACTCCTCTTCGCGTGGGCATCCACTGCTGCGTCTTCCCCGGTGCCGAGTCGTCCCCTTCCTAGTCCTCGCCGTCGTCCACCGCCCTGGTGCTCTCGGCGCGGCGTGGTCAACGTGGTCAACGACCGACTTCCATTGGAAGAGTACTGTACGTGGAGAGACTGATAGCTAGGTCCAGGACAGCCGCAAGGAAGTGCCTCCTTATTATGCGGAAAATAATTAATCCTCCACCTGACAGCGGGGACCCACCAGACGGGCCACCAGTATTCTGCGAAAAAAATCGTTTCCCCCTGACTGCTGGGACCCATCGGACGGGCCACCGTATTTCGCAAAAAAAACGTTCCCCCCGCTGTCAGCTCGGACCCACCGGAAGTGCCTCCTTATTACGCACAAAAAAATGAATACTCCCCTGGCTAGTTGGGACCCACCTTGCTGGGAGGCTGACTTGTGGGCCTACTAAGTTGACGGGGACGAAGGGCTTTGTCAACTTAGTCAATATGAATGATTCTAGCTCCAGTGACCGTACGATGTCCATCCAACGGCCGTAGTGCTTCTTCAACCTCTGGTCTTCTTGCTCCAGCCACCCAAAGCAGCGCCGGTCGTGCCACATGCTCCTGCCTCCCATGGTCGGCTGTGCTGCCGTAGAGGCCTCACCGCCCCTGAACCAGTGAACCCTCGTAGTCCTCTCCGCACGGGCTTCCACTGCCGTGTCATCCCCTTCCTAGGCCTCGCCGTCGTCCACAACCGTGGTGCTCTCCGCGCGGCGTGGTCAACGTGGTCAAGGAACGACTTCCATCGGAAGAGTACTGTACGTGGAGAGGCTGATAGCTGGGTCCACGGCCACAGCCCAGTTTTTTTGTGCTTTGCCAAGTAAGTCGCTTTGTCAGGCCTGTTGGTCTGCAAATCTTTCGAGATGAGGAGAGCTTTCATTCGGCTGGCCGAGAAAATGGCCCATTAGTAATGAGAAATGAGTTGTACATTTTTTAAACACATCAAACCGGCAATTAGTTTCAAATATCTTTTTTTCATTTCAAGATTTTAAATTACATTAATTTTTATGCGTGGAGAATTTGTTGGATTTTATATTGATATACATTTATTTTTAAAATCAATTTGAATGTGAGTTGAAATTTCGGGATTAAAAACAGTTCGGACCGCACCGAAATATGCAAAATTTCGTATAATTTTTTAACCGTTTCCACAATATGGGGTGTAATGCTAACAAAAAGAATATGGGCTCCAAAAAAACCTTAAGAATTAGCAAATGAGCTGTAAATTCTTAGAAATAATGGCAGATGGGATGTATGCTGTTTTCCATAGATTTGAGGCTTTCCTAAAAAAGGTTGATGCACAAGCACTGACTGTTGGATGTCCATCCAACGGCCGTCGTGCTTCTTCAATCTCTGCTCTTCCTGCTCCAGCCACTCAAACAAGCGCCAGCGGGACTGCCTGCTCCCTCCTCCTCGCGGCCGGCTGTGCTGCCGCGCAATCCTCACCGCCCGACCGTACTCCCATCGTTGGCCTAGCCATCCCTCTACTCACCCACACCTTCTTTTATTCTCCGGCGACAGCAGACGAACCAATAAACCCTCGTACAGTCGTACTCCCCTCCGCGTGGGAAACAACTGTCGAGTCTTCCCTGCCTCAGTGTCGTCCCCTTCCTAGGCCTCGCCGTCGTCCACCGCCCTGGTGCTCTCGGCGCGGCGTGGTCAACATGGTCAAGGAACAACTTCCATCGGACATGGACTGTACGTGGAGAGGCTGACAGCTAGGTCCACGGCCGTAGCAAGGAAGTGCCTCCTTATTACGTGGAAAATAATGATTCCTCCACCTGACAGCTGGGACCCACCGGACGGGCCACTGTATTTCGCGAAAAAAACGTTTCCCCCTAACTGCTGGGACCCACCAGCTACATCTTCGCACGCAAGGAAGTGCGTCCGGGCAAAAAATAACGATTCGCCCCCTGACTGCTGGGATCGACCAGCGACATCTTCGCTGGCAAGGAAGTGCTTGACAGTCGGTACCCACCTGGTCGAAGCGTACGTAGCGTTGTCATTCTGTTCGCGAACGTGTACGTACATACTGGTCGATGTAGAGGCGCGCACTCGTAGTAGAGGCGCGCACGTCGCATTTACACATACGTACAGCGGCCAGGGTGCAAGAAAGAAAATATGGCCACGTATGTGTGCATACGGGCGGGGTCTCGAACGCCTACTCACGCATACGTATGGCCAGGGCTCGTGTACATGGATGAGTCGGAACGGAGAAACAGCGTCGTCGTTGTGTTCATGGGGAGGCAACAGAATGCGTCGTGTTCATGGGGAGGCAACGGAATGCGTCGTGTTCATCAGAGGGCTTGGACGGAACATGCGATGGAAACAAGGCCTGGCGTACGGCAGAACGGAGGAAACGGCCTTGTGTTCGACCGGCCACGTTCGAAACGGGATCCTGTTCATCGGGAGGGGTGTTCCGTACTGCAAAATGGAGGAAACGGACCTCCTATGGTCGAAACGGGGGTCCTGTTGATCGGGAGGGCTGTGGCGTACCGCAAAACGGACGAAACGGACTTGTGTTGGAGCGCTACGGTCGAAATGGGGGTCCTGTTCATCAGGAGGGGTGTGGCGTACCGCAAAACGGGACTCCACGGGATACTGTTCATCTCCACCGTCGACCTCCTCCAGCCTCCACGGGCTCCTGTTCATCCAGCCTCCACGGGCACCTGTTCATCCAGCCTCCACCGCGCGCTACTCCACCGGCTACTGTTCAACCACCCCTCCACCGTCTAATGTTCATCCAGCCCTCCACACCACGGGATTCTGTTCAACCACCCCTCCACGGGCACCCCTCCACCATCTACTGTTCATCCAGCCCTCCACACCACGGGGTCCTATTAAACCACCTCTCCACCGTCTACTGTTCATCCAGCCCTCCACACCACAGGGTCCTGTTCATCCACCCCTCCACGGGCACCCCTCCACCATCTACTGTTTATCCAGCCCTCCACCACACCACGAGGTCCTGTTCATCCAAAGGCAACGCAACCGCTCACTGTTCATCCAAAACCCCCCACAACGCTCACTGTTCATCCCATCAATCGGCTTCAGTTAGCAGCAGTAGCAAAGGAATCGCTCGATCGGGTTCAGTTAACAGCCATCGATCGATCGCTCAGGTTCAGTAACGCATAGCCTACAGTGCAATCGCTCGGGTTTAGTTAGAGCCCAACGCCTCGCTCGGGTTCAGTTAGAGCCAACGCCTCACACACACGCGCGTACATGTATGAGAGAAACGTGCATCACTCGGCCCCTGACCTCCCACCGTAACCAGGTACTCCCCGAAATTTTCCTCCCCCTTGCTTCTACCATGGTTTTTTCCGTCATGGACGGCCCAAAGAATGTCATGCAGCTGCGTCTCTGGCCCGCCCAGGACGAAAAGCTCATTTTCTGTCAAGATTTTTTGTCATACAAGTAGGAGCCCACCACATCTATGATGATACCAGGTTTTGTCAGAATTATCATCATAGAAGTGTCATATGTATGACAGGAAAAAAATCGTTCGGCCCAAAATGTCACGGATGTGTCTTTTTTTGTAGTGGAGCTTTCGATATACTGGTTTACGCTTATTTACTTTCCCGTTGCTATTGTTACAATCACTACATAATACCAAAAATATTACTTTGCTTTCATTACTCTTTTGTTACTGTTACCACCACTATCATATTACTTTGCTACTAAACACTTTGCTGCAGATACTAAGTTTCCAGGTGTGGTTGAATTGACAACTCAGCTGCTAATACTTGAGAATATTCTTTGGCTCCCCTTGTGTCGAATCAATAAATTTGGGTTGAATACTCTACCCTCGAAAGCTATTGCGATCCCCTATACTTGTGGGTCATCAAGACTAATTTCTGGCGCCGTTGCCGGGGAGCATAGCTCTATTCTTTGAGTCACTTGTGATTTATATCTGCTGGACACTATGAAGAATTTGAAATACGCTAAGACAACAATTTATCCCTCAACTACGAGGGGAGGCAAGGAACTGCCATCTAGCTCTACACTTGATTCACCTTCTGTTATGAGTAAGCTTGCGACACCTAAACCTGCTTCTGCTATTCGTTCTGATATGTCGCATGTTATTGATGATGCTACTTCTGCTATACATGATACTTATGATGAAACTACTTCTATGCTTGATACTACTGTGCCACTTGGTGATTTTGTCGAGGAACGACTTGCTAGGGCTAGAGAGATTGAAAATATTGAATCTGATTATGATGATGAAAGTGATGATGAAGAACCACTTGTTATTCCTGAGGGTTATTTATTTGATTAAGAAGCTTCTTTAGCTATTTTAGCTTGCAAAGATAGATATGAACTCAAAAGGTTATTAGCTAAATGGAATAAACAATCTCTAAATGCTAGGATGAAACCTGACCCTCCTTTTGCTACTTCACCTATCTGTGTTACTGATAAGGATTATGAATTCTCTGTTGATCCTGATATAATTACTTTGGTTGAATCTGATCCTTTTCATGGCTATGAATCTGAAACTGTTGTGGCACATCTTACTAAATTAAATGATATAACCACCCTGTTCACTAATGATGAGAGATCCCGCTACTTTTATATCCTTGAAATATTTCTATTCTCCTTAAAGGGTGGTGCTAAAATATGGTTTAATTATCTTGATCCTGGTTGTGTGCGTAGTCCCCAGGATATGATCTATTACTTCTCTGCTAAATATTTCCCTGCTCATAAGAAACAAGCTGCTTTAAAGGAAATATACAACTTTATGCAAATTAAAGAAGAGAGTCTCCCACAAGCTTGGGGGAGGCTTCTCAAGTTACTTAATGCCTTGCCTGATCATCCTCTTAAGAAAAATGAAATACTTGATACCTTTTATAATGGACTAACTGACGATTCCAGCGATTACCTGGATAGTTGTGTTGGTTCTCTTTTCAGGGAAAGAACACCGAATGAAGCTGAAATCTTATTGAATAATATGTTGACAAATGAGAATAATTGGGCACCTCCTGAGCCAGCTCCAGCTTGAATTAATGATCCTATTCTTAAACCAACTCCGAAGAAGAGAGGTGTTCTATTTCTCAGTCCCAAAGATATGCAAGAGGCAAAGAAATCTATGAAAGAAAAAGGTATTAAAGCTGAAGATGTTAAGAATTTACCTCCTATTGAAGAAATACATGGTCTTAATTTACCGCCTGCCGAAGAAACATATGATCTTGATCCTTTACTTATTGAAGAACCTCCAGACCTCGATAACCTGACATAGGTAGTAAAGGTAAATTCTCTCTATAGATATGATAAAGCTGAAATCCCTCCTACTAAAATTGCTAGTCACTGCTTAGATGAGTTTGATAATTTTATGTTTAAGCAAGAAGACTTCAATGCTTATTTTGGTAGACAATTAAAACAAGATGCTGATATGATTAAATACTTGGGTGATTATATGGCTAATATTAGAGGTGAACTTAAACTTGTTAGCAAACATGCTTCTATGGTTACCACTCAAGTAGAACAAGTACTTAAAGCTCAAAAGGAATTGCTCAATGAGATGAATAGTAAGAAAACTGATTATGCTGTTAAAGTGGCTACTAGAACTGGTAGAATGACTCAGGAACCTTTGTATCCTGAAGGCCACCCGAAGAGAATTGAGAAATATTCTCAGAGAAATAATATTGATGCACCTAGTTCTTCTAAAAAGAAGAAAAAGAAAAATGATAGAACTGTGCAAACTTCTAGTGAACCTATTGCTGAACCACCTAATAAACCAAATGATATCTCTATGTCTGATGCTGAAACACAATCTGGCAATGAACATGAAGCTAATGAAAATGTTAATGATGATGTTCATAATGATGCTCAACCTAGTAATCATAATGACGTAGAAATTGAAGCTGCTGTTGATCTTGATAACCCACAATCAAAGAATCAACATTATGATAGGAAAGACTTTGTTGCTAGGAAACATGGTAAAGAAAGAGAGCCTTGGGTTCAGAAACCCATGCCTTTTCCTCCAAAACCATCCAAGAAAAAGGATGATGAGCATTTTGAGCGCTTTGCTAAAATGATTAGACCTATCTTTTTGCGTATGCGATTGACTGATATGCTCAAAATGAATCCTTATGCTAAGTACATGAAAGATATTGTTACAAATAAAAGAAAGATACCAGAAGCTGAAATTTCCACCATGCTTGCTAATTATACTTTTAAGGGTGGAATACCATAGAAACATGGAGATCCAGGAGTACCTACTATACCATGCTCCATTAAAAGAAACTATGTTAAAACTGCTTTATGTTATCTTGGAGCCGGTGTTAGTGTTATGCCTCTCTCTTTATATCGTAGACTTGACTTGAATAAGTTAACACCTACTGAAATATCTTTGCAAATGGCTGATAAATCAACTGCTATACCTGTCGGTATTTGTGAGTATGTGCCTGTTGTGGTTGCAAACGTTACTATTTTAACAGACTTTGTTATTCTTGATATTCCCGAGGACGATAGTACGTCTATTATTCTTGGAAGACCTTTTCTGAATACTGAAGGGGCTGTTATTGATTGCACTGAAGGCAATGTCACTTTTCATGTTAATGGTAATGAGCATATGGTACACTTCCCGAGGAAACAACCTCAAGTTCATAGTATCAACTCCATTGGCAAAATTCCATTGATTATATTTGGAGGTTTTGAATTTCCTCTTCCTACTGTCAACAAGAAATATGATATACTTATTATTGGGGATGTGCATATCCCCGTCGAGGTAACCTAGTGTTATTCGAAATTTCTTCGGTTTCATGTCAATCGGAATGAGTTTGTTAGCAAGACTTGATCAACTTTGTTAGTGGATTCCTTTTGATGATAATGAGATGGATGAAACTAGAAGCTCAACCTTCAGTATCCCACTTTTACTTTCAGTTATTTATATTAAATAAAATTAAAATAAATATTTGTCTGTCCGTTATCTGATTATCCGTGCAATATAAAATACCTCGAAAATAGAAGTTCTCCAAATGCCCTGAAAATTAAATATGATTTTTTATAGAATATTTGAGGATTTATGGAACAAAGAACACACCAGGGGGGCAACCACCTTGCCACGAGGGTGGAGGGCGCGCCCCCTACCTCGTGGGCCCATGGTGGCCCTCCTCCACTTATTCCTGCACCCATCCTCCTCTTATTCCTCCCACAAACACGAAAAACCAACTCAAGCATGAGTTCTAGCCCTCTTTGCTGCCATTTTCGATCTCCTTGCTCAAAGCACCTCTCACAAAACTGCTTGGGAGATTGTTCCTTGGTATGTGACTCCTCCATTGGTCCAATTAATTTTTGTTCTAGTGCTTTATTCATTGCAAATCTTTGCTGCTTAGGTGACCCTATTCTTGAGCTTGCATGTCAAATTTATATGGTCAAAAGAAGTTTTGATGCATGATATAGGCCCTAGGCACTTGTAGGAGTAGTTACTATCAATATTATTGAGTTTGGTTTACTTTTATTTTTAAGTTACTAAAAAATTTCAGAATTTTTCAGAGGAAGAAAAATGCTTAGGAAGATGTTCCAAGGTGGTTCTTCAAAGAAGCAAGGACCCAGGCTTGCAATGCGTGATGCTGACAAAGAGCCACCAAGAGACGCTCCAGTGCGGCCTTGTGAGTGGCCTTCTAAAAATTTTATGGATCGAGCGGGAATAAAAGAAGAATTCGACGCATAGTTGCGTAACGCTGATCTCGTGAGCTTCGATGAACAGAAGTGTAGTCAGAATCATAACCTCACTAGTTCCTTTGTGAGGAGGTTTGAATTTTCCACTTCACGTAATTGTCCAACTGTCCTGTTTGATCTTTATGATAAATCTTATATCATGGACTTAGAGGATTTTACCACTACATGCAAACTTCCACAATGGGGTTGTATAAGGGATCCTCGCAAATCTGAATTTAGAGATTTTCTTGCTAATATAACTGTGGGAGAATCTAGAGATATTACACAGGCTACCATAGGGAGCATGCACTTTCCTGCTATACATTATTTTGCTCTCTTCATAGGTAGATGCATAAATGGTAAAGATGAAGCATGTCACGTGTGTGTCCCTGACCTCAGTATTCTTAGGAGTGTTGTGTTAGGAGACAAATCATATAATTTGGGAGCCATTGTTGCACGTAGGTTGCATCTTAATAGATATAATGGAGATTACTTTGGAGGAATTTATGCAACCCGCATAGCTAATTTTCTTGGTATAGATATACGTGAAGATGTTTTCGAATTACTGGCTGCTTATCTAGATTTTAATGTTATGGTTCACCACCAGTTTGTCGAGAGGAACGAATCACCTCTCCAGTATCGACTATTCTTTGAGAGGATGCCGTGCTGTCCGTATTACTATTCCTGCTCCTGCTTTCTTTGTTTATCAGGCAAGAGGAGGATATACTATTACCAGAGAGGAGGCACATGAGTACGAGAGGAGTGAGGAGGCTGCTCGTCGCCACGCCGCAGCTCAACAGGCGATAGGTGCTGCATCACAGTACGACCCCAACAAATATTATTATGGATATCCGCCAGGCCAGTCGTGGCCATAGACCAACTTAGGCCGAAAGCCTAAGCTTGGGGGAGTACGTATTTCTCACCGACATTACATTTATGTTCACACACACTCATTGCTAGATGTCGGTGCTCATACTTTTTCATTGTATCATCCATGCTAGTTTATTTTCTTTTATGCTTTCTTCTTGTGTGTTTGATAAACTTTAAGAAAAACCAAAAAAATTAGTAGTAGTTTACTTTTCTTGCTGTAGTAATAATTAAAAAGAAAACCCAAAAATATTTCCCGTTCTTCTTTTGCTTGTTGGGAGCTTTCCCGTGTAAATAGTTTTATTTCTTTTCTTTCCTTTGGGGTCAGTAGGAGAAGACCATGATTAAATTGTTGAAGTTGCTCTTATATGCTTTATTGTTGATTTAACCAAGATCCCATATTGCGTTGTCTTCTCCTGTTTATTGAATGCTCGCAGATTCCAGCCTAGTCCAATGCACATGCACTCTTATTATTATTCACATCATTCGGTCGTGCAATGGAAAGGCAATTATGATGATATATGATGGACTGATTGAGATGAGAAAAGCTGGTATGAACTCGACCTCTTTTGTTTTTGTAAATATGATGAGTTCATCGTTCTTGATTCAGCTTGTTATGAATAAACATGTTTGCAATGACAATTAGAGATCATAGTTGCTTGTGCCATGCTTGATTAGCTATGAGTTATAATGGTTTACCTTGCGTGCCAACATGCTATTAAAATGGTTATGATGTGGTATGATAGGGTGGTATCCTCCTCTGAATGATTTAAGTGACTTGACTTGGCACATGTTCACGCATGTAGTTGAAACAAAATCAACATAGCCTTCACGATATTTATGTTCATGGTGAATTATATCCTACTCATGCTTGCATTTGGTGTTGATTAATTTTAATGCATGTTCATGACTTTGTCGCTCTATAGCTGGTCGCTTCCCAGTCTTTTGCTAGCCTTCACCTGTACTAAGCGGGAATACTGCTTGTGCATCCAAACTCCTTAAACCCCAAAGTTATTCCACATGAGTCGACTATACCTACCTAATTACGGTATCTACCTGCCGTTCCAAGTAAATTTGTATGTGCCAAACTCTAAACCTTCAAATAAATATCCTGTTTTGTATGCTCGAATAGCTCATGTATCAACTAGGGCTATCTGTATCTTCCATGTTAGGTGGGTTATTCTCAAGAGGAGTGGACTCCGCTCCTCACTCACGAGATAAATGGCTGGTCACCGGGATGCCCAGTCCCATGCTTTATGCAAACTAATTCAAAATAATTGCAAAACAAATCTCCCCCTGGGACTGTTGTTAGTTGGAGGCACTCGTTGTTTCAAGCAAGCCATGGATTGATGATTGTTGGTGGAGGGGAGTATAAACTTTACCATTCTGTTTGGGAACCGCCTAGAATGTGTGTAGCATGGAAGATATCGCCATCTCTTGGTTGTTATGTTGACAATGAAAGTATACCGCTCAAAATATTATTCACCTCTATTTTAAAACCGAGCTCTGGCACCTCTACAAATCCCTGCTTCCCTCCGCGAAGGGCCTATCTATTTACTTTTATGCTGAGTCATCATCCTCTTATTAAAAAGCACCAGTTGGAGAGCACCGCTATCATTTGCATTCATTACTGTTAGTTTACATTGGATGTGACTATGATTGGATCTCTTTTACCATGAATTACAATGTCCAGTCAGTCCTGATCATTAAAGGTGCTCTGCATTTATGTTTTGCGGTCTCAGAAAGGGCTAGCGAGATACCATCTTGTTATATCATATTATGATTGTTTTGAGAAAGTGTTGTCATCTGAGATTTATTATTATGGCTTGCTAGTTGGTTATGCTATTGATATGGGTAATCATGAGACCTAAGAATTATTGCAACTGTGGTTAGTTATAATCTTTGCTGAAAACTTGAATGCTAGCTTGACATATTTATAACAACAAGAGCAAATAGAGTTTGTAAAAGTTTTTCTTTATCACTTTCAGTTTGTCAACTGAATTGCTTGATGATTATTGTGATGAAACACAAGTATAGTGGATCAATCATAGTCCTTTCGATACGTAAGAGTGTCGAACCCAACGAGGAGCAGAAGGAAATGATAAGTGGTTTTCAGCAAGGTATTCTCTGCAAGTACTGAAATAAGTGGTAACAGATAGTTTTGTGATAAGATAATTTGTAACGAGCAACAAGTAACAAGAGTAAATAAAGTGCAGCAAGGTGGACCAATCCTTTTTGTAACAAAGGACAAGCCTGGACAAACTATTATATAAGGAAAAGGCTCCCGAGGACACATGGGAATATCGTCAAGCTAGTTTTCATCACGTTCATACGATTTGCGTTCGGTACTTTGATAATTTTACATGTGGGTGGACCGGTGCTTGGGTGTTGTTCTTTATTGAGAAAGCATCCCACTTATGATTAACCTCTATTGCAAGCATCCGCAACTACAACAAAAGTATTAAGGTAAGCCTAACCATAGCATGAAACATATGGATGCAAATCAGCCCCTTACGAAGCAACGCATAAACTAGGGTTTAAGCTTCTGTCACTCTAGCAACCCATCATCTACTTATTACTTCCCAATGCCTTCCTCTAGGACCAAATAATGGTGAAGTGTTATGTAGTCGACGTTCACATAACACCACTAGAGGCTAGACAACATAAATCTCATCAAAATATCGAACGAATACCAAATTCACATGATGACTAATAGCAAGACTTCTCCCTTGTCCTCAGGAACAAACGTAACTACTCACAAAGCATATTCACGTTCATAATCAGAGGGGTAATAATATGCATAAAGGATCTGAACAAATGATATTCCACCAATTTAACCAACTAGCATCAACTACAAGGAGTAATTAACACTACTAGCAACCTACTAGCACCAATCCCGGACTTGGATACAAGAATTGGATACAAGAGATGAACTAGGGTTTTGAGATGGGATGGTGCTGATGAAGATGTTGATGGAGATTGCCCTCTCCCGATGAGAGGAGCATTGGTGATGACAATGGCGATGATTTCCCCCTCCGGGAGAGAAGTTTCCCTGGAAGAACAGCTCTGCCGGAGCCCTAGATTGGTTCTGCCAAGGTTCCGCCTTGTGGCGGCGGAGTTTCATCCCGAAAGGTTGCCTTTGGTTTTTTTCTCGACGAAAGACTTCATATAGCCTAATTTTATATATCAGGTTCTTTCCAACATGCTGGGCTTGCCAAAGGATAAAATGAAAAAGGAAAGGTGAAGATCACCATGACTCTTGCATAAGGTAGAAGATAATAATAAAAGATAGGCCCTTCGCAGAGGGAAGCAGAGGTTGCCATGCGCTTTTATGGTTGGATGCACAAAATCTTAATGCGAAAGATTGTCACTTTATATTGCCCCTTGTGATATGAACCTTTATTGTACAGTCCGTCGCTTTTATTATTTCCACATCACAAGATTGTATAAATCTTATTTCTCCACACTAATCATACATATTTAGAGCAATTTTTATTGCTTTGCACCGATGACAACTTACTTGAAGGATCTTATTCAATCCATAGGTAGATATGGTGGACTCTCATGGCAAAACTGGTTTAAGGGTATTTGGAAGCACAAGTAGTATCTCTACTTGGTGCTGAGAATTTGGCTAGCATGAGGCGGAAAGGCAAGCTCAACATGTTGGATGATCCATGACAACATACTTTATCTCGGATATAAGAAAACATAACCCATTATGTTGTCTTCCTTTTCCAACATCAACTCTTTAGCATATCTTATTTTGATGAGTGCTCCCAATCATAAAAGATGTCAATAATAGTGTATTTATATGTGAAACCTCCCTTTCCTTATTACTTCCTATTAATTGCAACGATGACCAAAGCTCTGTCTGCCAACTCCCAACAACGTTTAATCGTCACACTCTTTCTATGTGAAGTCATTACTATCAATAAGATCAATATGAACTTTTGTTTCTTTTTATTCTTTTTCTCTTTTCTTTTATTCACCCAAGATCATAGCAAGAAAATCAAGCCCTTGACTCAACACTAATCTTTATTATATAGCTCATGGACTTGATTACATAGAAAGATCATACGACAAAACTCAAAACTAGATCATGCCATAAAATTTATCCTACTAGATCAAAATACTACTAATAGGATTGAACTAAGGAAAACGGTAAAGATAGGAGTTGTGATTGTGATACGATACCGGGGCACCTCCCCCAAGCTTGGCAGTTGCCAAGGGGAGTGCCCATTCCCATGTGATTATGTCTCCTTCTTTGTTGTTGGTGAAATATTCTTGGCGATGATTCCTCTTAGGATACGATTCTCCTCCTCGAGCTTGTTGACTTGCTGCTTGAGGTCCATTGTTTCCTTATGAAGCTTTCCTGTGACGGCTAAAGCTCCTTGCACCCAAGGGTGTTTCATAGCTGCGGGAGAACAAGTGACACTCCTCTTCATATTTTCATAAGAAAGAAATCTAACATTGGAAGGGATAACCGAGTTTGGAATAGCTGAGCTCTGTAGTTCCCCCATCGTGAACCCAGCTCGGAAGCGAGAGGTGACTTCTTGATCCTCCATGGCATCTACCCTCATTATGTGAGCCTCCATCTCTTCCTCCGTTGCTGGCCCAAAGTGGTCAGGGTCGCTGTTTGCCCTTGGTTCCGGTGCCGGATTAGATACCCGGCTCTCCCCGACTGACTCTTGAGAAGACATCTTGCTCTAATATGCAGCAGCAATAGCTCGAAACAAAAACAGAGGATTTTTTGCGTGATACAGGAGTCAAAACCTTCGGAAGAATATATAATGAATTTTTACCGACCAAAATACGTATCGTGCAAGAAAGGCACACGAGGTGCTCACGAGGTAGGGGGGCGCGCCCAGGGGGGTAGGGCGCGCCCTCCACCCTCGTGGGGCCCTCGTGTCCTTCCCTGACTGCTACTTAATTTTGTATTTTTCTAAATATTCCAAAACGGAGAAATATTGCCTTAAAAATTGTTTTGGAATCTGTTTACTTACCGTACCACATACCTATTCCTTTTCGGAGTCTGAAACATTCTCAAAAGTGTCCCTTATGTATTCCTTCGGGGTTATGGTTTCAATAATATTCCTTTCAACATTTATGGGATTACCTGAGATATAATGTTTGATTCTTTGACCGTTTACCACCTTCGGATTTGTGCCTTCGAAGTTGTTGATTTTTATGGCACCAGAATGATAGACCTCCTCGATAACATAGGGGCCTTCCCATTTAGATAGAAGTTTTCCTACAAAAAATATTAAACGAGAGTTGTATAGCAATACATAATCAATTACATTAAACTCACGCTTTTTTATCCTTTTGTCATGCCATCTTTTAACCTTTTCTTTAAACGACTTGGCATTTTCATAAGCTTGGGTTCTCCATTCATCAAGTCAGCTAATATCAAATAACTTCTTTTCACCAGCAAGTTTGAAATCATAGTTGAGCTCTTTAATAGCCCAATATGCCTTATGTTCTAGTTCGAGAGGTAAGTGACATGCTTTTCCATATACCATTTTATACGGAGACATAACCATAGGATTTTTATATGTAGTTCTATAGGCCCATAATGCATCATCAAGTTTCTTGGACCAATTCTTTCTAGACCTCTTGACAGTCTTTTGCAAAATTAATTTGAGCTCTTTATTACTCAATTCTACTTGACCACTAGACTGTGGGTGATACGGAGATGCAATTCTATGATTGACGTCATATTTAGCAAGCATTTTACGGAAAGCACCATGAATAAACTGTGAACCACCATCAGTCATTGAATATCTAGGGACTCCAAACCTCGGAAAAATAACTTGTTTAAGCATTTTAATAGAAGTGTTATGATCAGCACTGCTAGTTGGAATAGCTTCTACCCACTTAGTAACGTAATCAACAGCAACTAAAATATGTGTATATCCATTAGAGGCAGGAAAAGGTCCCATATAATCAAAGCCCCAAACATCAAATGGTTCACTAACAAGTGAATAATTCATAGGAATTTCTGGACGTCTACTAATATTACCAATTCTTTGACATTCATCACAAGATAGGACAAACTTACGAGCATCCTTGAAGAGAGTAGGCCAATAAAAACTGGATTGCAATACCTTATGTGCAATTCTATCTCGCACGTGGTGTCCTCCATAAGTTTCGGAGTGGCACTTGCATAGGATCTGTTCCTATTCATGCTCAGGTACACAACATCTAATAACACCATCTACTCCTTCTTCATAAATATGTGGGTCATCCCAAAAGTAATGTCTCAAATCATAGAATAACTTTTTCTTTTTGTTGCTATGTGAAGCTAGGTGGTATGAATTTAGCAACCATGTAATTAGCATAATCAGCATACCAAGGAGTACTACGAGAAGTACTTATGACATTTAATTGTTCATCAGGAAAGCTATCATCAATAGGTAGTGGGTCATCAAGAACATTCTCTAACCTAGATAAGTTGTCTGCAATGGGGTTCTCAGCTCCTCTTCTATCAACAATATGTAAATCAAATTCTTGTAGCAAGAGAACCCATCTAATAAGTCTAGGTTTAACATCTTTCTTCTCCATAAGATATTTAGTAGCAGCATGATCAGTGTGGATAGTTATTTTAGAATCAACAATATAAGGTCTGAACTTATCACAAGCAAATACAACTGCTAAAAGTTCTTTTTCAGTAGTAGCATAATTTCTTTGAGCATTGTCTAGAGTCTTACTAGCATAATGGGTAACATTTAATTTCTTATCAACTCTTTGCCCTAGAACAGCACCTACAGCATAATCGCTAGCATCACACATAATTTCAAAGGGTAAATTCCAATCAGGTGGCTGAACAATAGGTGCAGAGACTAATGCTTTCTTAAGTATTTCAAATGCTTCTACACAATCATCATCAAAGACAAATGGTATATCTTTTTGTAGTAAGTTAGTCAGAGGCCGAGAAACTTTTGAGAAGTCCTTAATGAACCTCCTATAAAATCCGGCGTGACCAAGGAAACTTCTTATACCTTTGATGTCCTTGGTACACGGCATCTTTTCAATAGCATCAACCTTGGCTTTATCAACTTCAATACCTCTTTGAGAAACTTTATGCCCCAAGACAATACCCTCATTAACCATAAAAGTGGCACTTTTCCCAATTCAACACAAGATTAGTTTCTTCACATCTCTGCAAAACTCGATCAAGACTGCTCAAGCAATCATCAAAAGAAGATCCATAGACAGAAAAGTCGTCCATGAAAACCTCACAAATCTTTTCACAGAAGTCAGAGAATATAGCCATCATGCATCTTTGAAAGGTAGCAGGTGCATTACATAAACCAAAAGGCATACGTCTATAAGAAAAAGTACCAAAAGGGCATGTAAAAGTAGTCTTTGATGGATCTTTTGCTTACACATGTATTTGAGAGAAACCAGAATAACCATCCAGAAAGCAGTAATGTGTATGTTTGCATAATATTTCTAGCATTTGATCGATAAAAGGTAAGGGGTAATGATATTTCTTAGTAGCCTTATTTAATTTGCGGAAATCAATTACCATCCTATAACCTGTAATAATTCTTTGTGGAATCAATTCATCTTTATCATTAGGAACAACAGTAATACCTCCCTTCTTACGGACACAATGAACAGGACTTACCCATTAACTATCAGCAACGACATAAATTATACCTGCCTCCAGAAGCATTAATATTTCTTTTCTTACCACTTCTTTCATTTTACGATTCAGACGTCGTTGAGGATCACGAAGTGGTTTGGCATCTGCTCCCAAATTTATTTTATGTTGACATAGAGTGGGACTAATGCCCTTAAGATCATCAAGAGTATATCCAATAGCAGCACAGTGCTTCTTCAGAGTTTTCAATAATCTGTCTTCTTCATGCCCTGAAAGGTTAGCACTAATAATAACAAGATATATCTTCTTTTCATCAAGATAAGAATATTTAAGATTATCAGGCAATGGTTTAAGCTCAAACACAGGATCACCCTTAGGTGGAGGAGGATCCCCTAGGATTTCAACAGGCAAATTGTGTTTCAGAATAGGTTCTTGTTTAAATAATACTTCATCTACTTCCCTTCTTTCATTCATAAACATATCATCCTCATGGTCTAGCAAATATTGTTCTAAAGGATCACTAGGAGGTACGGCAATAGAAGCAAGACCAATAATTTCATCCTTAGTAGGCAATTCTTCTTCACGGTGTTGTTTAATAAATTTAGAGAAATTAAATTCATGAGTCATATCATCCAAGGCAATAGTAACTAAATTCTTTTCGCAGTCTATCTTAGCATTAACAGTGTTCAAGAAGGGTCTACCAAATATAATGGGACAAAAGCTATCTTGTGGGGAACTAAGAACAAGAAAATCAGCAGGATATTTAGTTTTCCCGCACAAGACTTCAACATCTCTAACAATTCCCACTGCTGAAATAGTATCTCTATTAGCAAGTTTAATTGTGACATCAATATCTTCTAACTCACCAGGTGCAATTTCATGCTTGATTTCTTTATACAAGTCATAAGGTATAACACTAGCACTAGCACCCATATCACATAAGCCATGATAACAATGTTCTCCTATTTTAACAGAAATAACAGGCACGCCTACCACAGGTCTATGTTTATCTTTAGCACAAGATTTAGCAATTCTAGCAGTTTCATCGCAGAACTGAATAACATTCCCATCAATATTATCAGGCAAGAGATCTTTAACAATAGCAATATTATGTTCTACTTTAACTTGCTCAGGAGGTGTATATGTTTTAGTATTGCTTTTACGAACCACAGTTGAAGCTTTAGCGTGATCCTTTATCCTAACAGGGAAAGGTGGTTTCTCAACATAACAAGTAGGAACAATAGGATCATTATAAGTGACAGTCTTTTCTTCAACTTTAATAGGTGCAACTACTTTTACTTCTATGGTAGGATGATATTTAAACCACTTCTCCTTAGGGAGATCAACATAAGTAGCAAAAGATTCACAGAAAGAAGCTACTATCTCAGAATCAAGTCCATATTTAGTGATAAACTTACGGAAAATATCGGTATCCATAAAAGATTTAACACAATCAAACTTAGGTGTCATACCTGACTCCTTACCTTTGCCGAGATCCCAATCTTCAGAGTTGCGTTTAATTCTATCCAATAAATCCCATATAAATCCAATTGTCTTCATCATAAAAGAGCCAGCACAAGAAGTATCGAGCATGGTGTGATTATTTTTAGAAAGCTGGGCATAAATTTTTTGAAGAATTGTGTCTCTTGGGAGCTCATGATTGGGGCATGAATATAACATTGATTTAAGCCTCCCCCAAGCTTGAGCGATGCTTTCTCCTTCGCGAGGCCAAAAATTATATATATAATTGTGGTCATGATGAACAAGATGCATAGGGTAATACTTTTGATGAAATTCCAATTTTAATCTTCTATAGTTCCATGATCTCGTATCATCATATAGCCTATACCATGTCAATGCGTCCCCTTCAAAGATAAAGGGAAGACCTTCTTCTTAGCAACATCATCGGGTATACCTGCAAGCTTAAATAATCCACAAACTTCATCCACATATATTAGGTGTTCATCAGGATGCTTTGTTCCATCTCCTGTAAAAGGATTAGCTAGCAGTTTTTCTATCATACCCGAAGGATACTCATCAGGAATTTCATTTTCAATAGATTCAGTAGGTTGAGGAGCAACTCTTTGCTCTACTGGTCGGGGTGAAGATACCTCGAACAAGCCCCTCAGAGGGTTACTTTCCATAGTAACAGGTGACAGTAAATTTCAACACACTATATAAATTTTTCCTTACCAAATTCCACCTACCAAAGGCGCTTCACTCCCTGGCAACGGTGCCATAAAAGAGTCTTGATGACCCACAAGTATAGGGGATTTATCGTAGTCCTTTAGATAAGTAAGAGTGTCAAACCCAACGAGGAGCACAAGGAAATGATAAGTGGTTTTCAGCAAGGTATTCTCTGCAAGTACTGAAATAAGTGGTAACAGATAGTTTTGTGATAAGATAATTTGTAACAAGCAACAAGTAACAAAAGTAAATAAAGTGCAGCAAGGTTGCCCAATCCTTTTTGTAACAAAGGACAAGCCTGGACAAACTCTTATATAAGGAAAAGCGCTCCCGACGACACATGGGAATATCGTCAAGCTAGTTTTCATCATGTTCATATGATTAGCGTTCGGTACTTTGATAATTTGACATGTGGGTGGACCGGTGCTTGGGTGCTGTTCTTGCTTGAACAAGCATCCCACTTATGATTAACCTCTATTGCAAGCATCCGCAACTACAACAAAAGTATTAAGGTAAACCTAACCATAGAATGAAACATATCACTACTAGGAAAAGGCCTACTAGTGGTGCACCAGTTTTGCCTACTAATGGTGCACTACTGGTGCGCCACTAGTACCACGCCACTAGTATTTTTTACTAATGGCGCACCAGTGGTGCGCCATTAGTATCTGGTATACTAATGGCGCACCACTGGTGCGCCATTAGTATAGGCTACGGTGCACCATTAGTATAGGCCACTGGTGCGCCATTAGTATAGACCACGGTGCACCATTAGTATTTTTGAATTTTGAAGGCGAGAAAATAGTAGTGGCGCACCGTCTAACCCCGACCGTGCGCCATTGCTATTTTTGAATTTTGAATTTGGATCTGGATCGCGATTTTTTTGCCCATTTTTTGCTCGTTTTTTTGCACGATATTATTTCAATTTTTGTTCCCGTTTTTGGATCTTGTACGTTCTTTTGTCGTGTTCTTTTTACAGAGAGGAGTTCGCCGAAGAGGAGGAGGAGGAGGTGACCGGAGAGGTTCTCTCCTACATCGTCGGAGAGGAGGAGGAGGTCACCGGAGAGGAGTTCACTGGAGCATCGGAGAGGAGGAAGGAGAAACCATGAGGGGATGGGAGGAGAGGAGGGAGGAGGAGCTCACTGG
>NC_041390.1:346210737-346275709 GCF_002162155.2 Triticum dicoccoides | reverse complement strand
AGATGAGGGAGGAGGAGCTCACCGGAGAGGAGGGAGGAGAAACCATGAGGGGATGGGAGGGGAGGAGAGGAGAGGAGGGAGGAGGAGGTCACCGGAGAGGAGGAGGAGGTCGCTGGAGAGGAGGAGGAGGAGGTCGCTGGAGAGGAGGAGGGTAGTATGGTGGAGGAGAGAAGGGAAGATGGAGTGGAGTAGAGGAGGAGATGGAGTGGAGGAGAGGTGGAGTGGAGGAGAAGAATGAAGAGCTAAGGAGGAGAGGACACGCCCATCCATATATACGGCATAGTAATGGAGCACCGTGGGCAGGTGCGCCATTACTAATTTTTTTATTTTTTTATTTATTTTGAAATTTGAAGGCGGGAAGATACTAATGCCGCACCATGGGCAGGTGCGCCATTAGTATTTTTTTTATTTTTTTTATTTATTTTGAATTTTGAAGGCGGGAAGATAGTAATGGCGCACCATGGGCAGGCGCTCCATTAGTAAGTTTGAATTTTTTTGCCTCTCCAGATCTTAAAAGCCCCAGGTTAAATTCGGATGTAACTTTTCGAGTAGATGATTTTTCATATAAAAAACTTTTTCATCTGAGTTCGTATA
Organism: Triticum dicoccoides; assembly: GCF_002162155.2. NCBI lineage: Eukaryota > Viridiplantae > Streptophyta > Magnoliopsida > Poales > Poaceae > Triticum > Triticum dicoccoides. The sequence continues at coordinate 346,275,115 of NC_041390.1, read as the reverse complement.
CAAAAGTTATGCCCATTTTTACAAATTCTCGAGAGATTTTGCAAAAAAGTCAAAAATTCATGTTTGTAAATTTTGCTAACAACTAGACCACATATCACATGGGAATCTTATTTTCTATTATTTTTTTGACATTTCTATCATTTTCTTTTATTCTTTTTGAAAATGAAAAGGCGGTCCACAAGGTGGGGGGGTGCATTGTGGGGAATGTTTGGGCCAAATTACTAATGGCGCACCGTAGGATGGTGCGCCATTACTAGTTCAACTAGTAATGGCGCACCACTCCCACGATGCGCCATTAGTCTTTTAAAAAATAAAAATAAAAAAATTGAATTTTTTTTGAAACATAATTACTAATGGCGCACCATGGGAGTGGTGCGCCAACTAGTAATGGTGCACCACTCCCACGGTGCGCTATTAGTAGTTTTGTAAAAATTAAAAAAATATGTTTACTAATGGCGCACCGTGGATGTGGTGCGCCATTAGTATTTGCACACTAATGGCGCACCAACACATGGTGCGCTATTAGTATTTAGTAATGGCGCACCACATGTACAGGGCGCCATTAGTGTCCATATTGGCTATAGCTGTTTTTGTAGTAGTGTATGGATCCAAATCAGCCCCTTACGAAGCAACGGATAAACTAGGGTTTAAGCTTCTGTCACTCTTGCAACCCATCATCTACTTATTACATCCTAATGCCTTCCTCTAGGACCAAATAATGGTGAAGTGTTATGTAGTCGACGTTCACATAACACCACTAGAGGCTAGACAACATACATCTCATCAAAATATCGAACGAATACCAAATTCACATGACTACTAATAGCAAGACTTCTCCCTTGTCCTCAGGAACAAACGTAACTACTCACAAAGCATATTCATGTTCATAATCAGTGGGGTAATAATATGCATAAAGGATCTGAACATATGATCTTCCACCAATTTAACCAACTAGCATCAACTACAAGGAGTAATTAACACTACTGGCAACCTACTAGCACCAATCCCGGACTTGGAGACAAGAATTGGATACAAGAGATGAACTAGGGTTTTGAGATGAGATGGTGCTGATGAAGATCTTGATGGAGATTGCCCTCTCCCTATGAGAGGAGCATTGGTGATGACGATGTCGATGATTTCCCCCTCTGGGAGAGAAGTTTCCCCGGCAGAATAGCTCTGCCGGAGCCCTAGATTGGTTCCACCAAGGTTCCACCTTGTGGCGGCGGAGTTTCATCCCTAAAAGTTGCCTCTGGTTTTTTTTTCTCGACGAAAGACTTCATATAGCAGAAGTTGGTCATCGGAGAGCCACCAAGGGGCCCATGAGGTAGGGGGCGCACCCTAGGGGGCGCCCCCCACCCTCGTGGACAGGGTGTGGGCCCCCTGGTGTTCATCTTTGGCGAGGATTTTTCATTATTTATTATAAGGTATTCCGTGGAGTTTCAGGACTTTTGGAGTTGTGCAGAATAGGTCTCTTATATTTGCCCTTTTTCCAGCCCAGAATTCCAGCTGCCGGCATTCTCCCTCCTTATGTAAACCTTGTAAAATAAGAGAGAATAAGTATTGTGACATAATGTGAAATAATAGCCCATAATGCAATAAATATTGATATATACGTCTCCAACGTATCTGTAATTTTTGATTGCTCCATGCTATATTAGCTACTATTTTGGACTATATTGGGCTTTATTTTCCACTTTTATATTATTTTTGGGACTAACCTATTAACCGGAGGCCCAGCCTAGAATTGCTGTTTTTTTTGCCTATTTTAGTGTTTCGGAGAAACATAATATCAAATGGAGTCCAAACGGAATGAAACCTTCGGGAATGTGATTTTCTCATTAGATAAGACCCAGGAGACTTGGACCCTTCGTCAAGAAAGCCACAAGGCGGTCACGAGGGTGGAGAGCGTGCCCCTGCCTCGTGGGCCCCTCAAAGCTCTACCGACGTACTTCTTCCTCCTACATATACCTACGTACCCCCAAACGATCAAAGAGGGAGCCAAAAACCTAATTCCACTGCCGCAACTTTCTGTATCCACGAGATCCCATCTTGGAGCCTGTTCTGGAGCTCCGCAGGAGGGGGTATCGATCACGAAGGGCTTCTACATCATCATCCAAGCCCCTCCGATGAAGTGTGAGTAGTTTACTTCAGACCTACGGGTCCATAGTTAGTAGCTAGATGGCTTCTTCTCTCTTTTTGGATCTCAATACAATGTTCTCCCCCTCTCTCGTGGAGATCTATTCGATGTAATCTTGTTTTTGTGGTGTGTTTGTTGAGACCGATGAATTGTGGGTTTGTGATCCAGTCTATCTATGAATAATATTTGAATCTTCTCTAAATTATTTTATGTATGATTGGTTATCTTTGCAAGTCTCTTCGAATTATCAGTTTGGTTTGGCCTACTAGATTGGTTGTTCTTGCCATGGGAGAAGTGCTTAGGTTTGGGATCGATCTTGCGGTGTCCTTTCCTAGTGACAGAAGGGGCAGCAAGGCACGTATTGTATTGTTGCCATCGAGGATAACAAGATGGGTTTTTTATCATATTGCATGAAACTATCCCTCTACATCATGTCATCTTGCTTAAGGCGTTACTCTGTTTTTAACTTAATACTCTAGATGCATGCTGGATAGCAGTCGATGAGTGGAGTAATAGTAGTAGATGCAGGCAGGAGTCGGTCTACTTGTCTCGGACGTGATGGCTATATACATGATCATACCTAGATATTCTCATAACTATGCTCAATTCTGTCAATTGCTCAACAGTAATTTGTTCACCCACCGTAGAATACTTATGCCCTTGAGAGAAGCCACTAGTGAAACCTATGGCCCCTGGGTCTCTTTCTCATCATATCAATCTCTATCACTTTTATTATTGCTTTGCCTTTTTACTTTGCCTTTTACTTTTCACTTTGCATCTCTATACCAAAAATACCAAAAATATTATTTATCATCTGTATCAGATCTCACTTTCGTAAGTGACCGTGAAGGGATTGACAACCCCTAAGCGCGTTGGTTTCGTTGAGCTATTGTTTTTGTGTAGGTACGAGGGACTCGCGCGTAGCCTCCTACTGGATTGATACCTTGGTTCTCAAAAACTGAGGGAAATACTTATTCTACTTTGCTGCATCATCCTCTCCTCTTCGGGGAAATCCTACGCAGTGCTCAAGAGGTAGCAAGAAGAATTTCTGGCGCCGTTGCCGGGGAGTCCGCGCAAAAGTCAACATACCAAGTACACATCACAATCCCTATCTCCCGCATTACATTATTTGCCATTTGCCTCTCGGTTTCCTCACCCCCAAGTTCACCCTTGCCGTTTTATTCGCCCTCTCTCTCTATCCTCCCTTTCTTTCTCTATTTGCCTCCTTTGCCCGTTTGCCTTTTGTTTGCTCGCTTGTCATCATGGCTAGTCTCATATCTTCTTCGTTGTCTCCCGAGAATGAAGTTCTAAATTTTAAACAAAGGGAGGGAGAAAATCTAAAAGATGCTTGGTATATAATTTGCAATGCTAAAAAAAAGAATTTGCAATGCTCACAATAGATCTATCAGGAAGCAATCTACTTTAGTCGTTCTCCGCAATTTTTATGTAGGTGCTAGGCCTTGGTATAGATATATCCTTGATACCATTACCGGAGGGAATTTCTTGGGTAGCCATACTTTTGATTCTTTTAATGCTATGTTAGATTTATTTGGCTCACCACCTCTTTTGGTTAATGGAACTATGTTAACTTTGGAGCATGGTATGCAAAGACTTGAAATTATTGAAAATAAAGTTGCTACCATTGAATTAATTGAAAATCTAGATAAAAAGTTCCACAATCAAATTACCCAATATGGATCTAAGGTAGGAATGACTTTGAAAAACATTAAGGAAAAGGAACCCGTAGTTAATGAGAAAATAAATCTAGATTCCTCTAGAATCGATAAACTTGAGGGTATCATTACGAACTTGGGAACCGATTTTTCTTCTGCAAAGAATACTCAAAGTCCTCCTACTAAAATTGCCAAGCTTATGTATGTTCCTAAAAATAAGGGTGAATCATCTAGTAAGGAAACTGCGGATATTAAATCTATAAGTATTCATCCCAATCTTTTTGCTATCATTAAGGAACCAATTTGTCGGCGTTCTGGGAACGGGGGTCCCCAGACTTGCCTGCCTGCGGCCTGCGGCGTGGCTCAAAGGGGGGCCCAGCATGGCCCATCTTCACCAACACAAACCCAAGACCCTCGCGAGGGGCCAAGCCTCGCGGGGCGGACAACGTGGAGCTTCCTCAGGCGTGGCCTCGTCAGGCTGGCTCACGAGGAGGCGGAGAAATCAAGGTGGGGTACCTCACGAGGTGCCCGCGACGCACCATGACGACCGGGGGTGCCAGGTGGGTGCCAGCCCGCGCAGTGTCCTCCCTTCCTCTTTGGTGCAAAGGGGGCAAGCGCAGCCGTGGAGTACCGAGGCATCAAGCAAAGGTTGACATTTCGGTGCAACGAGACCAAGACCAGGAGGACTATGAGACGGAGGTCACCGTGGAGCCCAAGACGGCGTCATCACCAAAGCTTTGCGTAGGCGAAGACTACTTTTGTCAGGATAGCTGATACTAGTTGTCCCCCTTCAAATTAGCCCGCCATTGTTGGCTCCCTTCCCGCTTGATATTTGGGAAGAGGACCAGGGCCTCTATAAATAGGACCAGCCACCCACAGAGCAAAGAGAGCTGGGAGGTGGGAAGAAAAGAGAGGGATCGAAGGATAGAGAAGATCAGTTAGAGAGAGAGAGAAGGGTGACTGAGCTCCTCCCAGCAGTTCATCGCCCCAGCCAAGAACAGACCCTCGCGAGGCTGTTCTCCCTTGTATCGTTCATCATCATCAGCCCAAGAGGCAATCCACCACACCACACACTGGAGTAGGGTATTACACCACAACGGTGGCCCGAACCAGTATAAACCCTGCGTCTCTTGTGTTGTTCTTTCCTTAGTTTAGATCCTAGCAAGGCGGAGGAGTGCAGGTAGGCAGGAGGCGAAATCTCCGCGCGCACCCCAGTGTTCGAACCTCAAGGGTCTGCCGGAACCCGAAATCCGACATTTGGCGTGCCAGGTAGGGGTGCGCCGGGATTCGTCTTCCACCACCCCTATCTTCTCCGACCATCACGCCCATGTCTGACGCTTGTCGGGCCCGCGCCGAGCGCCGGGCCGCGCTCGCTTCCCGCGTTGCCCAGACGGCCCCTGTCGGCGGGGGACGAGCAGCAAGCATCATCCCAGCATCCTTCCGTGCGGCAAGATGGCCGCACTGCGACTCCCTCGCCCACCCCAGCTGGTTCTTCGTCCCGCGCGCTCCGCGCGCCCATGGAGGCTCGGGCTGGACTCATCGCGGCGAATGAGCTCCTGCGCTACCGTCCCGTCGACGACGTCTATGAAGAATGGCTCGACCGCATCGCCGAGCTCGTCCACGCCGCAGGGGGCTCTCCTGCACCGTCCGTTCCGCTGCACCGCACCCCGCCCCGCGCGGGCAATGAAGCTCCGGCGGCGCCCCGGCCGCCTCCTCCTCAGGAAGGCGCCATGGCTCCTAGGCGCGTGGCCCCTGGGCGGAACCCGCTCCGTCAGGCGCCAGCGCAGCAAGAGCAGAGCTGTCAAGAAGTCCCTCTCCTGCAAGAAGCTGCCCGGGCGCTCCCTGCTCCAGCACGTCGCGACCATGCTCCTGCTCCCGCGCACCAAGACCCCGCGCCGCTCCCAGCTGCAGCGCGTGGGGACAAGCAAGACCAAGCTCCCTGCCATCCAAGGCCTCCTGTGGCCACGGCAGGCTGCCGCGCCTTCACCACCGAGCTACGCAGCATCGCGTGGCCCAGCAAGTTCAAGCCAGACTTGCCTCCTCGCTACGACGGCACGGCTGACTCTGCGGAGTTCCTCCAGCTCTATGAGCTGGGCATCGAAGCTGCCAACGGAGACGAGAAGGTCATGGCGAACTAGTTCCCCATGGCACTCAAGGATGGGGCCCGCACCTAGCTCCAGGCACAATCTCCTCCTGGGACGAGATGCGCACCCGCTTCATCGCCAACTTCCAAGGCACTCGCGACTGGCCACCCTCCGTGAGCGACATGCGCCGCATCAAGCAACAGCCCGGGGAGACCCTACAGAAGTACATCCAGCGCTTCAACAACGCACGCCTCAAGATTCCCAAGGTGACTGAGGAGGCCATCATCTCGGCCTTCTCCGACGGCGTGCGCGACGTCAAGATGAAGGAGGAGCTGGCGATGCATGAAGACCTGTGCACTTCCTTGGAACTGTTCAACCTGGCAACCAAGTGCGCCAGGGCCGAGGAAGGGCGTCTCTCCCTCCTCGAGCTGCCTGCCGCAGACCTAGAAGAGAAGAAGCCCAAGGCCAAGGATGTGAAGCGCAAGGGGGTTGTCGTGCTCGCTGCAGAACCAGACACCAAGCGGGGCAGAGATCAGCCCGAACCTTCCAAGGGCAGCCGGTACTGTGTGTACCACGACCTCCACACCCACAACACCAACGAATGTCAAGGGCTCCGAGCCGTGCGGAAGGAAGGATCGGCCGTCGCCCTGACCGCAGTGACCGGGGCTACGGCCGAGGAGGAGGAAGGAACGCAGGACGCTGGGAAGACCGTGGCCCGCGCCAAGGGTGGCGCGATCAACCTCGCGAGGATCGCTGGCAAGACCCGCCTCGCGAGGGAGGCTGGAGGGATCAGCGTCACGAGGGAGACTAGAGGGATCAGCCTCGTGAGGATCGCCCGCAAGGCAACGCAGGCCTCCCACCGCTGCCGCCGCAGCCAAGGAGAAACGAGGACCGCCACCAGGACGAGGGGGCTGGGGGCCTCCAGGAGCCGTGCACAATCGCCTGCATCCTGGGCGGGGCACAAGCCCCAGCCTCTCAGTGCATCTTCAAGCAGTTCGCCCGCGAAGTGAACGCAGTCCTCCCCAGGCTCGAAGCCACGCACCCTCTCATTTGGTCGGCGTGCGCCATCACGTTCAGCTCAACAGATCAGCTCAAGTGTGTGGCTACAGCCGGAGTCCTCCCGATGCTTTGTTCCCCAATCATCAGCAACGTGGTGGTCACCAAGACCCTCATCGATGGTGGGGCAGGGCTCAACGTCCTGTCCGTGGAAACAATCAACAACCTCCAAGTGCCCTATAGCCAGCTTCAGCCAACCAAGCCTTTCTCCGGTGTCACCGACGGCTCCACGGTCCCGATTGGGCAGGTCCGCCTCCCTGTTACCTTCGGGGCATGCGACAACTACCGCACCAAGCTCATCAACTTCGACGTCGCTCACATTCGCCTGCCGTACAACGCCATCCTTGGGTACCCAGCGCTGGCCAAGTTCATGGTTGTAACTCACCACGGCTACAACATCCTCAAGATGCCAGGAAGCGGCGGAGTCATCACGGTGCCCTGTGAAGATAAGGACGCGGTGTGTTCCCTGGAACGAGCCTTTCAGGCCGCGTCACTGGAAGACCCGGATCGTGGAAGCAGGAGGCCTCCGGAGACCGCCCCTAAGAAGAAGACATCGTCCGGCCCGACCACTCAGGAGGCAGGCCCCTCTGGGCCCACGCCTGCCCAAGAGGAACCTCCTTCCATCACATAGGAAAGCGCGCCCGGCGCCCTCCTCAGGCAGGGCTTGGGGGCTCTCCCCTGGAGGGCCACCGACCTAGCTAGGGTCACGAGGGAGGCGCTTGGGCACCACATGGAGGCGTGTTTCGAAGCACGTTTCCCTCAAGAAGGAGCAAGGCAAGGAGATCCAGACCCTCATGAGTTCATCAGCGAGGCCATTCAGGAGCTACAGGAGTCAAGAGTCATGAAAGGCGGCCACCGCCTACCAACAGTGGCTCCCCATCCAGGCGAGGATGGTGGGCTGCGCGTCTGCATCGACATACCAGGGCTCAACCGAGTCGCCTCTCTGGAGCGCCTCTGGCCCTCGCGAGTGGGGCTCTGCGGAGGCCCACCCCACAGCTACGTTTGCATGCCTTACGGCTTGCCGAACGCGGCTGACACGTACCAGTGCCTCATGAGGGGCATCACCGAGGCACGAGAGGCCAGGCGTTTCGCAGCCCTGGCAGGGATGGAGATGGCCCGTGAGGAGCCGCCAGCGCCTCCGGAGCCTCCCGAGGCCCCTAGGCCTGGGGGCTCGTGAGGATCTGCTCCCGCAGCTCACCGAGCCTGCTACACCAACGCTCCTTCGTCCTCAACATCATCAGGTGACCTCTTTCAAGTTTTATTTCCAGCTGGGAGCGCCCCCCCAGGGCGGCATTATTCCCAGGCCGCGTGGTTCTATCTCGGCAGCGTGTATCCCCTTTTTATTCCATGTTGTTAGCTTACCTTGTTGGGGGCGCCCCTCGGGCTGCATGATCCCGAAGCCGCTCGGGCCAGGCCCAGCGGCATGTATCCCATTTGTGTTTATTTCCGATTATGCGTTAGACCCACCATGCTTGATTATTTGATGTCGGTCCACGACACCTCTTCTTCTCCATGCCGACCACTTGCACGTTAAAGGGGGGGGTACCTGAGCATCGCGACTCAGGGCTCTTACTGGCTCTCCAGCCCTCACCCTTTGGCCTTGTCCATGGCATCGCGACCTGGTATACCAGTGACGGCTGAGACCAGCTTGAGGGCGGGACACAAGGACGTAGAGTGCCGACATCTAACAAAAATTTGCAGGGACACATCACAAGATAAGGCCCAGTGCCAGGCGCAACCCGCCTAGAGGTAGGGCCCCGTGAGTCCCGCGCTGGCTCACGGGTGCCCAGATACACCTCGCCAGGCCCTACCGTGCCAGCCACATGTCAGGGCGGGGCTGTACATGCCCCGGGGGCTCCTCCCGGAGGGGGCCCCCCTCCCACGTACCAGTGGAAGCACCATGCTCCGCGCTGGCTGACGACACTACCGAGGAGCGGCTATGTCCGTACACATACGGTAGCGCTATGCTCCGCGCTGGTGATAAACAACTGAGGGTGGTCCCCGGGCCGCACTAACCTCAGGGAGCCCAGAGCTCAGTGTCTAGCCTCATCGTAACGCCTCCCCTCGGGAGTGCCGCGCAAGGGGGCTGGGCACGGGGGCTGCGCTTGGGTCACACCCAGACGCACGCCACCCAGCCAGGTCCCCCCGGGCTTGGTTCATCGCGCGTCTCCCCCCAAGCGGAGCCAAGGTACGAAGGCCATTTGAGCGTGAAGGGGGACTCCTGAGCATCGCGACTCAGGAGCCTAACTGGTCACGTAGCCCCTCACTCCGTGGCCCCGTCCTGGTTTCTGGTCAGGACCAACGCTGGGTGAGGCACGCGCGCGGCCGGGCTCTGCAGACGTAGAACGGTAGATCCACCCGCATCACACCTCCCTACTTGCTGTTCGTGCGCCGAGGGGGACTCCTGAGCATCGCGACCCAGGAGCCTAACTTGTCACGTGGCCCCTCACTCCTTGGCCCCGTCCTAGTTTCCGGTTGGGACCAACGCTGGGTGAGGCATGCGCGGGGCCGGGCTCTGCCGGCGTAGAACATAAGCAAGTAGGAAGGAAAGGCGCAAATTTCAAGAAGTTCAAAAGCAAATATTACAGTCCACACTGTTATCTCGATGCCAAACGCAAGTTTAAACGCCTCCCCGAGGCATGATACATGTGCAGGAATTAAAGGAAGGACAGGAGCCGCGACGGAGTCACTTGTCGGCGATGGAGCAGCGCGGATTGGGTACGCCTCACGGAGCGGTGGGGTCGGCAGCGCCTTGCTTCGGCTTAGAGCTGAAGGCCCGAAACTTCCCCAACAGGGCCTCGGCAGCGGTAGCGGCACTCTCGCCGCTCACTGGCTCCAGCAGGCTGTCGAGGTCGACACCGGGATCGCGAAGGTAGATGTGGGTGAGGACCCGCGTCATTGCTGCAGAAGACAGGACACGCGCCTCGGCCTCGGCCGCGGGGCCAAGGCCAAGGGCGACATCTTCAAGAGCGTGAACCAGAAAGGGGAGCAAAGGCGAGAGGGGAGAGACACACAAGGACCTCGCCGAGCAACCTCGCGCCTGCCGATGCACGGACCCGGCGACACACCAGAGAGCGTCCCTTGATCCTCGAGATAAGTCATCACCCGAAAGCGCCAGCTGCCGTGGCACCATCCCCGCACCTAATGCTATCCCGTGTTAGCAACGCCGCTCTCCTTTCTCACCAAACAACGGCTGCTTGGGCGCCAAAGGGGACCTCCTGAGCATCGCGACTCAGGGGCTCTTACCGGACTCCGGGTCGCTCACCTCCTGGCCTTGACCACGGCATCGCGACCTCGCATACCAGCGACGGCTGAAGCCGCCTTGGGACTGTGACCTGTCGGCGCAGAGCACCAAGCCCTCGTGAGGTTCGAAAGGGAGGACTGAGCTAAGACGGAATGAGCAACTTGCGCAATTCTACGACAAGGGTTATATTAACAAACAGGATCACAGGCACCTTACAAGCCCCACGGGATGCGTTTTTGATTCCTCGCAGGGAACAGATCCTAAAGGGACACAAACTACGCGCGACCCTGCAAAAGACACCATCATCAACAGTGGGCCGTCAAGCACCGACGCCAACCCCATCCAGATCAGAGTCGGCGGCGGCCCGACGAGCCCGCCTTGCTCCAGGAGCGGCGCTGGCTCGGGGGCTCGTAGCTGTCGTCGCTCGTCTCTGGAGTCGCGAAGAGCTCGCCGGAGTCGCTGGAACCTCCGACGCCTCCACCGCCTGAGGAGCCGCCAAGGGATCGGTTGGCGGGCCCAGTTCTCGTTGTGGCAGGGTCCTGGCCACCTTCCCCGGGGCAGCACTCCAGCCGGCGCCCGCCCGCATCGAAGACCTTGAAGAGCATCACCGAAGCACCGTCGTAATCCAAGTGGACTTGGAAGACGCCCCTTAACCTGCAAACCCGGGCGATCTCTCTCCAGCCCCGAGTCATGAAGACCTTGCCCGGGGCAATGACCGCGACCTCTGCCTCAGTCGCGAGGGTGCTGCAGCCAGCGTGCTGCAGCCAGAGCTCCAGGGGCTCTCCATGCGGGACGATGGAGGCGAAGAAGGGAGGAAGGCGGATCCAAGACTGAAGAGGAATGGCGACGTGGAGCACGAACTCTTGGGAGGAGCCCTCGGTGTGGACCCCAGGGAGGACGACCCACACATTCGTGACCCATCGGCGCCGACGGCGGCGCCGCCCATGGCGGTCAGCATCAGCTCCTTCGGGGCCCTCGACGTGGGCATACAATGGCAGCGGGAACCCCGGCGGCACCCGCTCGCACCAAGGCCTCGACACAACCTGAAGGGCCCCCTCGTCCGGGCCATGGGGGGCGAGCCATTTCTTCGGTGGGAGTGGGTCTGGTTCCCCTCGGGGAGCCTTTCCCTTCTCTGCTGTCGAGAACCGGCGGATCGGAGCCATCGCAGCAAGACGGAGCAAGGATCGGGAAGAAGGAGATGCAAGGAGGGATGCACTGGAAGGGCGCGCGCTGTTCCGTACTTATGGCCGGCGAAGGCCAACCTCCTACCTCCACGATTGCAGGTAATCATGACCCACTTCGCATGCAGGGACTTGTCCAATCCGTGCAGTTGCCAAGGCGCCATGGGGAAGTGGAGACGCCCACGTCCAACCAACCACCACGCGGCGCCCAAGGCCGCAGGCTGTTAGGGCCCGCGGCGCTTCGCTCTTGCCCTTCCGACTCCCTGCACGGCCAAGTCCGGGCGCGCCTTGGGCCCGGGGCTACTGTCGGCGTTCTGGGAACGGGGGTCCCTAGACTTCCCTCCCTGCGGCCTGCGGCATGGCTCAAAGGGGGGCCCAGCGCGGCCTGTCTTCACCAACACAAACCCAAGACCCTCGCGAGGGGCCTAGCCTCGCAGGGCGGACGACGCGGAGCTTCCTCAGGCGCGGCCTCATCAGGCTGGCTCATGAGGAGGCGGAGAAATCAAGGCGGGGTACCTCACAAGGTGAACGTGACGCAAGCCATGACGACCGGGGGTGCCAGGCGGGTGCCAAACCGCACAGTGTCCTCCCTTCCTCTTTGGTGCAAAGGGGGCAAGCGCAGCCGCGGAGTACAGAGGCATCAGGCAAAGGTTGCCATTTCGGTGCAACGAGACCAAGACCAGGAGGTCTATGAGATGGAGGTCACCGTGGAGCCCAAGACGGCGTCATCACCAGAGCTTTGCGCAGGCGAAGACTACTTTTGTCAGGGTAGCTGATAATAGTTGTCCCCCTTCAAATTAGCCCGCCATTGTTGGCTCCCTTCTCGCTCGATATTTGGGAAGAGGACCAGGGCCTCTATAAATAGGACCAGCCACCCACAGAGCAAAGAGAGCTGGGAGGTGGGAAGAAAAGAGAGGGATCGAAGGATAGAGAAGATCAGTTAGAGAGATAGAGGGGTGACTGAGCTCCTCCCAGCAGTTCATCGCCCAGCCAAGAACAGACCCTCGCGAGGCTGTTCTCCCTTGTATTGTTCATCATCATCAGCCCAAGAGGCAATCCACCATACCACACACTAGAGTAGGGTATTACACCACAACGGTGGCCCGAACCAGTATAAACCCTGTGTTTCTTGTGTTGTTCTTTCCTTAGTTTAGATCCTAGCAAGGCGGAGGAGTGCAGGTAGGCAGGAGCGAAATCTCCGCGCGCACCCCAGTGTTCGAACCTCAAGGGTCTGCCGGAACCCGAAATTCGACACAATTGCTACAAATGAATTTTTCGATCTTGTGCCTAAGAGTTTTATAATCACTAGAAAGAAAGAAATTCCTAAGGGATAAATATGCCTCATTGAAGAATTGCCTACCAAAGATGGCAATATCTAGATCTATTCTTGCTTGTTATGCCTAGCTAGGGGCGTTAAACGATAGCGCTTGTTGGGAGGCAACCCAGTTTTATTTTTATTCCTTGCTTTTTGCTCCTGTTTAGTAATAAATAAATTATCCAGCCTCTGTTTTGGTTGTGTTTTTTGTGTTTAATTAGTGTTTGTGCCAAGTAGAACCGTTGGGAAGACTTAGGGAAAGTCTTGTTGAACTTGCTGTAAAATACAGAAACTTTAGCGCTCACGATAACTGCTGTAATTTTTATTTGGAGAGTGGTATTTAGTTAATTCTTTTTTCAGATGATTAATATATAAATTCCTCACGTCCAACAATTTATTTTAGAATTTTTGGGGTTACAGATCTTGCGCTAGCTACAGATTACTGCAGACTGTTCTGTTTTTGACAGATTCTGTTTTTCGTGTGTTGTTTGCTTATTTTGATGAATCTATGGCAAGTAAAAGAGTTTATAAACCATATAGAAGTTGGAATACAGTAGGTTTAACACCAATATAAATAAATAATGAGTTCATTAAAGTACCTTGAATTGGTCTTTTGTTTTCTTTTGCTAATGGAGCTCACGAGATTTTCTACTTTAAGTTTTGTGTTGTGAAGTTTTCAAGTTTTGGGTAAAGATTTGATGGATTATGGAACAAGGAGTGGCAAGATCCTAAGCTTGGGGATGCCCATGGAACCCCCAAGATAATCTAAGGACACATAAAATCCAAAGCTTGGGGATGCCCCGGAAGGCATCCCCTCTTTCGTCTATTTCTATCGGTAACTTTACTTGGAGCTATATTTTTATTCACCACATGATATGTGTTTTGCTTGGAGCGTCTTTTATGATTTGAGTATTTGCTTGTTAGTCTAACACAATCATACTTGCTATACACACCTTTTGAGAGAGCCATACATAATTTGGAATTTGAAAGAATACTCTATGTGCTTCACTTATATCTTTTGAGCTCTATAGTTTTACTCTAGTGCTTCACTTATATCTTTTGAGTTTTATAGTTTTGCTCTAGTGCTTCACTTATATATTTTATAGCATGGTGGTGGATTTGTTTTATAGAAACTATTGATCTCTCATGCTTCACATAGATTATTTTGAGAGTATTAATAGCATGGTAATTTGCTTAATAATAATATGCTTGGTATTCAAGATTTGTAAACTTTCTTTTGAGTGCGTTGAATACTATGAAAAAAATTGATGCTTGATAATTGTTTTGAGATATGAGGATGGTGATATTAGAGTCGTGCTAGTTGAGTAGTTGTGAATTTGAGAAATGCTTGTGTTAATGTTTGTGATTCCCGTAGCATGCACGTATGGTGAACCGTTATGTGATGAAGTCGGAGCATGATTTATTTATTGATTCTCTTCCTTATGAGTGGCGGTCGGGGACGAGCGATGGTCTTTTCCTACCAATCTATCCCCCTAGGAGCATGCGCGTAATACTTTGCTTTGATAACTTCTAGGTTTTTGCAATAAGTATATGAGTTCTTTATGACTAATGTTGAGTCCATGGATTATACGCACTTTCCTTCCTTCCACCATTGCTAGCCTCTCGAATACCGTGCACTTTTCACCGGTATCATACACCCACCAAATATATTCCTCAAAACAGCCACCATACCTTCCTATCATGGCATTTCCATAGCCATTCCGAGATATATTGCCATGCAACTTTCCACCGTTCTGTTCATTATGACACGCTCCATCATTGTCATATTGCTAGCATGATCATGTAGTTGACATCGTATTTGTGGCAAAGCCACCTTTCATAATTCTTTCATACATGTCACTCTTGATTCATTGCATATCCCGGTACACCACCGGAGGCATTCATATAGAGTCATATTTAGTTCTAAGTATTGAGTTGTAATTGTTGAGTTGTAAGAAAAATAAGAAGTGTGATGATCATCATTCTTAGAGCATTGTCCCAAGTGAGGAAAGTATGATGGAGACTATGATTCCCCCACAAGTCAGGATGAGACTCCGGACGAAAAAAAGAGGCCACAAAAAATAGAGAAGGCATAAACAAATAAATGAGAGAAAAAGAGAGAAGGGACAATGTTACTATCCTTTTACCACACTTGTGCTTCAAAGTAGCACCATGATCTTCATGATAGAGAGTCTCTCATTTTGTCACTTTCATATACTAGTGGGAATTTTTCATTATATAACTTGGCTTGTATATTCCAATGATGGGCTTCCTCAAAATTCCCTAGGTCTTCGTGAGCAAGTGAGTTGGATGCACACCCACTTAGTTTCTTTTATTGAGCTCTCATATACTTATAGCTCTAGTGCATCCGTTGCATGGCAATCCCTACTCACTCACATTGATATCTATTGATGGGCATCTCCATAGCTCGTTGATACGCATAGTTGATGTGAGACTATCTTCCCATCTTTTTGTCTTCTCCACAACCACCATTCTATTCCACATATAGTGCTATATCCATGGCTCACGCTCATGTATTATGTGAAGATCGAAAAAGTTTTGAAAATGTCAAAAGTATGAAACAATTGATTGGCTTGTCATCGGGGTTGTTCATGATTTAAATACTTTGTGTGGTGAAGATAGAGCATAGCCAGATTATATGATTTTGTAGGGGTAGCTTTCTTTGGCCATGTTATTTTGAGAAGACATAATTGCTTTGTTAGTATGCTTGAAGTATTATTATTTTTATGTCAACATGAACTTTTTTCTTGAATCTTTTGAATCTGAATATTCATACCACAATTAAGAAGATTTACATTGAAATTATGCCAAGTAGCACTCCGCATCAAAAATTCTATTTTTATCATTTACCTACTCGAGGACGAGCATGATTTATCTTGGGGATGCTTGATACGTCTCCAACGTATCTATAATTTTTGATTGCTCCATGCTATATTACCTACTGTTTTGGACTATATTGGGCTTTATTTTCCACTTTTATATTATTTTTGGGACTAACCTATTAACCGGAGGCCCAGCCCAGAATTGCTGTTTTTTGCCTATTTCAGTGTTTCGAAGAAACAGAATATCAAACGGAGTCCAAACAGAATGAAACCTTCGGGAACACGATTTTCTCATCAGATAAGACCCAGGAGACTTGGACCCTCCGTCAAGAAAGCCACGAGGCGGTCACGAGGGTGGAGGGCGCGCCCCCCTGCCTCGTGGGCCCCTTGAAGCTCCACTGACGTACTTCTTCCTCCTACATATACCTACGTACCCCCAAATGATCAGGGACGGAGCCAAAAACCTAATTCCACCGCCGCAACTTTCTATATCCGTCGGAGGGAGCATCGATCACGGAGGGCTTCTACATCATCATCCAAGCCCCTCCGATGAAGTGTGAGTTGTTTACTTCAGACCTATGGGTCCATGGTTAGTAGCTAGATGACTTCTTCTCTCTTTTTGGATCTCAATACAATGTTCTCCCCCTCTCTCGTGGAGATCTATTTGATGTAATCTTCTTTTTGCGGTGTGTTTGTTGAGACCGATGAATTGTGGGTTTATGATCCAGTCTATCTATGAATAATATTTGAATCTTCTTTGAATTCTTTTATGTATGATTGGTTATCTTTGCAAGTCTCTTCGAATTATCAGTTTGGTTTGGCCTACTAGATTGGTTGTTCTTGCCATGGGAGAAGTGCTTAGCCTTGGGTTCGATCTTGCGGTGTCCTTTCCCAGTGACAGAAGTGGCAGCAAGGCACGTATTGTATTGTTCCCATCGAGGATAACAAGATGGGTTTTTTTTATCATATTGCATGAAACTATCCCTCTACATCATGTCATCTTGCTTAAGGCGTTACTCTATTTTTAACTTAATACTCTAGATGAATGCTGGATAGCGGTCGATGAGTGGAGTAATAGTAGTAGATGCAGGCAGGAGTCGGTCTACTTGTCTCGGACGTGATGCCTATATACATGATCATACCTAGATATTCTCATAACTATGCTCAATTCTGTCAATTGCTCAACAGTAATTTGTTCACCCACCATAGAATACTTATGCTCTTGAGAGAAGCCACTAGTGAAACCTATGGCCCCCGGGTCTCTTTCTCATCATACCAATATCCATTACTTCATTATTGCTTGGCTTTTTTACTTTGCCTTTTACTTTTTACTTTGCATCTCTATACCAAAAATACCAAAAAAATATTATTTATCATCTCTATCAGATCTCACTTTCGTAAGTGACCGTGAAGGGATTGACAACCCTTAAGCGCGTTGGTTACGTTGAGCTATTGTT
This sequence comes from Triticum dicoccoides, assembly GCF_002162155.2. Taxonomy (NCBI): domain Eukaryota; kingdom Viridiplantae; phylum Streptophyta; class Magnoliopsida; order Poales; family Poaceae; genus Triticum; species Triticum dicoccoides. The sequence goes on along the minus strand of NC_041390.1, from coordinate 346,258,125 downwards.
TTTGTGTAGGTACGAGGGACTGGAGCGTAGCCTCCTACTGGATTGATACCTTGGTTCTCAAAAACTGAGGGAAATACTTACGCTACTTTGCTGCATCATCCTCTCCTCTTCGAGGAAATCCAACATAGTGCTAAAGATGTAGCAAGGAATTAGTCTTGATGACCCACAAGTATAGGGGATCGCAACAGCTTTCGAGGGTAGAGTATTCAACCCAAATTTGTTGATTCGACACAAGGGGAGCCAAAGAATATTCTAAAGTATTAGCACCTGAGTTGTCAATTCAACCACACCTGGAAACTTAGTATCTGCAGCAAGGTGTTTAGTAGCAGAGTAATATGATAGTGGTGGTAATGGTAACAAAAGAGTAATGAAAGCAAAGTAATATTTTTGGTATTACGTAGTGATTGTAACAATAGCAACGAGAAAGTAAATATGCGTAAACCAGTACATGGAAAGCTCGTAGGCATCAGATCAATGATGGAGAATTATGCCGGATGCGGTTCATCATGTAACAGTCATAACATAGGGTGACATAGAACTAGCTCCAGTTCATTGATATAATGTAGGCATGTATTCCGAACATAGTCATACATGCTTATGGAAAAGAACTTGCATGACATCTTTTGTCCTACCCTCTCGTGGCAGCGGGGTCCTTACGGAAACTAACGGATATTAAGGCCTCCATTTAATAGAGTACCGGAACAAAGCATTAACACATAGTGAATAAATGAACTCCTCAAACTACGGTCATCACCGGTAAGTATCCCGATTATTGTCACTTCGGAGTTAACGGATCATAACACATAATAGGTGACTATAGACTTGCAAGATAGGATCAAGAACTCTCATATATTGATGAAAACATAATAGGTTCAGATCTGAAATCATGGCACTCGGGCCCTAGTGACAAGCATTAAGCATAGCAAAGTCATAGCAACATCAATCTCACAACATAGTGGATACTAGGGACCAAACCCTAACAAACTGTGACGCCCGGACAATTAAGCTACAGTAAACCTCTGTTAATGATGCCACGTCACCACGATTACTGTTGTTAATCTCGCGTTAGTTCAAAACTAATTCGAAATTCAAATTAAAAATTATGTCAAACAAAAAAAGTTTTCAAAAGTTGTAACAAAAATGTTCGGGCGGTGCTGAATATTACAAGGGTAATTATAGTAAATAAAACACAACTTTATAAAATCCTTAAATGCCCTAAAATGATTTAAAATAGAAAAGAAAATAAATAAAAGAAAGAAATTACAAAAACAAAAAAAAGAAGCCCCCCTGGACCAGGCGGCCCAGCTCACAGGCCGGCCGGCCCACCTGGCCCAGCTGGCCACACCCGGCCTCGCTCCCCTGCCTCGTCCCCTTCCCTGTTTCCCCGACCCAGGTCGGAACAGGGTGCGTCCCCGCGGAACCCCCTCGCCAGCGTCGAGGAGGGGATAAGGCTGCCATGCCTTCGCCTGCTCGATCCCTCCTCCCACTCGCCCCCACTCTCGCCTCGGTTCTTGCGCCTCTCCTCCCCCAGATCCACCCCTCCCCTCTTCCTCTGCTTCATTTTGGAGAGGAGACCGATGTGCTCGCCGTCGTTCCCTGTCACCACCGCGGCCACCACCATCGCCTCGACTCGCCGTGATGCTGTAGCAATCCTCCTTCGTCCTCCTCGTTCACTCGAGGCCTCAGCTGGAGCTGGGGAGCCCTGAATCACCGGATCCCCTTCGCCCACATCTCCGGCTGCCGCGTTCTTCTTCATCTCCGGCACCAGCCTCTGCTGCTACTAATCTGTCACATGCCTACGTGTGAGTCGCACGGTGAGCCCTCCCGCCTCCTGCTTCTCTCTGTTATCTCCCGCACGCGCTGTAGCTAGCTCGGTGTCGCGCCCGAGAGCTCACCGCCGCAGGTCGCTTCGCCGCCGTGGCCATGGCCTTTGTCGTGCTCGCCTGGGCGCGACATCAAACTCCTGGTGCTTGTAGGAGCCCAATGAGCCCGCGCCCGAGCCTCCCCGTGCATCCTAGCATAGTTCCCATCGACGTCCCAAGCGCGCTGCCGCCAAACCTCGTCGCCGTCCGTGTTACCGGCGACCATTTGGTCCAGCGCCACCGCCAAATGACGCGGAACGCCTCTGCGGTTAGAACGCAAGTTGTTGTGCGCGATTTCGTGCTTCCTAGCGCGATCCCGATGATGTCCCGAACGCCGCCGCCGCCTCCACTCGCCGCCGGCGAAGATTCCGGCCGTTACGGCCCGCGCCACCACCACGGATGGACGCGGCCCAGCCTCACCGTTCGAACGCGCCCGACCGCGGCTCAAATGATGCGCCATAGGCGAATCCCGACGCTCGCCGGCGTTCGGCCGCTGCGCGCGAGCTCGCCGGAGCTACTCCGGCGGCTCTGCTGAGCTGGCACACCTGGGGCCACCCCCCTAGGTCACTGCCGGGTGGCCCCGCGGCCCGGCTGGCCTAGTTGACCAGGATCAACGTGCTGACTGGGCTGGTCCTAGCAGCTGACTAGTGGCCCCCACCCATTTAAACTAATTAAATTAGTTAATCTAATTAATCTAGGCTAATTAGTCACTGACTAATGGGGCGACAATTAGTTAATCATAAATAGTTTAAAACAAAGCCTGTTTCAACTCTGGCTCAATGACAGGTGGGTCCCACTGGACCCACAAGTCATCTTTGACTCTGGTCAACTGACTAGTTGACCTGCTGACATCACACTGATGTCATGCCTGCGTCATCATTCACTGTTTTGGACAATGTTAAAATTAAATAACTAATTAAAATCACAAAATGATTTAAATCTTTAAAAAATCATATCTTTTAATCTGTAACTCGGATGAAAATACTTTATACATGAAAGTTGCTCAGATCGACGAGACGAATCCGGATTGCAGCCCGTTCGTCCGCCACGCATCCCTAGCATAGCAAACACTCAACTTTCCCCCTCCGGTTCATCTGTCTGAAAACGCGAAACACCGGGAATACTTTCCCGGATGTTTTCCCCCTTCACCGGTACCGCCTCGTACCGTGTTAGGGCACCCCTAGCACCGATAATTGTCATGTCATGCATCGCTATGCATCTGTTTGCTTAATATTTATTGTTTCTTCCCCCTCTTCTCTCGCTAGACACCGAGACCGACGCCGCTGCTACCCAGTACGACTACGGTGTTGGCGACCCCTCTCTCTTGCCAGAGCAACCAGGGAAGCCCCCCCCCCTTCATCACCAGATATCGCCTACTCTCCTCTATACTGCTTGCATTAGAGTAGTCTAGCCTGTCATTGTTGCTACAACTGTTGATACCTTACCCGCAATCCTAAATGCTTAGTATAGGATGCTAGTTTACCATCAGTGGCCCTACATTCTTGTCCATCTGCCATGCTATACTATCGGGCCGTGATCACTCGGGAGTTGATCACGGGTATATACTTATATACATAATATATGATACTTGTGGTGACTAAAGACGGGTCGGCTCGTAGGAGTACCCACGAGTGATTCACGGATTGGGTCCGAAAGGACGTTTGTCCCGACGGCCCTCTGAGTGGATCTTTGTGGCGAAGCAACATGGTAGGTTGAGACCACGTAGGGGAGAGGTGGGCCTGGCCCTGGTCGGCGTTCGCGGTTATTTCAAGATAACACATTTAATGAGATCTTTGTATTTGATCCGAGTCTGGCTACTGGCCTATACGCACTAACCATCTACGCGGGGACAGTTACGGGCACTCGACGTCGTGGTATTAGCCGAAGCCTTCGTGACATCAGCGACTGAGCGGCGCGCGTCGGGTTGGACTGGAACGCCTAATCTTGTATAAGGGAGGCTAGGTCTGCTCACCGACCGCGTACGCAACGTGCAGGTGTGCAGTGGGCGATGGGCCCAGACCCCTGTGCCATAGGATTTAGATCGGCGTGCTGACCTCTCTGTTGTGCCTAGGTAGCGCTGCGACATGTTGATCTTCCAGGCCGGGCATGACCCAGGAAAGTGTGTCCGGCCAAATGGGATCGAGCGTGTTGGGTTATGTGGTGCACCCCTGCAGGGAAGTTAATCTATTCGAATAGCCGTGATCTTCGGTAACAGGACGACTTGGAGTTGTACCTTGACCTTATGACAACTAGAACCGGATACTTAATAAAACACACCCTTCCAAGTGCCAGATACAACCGGTGATCACTCTCTCACAGGGCGACGAGGGGAGGATCATCGGTTAGGGTTATGCTATGCGCTATTACTTGGTGAACTTACCATCTACTCTCTTCTCCTGCTGCAAGATGGAGGTTACTAGAAGCGTAGTCTTCGATAGGACTAGCTATCCCCCTATTATTCTGGCATTCTGCAGTTCAGTCCACATATGATAGCCTTTTCCATTTGATACAAATGCATACATATGTAGTGTAGCTCCTTGCTTGCGAGTACTTTGGATGAGTACTCACGGTTGCTTCGCACCCCTTTTCCCCCTTTCTATTCTCGATTGTTGCAACTAGACGTTGGAGCCCAGGACCCACACTGTAACACCCTCGATGCAGCTATATATCGTACATGTCGAAGCATGACTTAGAGGCATAACCGCATTGAAAGCAATGTCGCAAGTAAGGTAATCTTCACAACAACCCATGTAAATAGATAATAGGGGGGAAAAGGTACATAGTTGGCTTACACACGCCACGTCACACAAAGTACATGAATAACATTACAATCATCCAATACACTCATGGTCCGACTACGGTACCAAAATACAAGATCAACCCCAACAAGCGACATGGTCCCGATCGCCCCAACTAGGCACCACTACTGATCATCTGGGAAAGACACATAGTAACGGCGTGAGTCTTCGTCGAACTCCCACTTGAGCTCAAGCGCATCATCTGGAACGGAATCATCGGTCCCTGCATCTGGTTTGGAAGTAATCTGTGAGTCATGAGGACTCAGCAATCTCGCACCCTCGCGATCAAGACTATTTAAGCTTATAGGTAAAGGCAAGGTAATATGTGGAGCTGCAGCAAGCGACTAGCATATATGGTGGATAACATGTTCGCAAAAGAGAGCGAGAAGAGAAAGCAAAGCACGAACAAAGAACTATAGAACAACCTACGTCAAGCATTACTCCAACACCGTGTTCACTTCCCGGACTCCGCCGAGAAGAGACCATCACGGTTACACACACAGTTGATTCATTTTAATTAAGTTAAGGTTCATGTTATCTACAACCGGAGATTAACAAATTCCCATCTGCCCATAACCGTGGGCACAGCTTTCGAAAGTTCAAATCCCTGCAGGGGAGTCCCAACTTATCCCATCACAAGCTCTAACGGTCAATGAAGGATAAACCTTCTCCCGAGACATTCCGATTAGACTCGGCATCCCGGTTCTACAAGACAACTTCGACAATGGTAAAACAAGTCCAGCAACACCGCCCGAATGTGCCGACAAATCCCGATAGGAGCTGCACATATCTCGTTCTTAGGGCACACTCAGATAGGTCAAGCTACGAGTAAAACCAAGCCTCGAGTTTCCCCGAGGTGGCCCCGCAGGCTGCCCAGTTCGGACCAACACTTAGAGGAGCACTGGCCCAGGGGGGTTTAAATAAAGATGACCCTTGGGCTCCGGAAACCCAAGGGAAAAAGAGGCTAGGTGGCAAATGGTAAAACCAAGGTTGGGCATTGCCGGAGGAGTTTTATTCAAGGCGAACTGTCAAGGGGTTCCCATTATCACCCAACCGCGTAAGGAACGGAAAATCTGGGAACATAACACCGATATGACGGAAACTAGGGCGGCAAGAGTGGAACAAAACACTAGGCAAATGGCCGAGCCTTCCAACCTTTACCAAGTATATAGATGCATTAAGATAACAAGATAATATAGTGATATCCCAACAAATAAACAATGTTCCAACAAGGAACGATCTCCAGTCTTCACCTGCAACTAGCATCGCTATAAGAGGGGCTGAGCAAAGCGGTAACATAGCCAATCAACGGTTTGCTAGGACATGGTGGGTTAGAGGTTTGACATGGAAATTAGGGAGGCATGATAATCAAGTGGTAGGCATCGTAGCATAGGCATAGCAAAAGAGCGAGCATCTAGCAAGCAAAGATAGAAGTGATTTCGAGAGTATGATCATCTTGCCTGCAAAGTTGTCAGAGTTGACTTGATCCTCGTAAGCAAACTCAACGGGCTCCTTGTTAGTGAACTCATCTCCCGGCTCTACCCAAACAAGACAAACAAGCAAAAGGAACACAATCAACCACGTGCAAAGCTCAAACAAATATGATGCAAACATGGTATGCTATGCGGGATGCGATATGTGATGCATATGCAAGATTTGACAAGGAATGATTGAACCTGGCCTCAACTTGGAAATCCAAGAGTGCCACTGCAAAGGTGAGGTGATTTCGGTTGAAATCGATATATAGATCACCGGAATCGGATGCACGGTTTGGAAATGGCAAGCAAAACAAATATGGCACCGGTCTGCGATAAACAGCATGTAGACATCTAAATGCATCAAGATAAATATGCTACAGCACTCAAACATGACAACAAAATACATGGCAGGTATCCACTCATGAAGCTTGACAAAATATGAACACTGAGCTACGGCCAATTCATCCATTAACAGATTCAAACAAGCATGGCAAAAGTGCAAATGATAAACAGGTTTCAGACTAAAATTAACACAAGTCTGGAATTTAACATCAGGTAGCACACTTTGGAGCATGAAAACTATATGCTATAGGAACTTAACATGGCAAAGCAAGGCATGGCATTAAGCTACTCAAAGAACTTAACAAAAGTCCCTTAGTGACCTTGAGCCAAAAGGGATCAGAAAATACAATTGCAAGCATGCGAACATGGCAAAAATATAATCAGATTACAGACTTAGTGAAAAACTGGAGAATGCAAATCCGTTAATGAGAAGCATGTTAACAAATCAGCCTTACTGATCATCCTCAAAAGAGGCACGGATCACTAGGAAACAACATGAACATATGGCATATTGATAAAATCAGATCAAGGACTTAGTGAAATCCTAAGTCCCTGAAATCAGCATTAACGAATGCACTACTTTGCAAGCTTGTGCTAGTCACCACACATATCCCAAAAATACATGTAGAGCTCAGGGGCATATCATGCACACAATAATCATGACGAAAATGACAAATAGCTATTTGATGCAGCATATCTGACAATTATCTCATATAGCCCTCTTCCAACAGCATTTCGGGCATCAATATGAGCTCAAATGAAAATTATGCAGTGACATGAAATGATGTACTCTCTGATGCAAAAAACGGAGCTACGGATGCAAAGTTATAGCACGATGAAAAATGGAGCTACGGATGCAAAGTTATAGCACGATGAACACTGAGCGGTGGTGAGGTGGAATGGGGCGGAGAGACCCACGCCAGGGATGGCGCGCGGCGGCGCCGGCATGAGTTTCGGGCGGCGCGGCGACGGGTCGGCGAGGAGGCGAGGCAGCGGGGACGAACGGGCCTCGGGGGCCCGCCTTGGGCCGAGCGGGCCAGCGCGGCGGTGGGCAGCGGCGCGCCACGTGGCGCCCTCCTACTGGCGCGGGGCGGCAGCGCGGTTCGTCGGCCGGCTTCGGACACGTCCGGCGTGGCGCGAGGGGAATTTAGGGTTGGGGGGAGAGGAGACCCGGGATTTTCGGGGGGATGCCTTTATATAGACATAGGAGGAGCTAGGAGAGTCCAAATGAGGTGCGGTTTTCGGCCACGTGATCGTGATCGAACGCTCTAGATGATGGAGAGGGTTTTGGTGGGTCTTGGGCCAAATTGGAAGGGTGTTGGGCTGCAACACACATGAGGCCTTCTTGGTCCCTCGGTTAACCGTGGGAGTATCAAACAAAGTCTAAATGGCACGAAACTTGACAGGCGGTCTACCGGTAGTAAACCAAGGCCGCATGACAAATCTTGGTCCACTCCGGAAATTTTTAACCCCCACACACGAAAAGAGGTAGAAAGGACCTCCGGAGGAGATAGGAGCGCCGGAATGCAAAATGGACAACGGGGAAAATGCTCGGATGCATGAGACGAACACGTATGCAAATGCAATGAACATGATGACATGATATGAGATACATGACAACGGCAACACCACATGGAGACAAAAATCCGAACCCAAGGAAATAAAATAACTTAGCGCCGGAAACCGCAAGAGTTGGAGTACATATAAGGTAAATTACATCCGGGGTGTTACACAGACGCCACTGCGATGACGACTACTACTACTCGGGAGGTGCCTACTACTACGTGCAGCCCGCTGACGACGACCAGGAGTAGTTTAGGAGGATCCCAGGCAGGAGGCCTGTGCCTCTTTCGATCTGTATCCCAGTTTGTGCTAGCCTTCTTAAGGCAAACTTGTTTAACTTATGTTTGTACTCATATTTTTTTGCTTCCGCTGACTTGTTTAACTTATCCCAGTTTGTATTCGAGCCCTCGAGGCCCCTGGCTTGTAATATGATGCTTGTATGACTTATTTTATTTGTAGAGTTGTGTTGTGATATCTTCCCGTGAGTCCCGGATCTTAATCATACATGTTTGCGTGTATGATTAGTGTACGATTGAATCGGGGGCGTCACAAGTTGGTATCAGAGCCGACTGCCTGTAGGAATCCCCTTCCATGCTCCTTGGCCGAAAGTCTAGACATTACAAAAACTTTTACTAACATGGTTGTGTGCCTTACGGGCCCACGTCACCATCTGGGTGGTATTAGGATCTTTTACTCCTCGATCCTTACTCTGGGACTCTGAACTCTCTTCTACACGGGTTAAACGATTTTACTAACTTTAACACTAGGAACCCGTGACCACGTTCACCCCAAAGTTGGATAAGACCTAGCTATTCTTTAGAGTAGTATATTGAACATTATCCACACTGTCAGTTGACTCCTTTGAAACATCTTTGTTTTCAGATGGAACCCACGAGACAGGTCGTGCGCCACACGACGGTCATTGGTGCCTCAGGATCACCTGCTGTGTTGATTGAGATGATGACCTATCTGGGATATCGCTGGCACCCTGAGTACACCGTCTATGAGGAGTATCAGGACTTCAACCAGGAGCAGTACCGTGCCATCGTCCACCTCTACTCTCGGGAGTATGACTCCACTACCGTGTTGCACACTGCTCATGGTGTTAGAGTGACTATCGATATGGCGGTCCACGATGCTGCTTATGCTGCTCTGACACGTCTTCGTGGAGAGTATCAGGAGTTGGACACCTCCCCCTTCAGGCACATTGCTATCGCGTCTGATGTTGGTGCAGAGGGATACTACACTGCTGCCTACTCCACTGTCACCCGAGAGCCCTTCTACCATCAGAACCTGGTTCTGCATGCTGATGGGATGGATAGAGCTAACCGAGCTCTTCGCCATGAATTGTACACCACCCGTCAGCACCTTTACCGTGTTGTGACGATGTTGCACCCCTTTGTCAGATCCAGAGAGCTGCCGCATTCTGCAATCTACCCAGCCAGGACCGTGATACCCCAGGGCGCCGGTTGGACAGATGTGGGAGGCTACTCTCCCTCACTTGGTCCTCTTCTGCCACTTGAGCGTCGGGTTCTGCACCAGAGTACTCGCGGACCCCGGGTTGCCAACGTGGAGTTCCTGATGCCACACTACCAGCTTTCAGGCTACAACTACCTCTGCAGTACCGCGTGGGACTGATGTAGATGCTTGTTAGTGTTAGATGCATTTGCCGCGAGCCTGCGTGCCACCTATGATGTCTTAGTCTATGTACTGCACTCTATGTACCGAACTCTATGCATGATCTCTTTTGTAAGTTATGTCGACTACTATGTAGTATCTATCGTGCTGCTTTTGTTGTGCATATTTCATCATGAATGATTCTTGTCTTTGCAAATTTCTCAATGATGAACTACCCCTGTTATATATTAGCAGGATGGTTAGACCAGGTGGTCGTGGTCGTGGTGGCAACGCCCCAACACCGCCTGAGTACATGGCTGGGATGATGCAACAGTTTGAGCTGAATCGTCAGTTCATGGAGAATATTATGGCTCAGTTTCCTCGCCCCAATATGAACCAGCAGCCAACCCAAGTGACTCTGCAGGATTTCATGCGCCTCAACCCAAGCATGTACCGCAGCTCAACTCAGCCTCTGGATGCTGATGACTAGCTCCGTGACATCACCTATGAGATGGAGTCTGCTGATGTAGCCCCTGCCAGCTACGTCACCTTTGCTTCTTTCTTCCTGAAAGGACCCGCAGCTCAATGGTGGGGCAGCCACAGGCATACTCTGCCAGCTGGAACAATCATCACCTGGCCAGACTTCCAAGTTGCCTTCCGCGCTCGCTTCATTCCTCAGGGAGTCATGGACCAGAAGAAGCGCGAGTTCCGCAGCCTCACCCAAGGCAACAAAATTGTGGAAGCTTATCAGCGGGAGTTTCTGGACTTGTCCCGCTATGCTGAAGAGGACATTGCAACTGATGCACGCAGATAGGAGAAGTTTCGTGATGGCCTTCAAGCTGATATCAAGCTCGCACTTCTAGTGCATGACTTTGCTGATTTCGCCACCCTGGTGAACAAGGCCATCAATGTCAAAACTGGTCTGCAGGAATACCAGAACTCTCACAGGCGCAACCATGACACGGGCTCATCTTCGGGCCCATCCTCGCAGAAGCGTAAGATATGGATTCCCAACAGCATGTACCAGCCAACTGCACCTGCCCCAAGGCAGTCCTATTCTGCACCTCGTCTGCCTGCTCCACCAACTAGGCAGCCAAGACTTCCAACAACACCACCACAAGCTCCTGTTCCCACTCCCAATAATGGTCTGTGCTTCAGGTGTGGTCAACCAGGACACCGTGCTAGGGAATGCAACCAGAACCAAAATCAACTGGCCCTCCCTGCAGCTGGCCGTGGAAACAACCAACCTCGCAACAGCAATGTCAGGTCTTATGGTCATGTTCAGGACAACCACGTTGATCTTAATGAAGCTCAAGATCAGCCTGCTACTGTGATGGGTACACTCCTCGTAAATTAAGTACCTGCATCTGTTTTATTTGATTCAGGAGCATCGCATTCATTCATGTCAGAAGATTTTGCATACAAGTATGACGTTAAATGTGAGGAGATGAACACTTCGGTATTGGTAAAAAACCCCATTGGACAATGTCAAACCTCACTGGTTGGCATCGACGTCCTCGTGGAAATCGAAGGGCTGGAATTCTATGCCTCTCCCATTATCCTGGAGTCGTCTAACATCGACCTCATTCTGGGAATGGATTGGTTGAAAGCGCATACTGCTTCTATAGTTTGCGCCACTAAGGTCCTCCATCTGCTACACCCTTCTGATGAAATAATAGCTTACCAAGCTCATCTAGTTCAGAACGTTGAGGCATGACTTTATGCCTTGAATGCATTGAATGCTGCACCACTCGAGGGCATTGAAAACATTCCCTTCGTTCATGAATTCCAAGATGTCTTCCCAGAAGAACTTCCAGGGATTCCCCCTGCTAGAGCTGTCGAATTCATCATCGACTTGAAACCCGGCACCACCCCTATAGCCAAATGACACTACAAGATGCCACCACATGAACTCATTGAGCTTAAGGAGGAAATCGACAAATCTCTCGTCAAAGGTTTCATTCGCCCAAGTTGCTCTCCTTGGGGAGCACCTTCTCTCTTTGTTAAGAAGAAGGATGGGACAAACCGATTAGTCCAAGACTACCGTCCTATAAACCAAGCTACCATTCAGAAGAAATATCCTCTTCCTCGGATCAATGATCTTTATGATCAACTGGCTGGTTCTTCAGTGTTCTCCAAAATCAGCTTGAGGTTGGGTTACCACCAGATCCGTGTTCGTGAAGAGGACATCCCAAAAACCGCCTTCGTGACTCGGTATGGATCATACGAGTACACCATCATGTCATTCGGCTTAACGAATGCTCCAGCCACCTTCTCTCGTCTGATGAACTATATATTCATGGATTACCTCGACAAGTTCGTCGTGGTTTATTTGGACGATATCCTTGTATTTTCCAAGAACAAGGAAGAACATGCTGAACATCTTCGTCTTGTGCTGGAAAAGCTTCAAGAGCATCAACTGTATGCTAAGTATTCCAAGTGTGAATTCTGGCTCCCCAAAGTAACCTATCTTGGGCATGTCATCTCCAAGGATGGTATTGCCGCAACCCTGAACGAGTTCAGGCTATTCTCGATTGGACTCCTCCGAAGAATGTCAAGCAAGTCCGAGGTTTTCTCGGTCTCGCCAGCTATTGCCGTCGATTTGTCAAGAACTTCTCCAAGATTGCCAGGCTCCTGACTAATCTGTTGCATAAGGGTGTCAAGTTCGAATGGACAGACAAGTGTCAAGAAAGTTTCCAGGCACTCAAAGACAAGTTGACTTCTGCCCCAGTGCTTGCTCCACCTGATACTAAGAAGGACTTCGTCATTTACTGCGACACTTCCCATCAAGGATTAGGCTGTGTCCTAATGCAAGAGCGCAGAGTGATTGCTTATGCCTCTCGTCAACTGTGCCCTCATGAAGAAAACTACCCAGTTCATGACCTCGAGCTTGCTGCTGTCATTCATGCACTGAAGCAGTTGCAACATTACCTTCTCGGTAATCGTTGCGAAATCTTCACCGACCACCAAAGTCTGAAGTATCTGTTTACTCAGCCAGATCTGAACCTCCGTCAGCAGAGATGGATGGAGACTGTTGCAGACTTTGACGTGGGTATATCCTATATCCCCGGCAAGGCTAATGTAATGGCTGCTGCCTTGAGCCGCAAGTCTTACTGCAATCACATCCAGGTTCACAAAGTTCAGCCCTCGCTTGTCGAAGAATTTAGAAAGCTGAACCTTCATATTGTTCCTCCTGGTGCACTCGCTCCCCCTTCCCCGGAGTTTCAGAAGATGAATCTTCGTGTTGTTACTAAGGGTTCTCTAAATACCCTGGCTGTCGTACCAGATCTTGTAGCTGGTATAAAGACTATTCAAGGTTATGACTCTGAAGTCCATAAGATTAAATGTCATCTAGCAGAAGGAAATCCCTCCTTCTTCTCTATCGCTGATGATGGCGCCTTGTACTTCAAAGTCCGCCTAGTGGTACCACGTTTGAGGAAAAACCTGGATCAGACTAAAGAGGTTATGAAAGAAGCTCATGACACGCCTTTTTCTATTCATCCTGGTAGTACAAAGATGTACCAAGACATCCGTCAAAGATTCTGGTGGTCTAATATGAAGCAGGACATTGCTCGTTATGTTGCTGAGTGAGACGTTTGCCGCCGTATCAAAGCAGAGCATCAAAGGCCTGCTGAAACTCTGCAACCTATCTCTATTCCTGAATGGAAATGGGACCATGTTGAAATGGACTTCGTCACTGGATTTCCCAAATCGCAGAAAGGTAATGATGCTATTCTTGTCGTCATTGACCGGCTTTCTAAAGTAGCACATTTTCTGGCGGTCAAAGAAACAATCACTGCTAGCCAGCTTGCAACTCTCTAGATGTCCACAATTGTTTCACTTCACGGTATTCCACTGGTTTATTAGTTTGGACCGTGGCAGCATATTCACTTCAAGATTCCGGGCAAGTTTCCAAGAAGCTATGGGGACTCATCTGTCGTTCAGTATGGAGTTTCATCCTTAGTCGCAAGGACAGGTTGAACGTGTCAACCAAGTTCTCGAAGACATGCTTCGAGTTTGTGTAATTTCATTCGGCAAGAAATGGGAGGAATCTCTTCCATATGCCGAGTTCTCTTATAATAATAGCTATCAAGCTAGTCTGAAGATGTCCCCCTTCGAAGTGCTATATGGACAAAAGTGTCGAACCCCTCTGAACTGGTTAGAAACTGGGGAACGTCCACTCTTCGGACCGGATATTATCCAACAGGCCGAAGAGCAAGTCCGCATTATTCGCGAGAATCTCAAGACTGCTCAGTCACGTCAGAAGAGTCAGTATGACCGTCATCACAAAGACATGGTCTATCAACCTGACGAAAAGGCTTATCTTCGAGTTACACCAATGAAGGGTGCTCACCGCTTCGGGATTAAGGGCAAGCTAGCTCCTCGCTATATTGGCCCATTCACTATTCTCGAAAGGCGTGGAAAAGTGGCATATCAACTGGAGCTTCCGCCGAACCTTTCTCAGGTTCACGATGTGTTCCATGTGTCACAACTCCGACGCTGCTTCAAGGACCCAATCCGAGTAGTGGATCATGAAGTGCTCGAATTGCAACAAGACCTCTCCTATAAAGAGCATCCGGTCCGCATTCTCGACCAAGTTGAACGCCGCACACGTCAGAAAGCGATCAAGTTCCTCAACGTCCAGTGGTCGAATCACTCTGAAGACGAAGCCACCTGGGAACGCGAGGATCGTCTTCACGGTGAATACCCCGCATTGTTTCCTTCTACCTCCTAAATCTCGGGACGAGATTTCTTGTAGTGGAGGAGAATTGTGACGTCCGGATAATTAAGCTACAGTAAACCTCTGTTAATGATGCCACGTCACCACAGTTACTGTTGTTAATCTCGCGTTAGTTCAAAACTGATTCGAAATTCAAATTCAAAATTATGTCAAACAACAAAAGTTTTCAGAAGTTGTAACAAAAATGTTCGGGCTGTGCTGAATATTACAAGGGTAATTATAGTAAATAAAACACAACTTTATAAAATCCTTAAATGCCCTAAAATGATTTAAACAGACAAGAAAGTAAATAAAAGAACGAAATTACAAAAACAAAAAAAGAAGCCCCCCTGGACCAGGCGGCCCACCTCACAGGTCGGCCGGCCCACCTGGCCCAGCTGGCCACACCCGGCCTCGCTCCCCTGCCTCGTCCCCTTCCCTGTTTCCCCGACCTGGGTCAGAACAGGGCGCGTCCCTGCCGCACCCCCTTGCCGGCGTCGAGGAGGGGATAAGGCTGCCATGCCTTCGCCTCCTCGATCCCTCCTCCCACTCGCCCCCACTCTTGCCTCGGTTCTTGCGCCTCTCCTTCCCCCAGATCCACCCCTCCCCTCTTCCTCTGCTTCGTTTTGGAGAGGAGACCGACGCGCTCGCCGCCGTTCCCTGTCACCGCCGCGGCCACCGCCATCGCCTCGACTCGCCGTGATGCCGTAGCAATCCTCCTTCGTCCTCCTCATCCACTGGAGGCCTCAGCTGGAGCTGGGGAGCCCTGAATCACTGGATCCCCTTCGCCCACATCTCCGGCTGCCGCGTTCTTCTTCATCTCCGGCGCCAGCCTTTGCTGCTACTAATCCATCACATGCCTACGTGTGAGCCGCACGGTGAGCCCTCCCTTCTCCTGCTTCTCTCCGTTATCTCCCGCACGCACTATAGCTAGCTCGGTGTCGCGCCCGAGAGCTCACCGCCGCAGGTCGCTTCGCCGCCGTGGCCATGGCCTCTGTCGTGCTCGCCTGGGCGCGACATCAAACTCCTGGTGCTCGTAGGAGCCCAATGAGCCCGCGCCCGAGCCTCCCCATGCATCCTAGCGTAGTTCCCATCGACGTCCCGAGCGCGCTGCCGCGAAAGCTCGTAGCCGTCCGTGTTTCCGGCGACCATTTGGTCCAGCACCATCGCCAAACGATGTGGAATGCCTCTGCATTTAGAATGCAAGTTGTTGCGTGCGGTTTCGTGCTTCCTAGCGCGATCCCGATGATGTCCCGAACGCCACCGCCGCCTCCACTCGCTGCCGGTGAAGATTCCGGCCGTTACGGCCTGCGCCACCACCACGGATGGACGCAGCCCAGCCTCACCATTTGAACGCGCCCGACCGCGGCTCAAATGATGCGCCATAGGCGAATCCTGACGCTCGCCGGCGTTCGGCCGCTGCGCGCGAGCTCGCCGGAGCTACTCCGGCGGCTCCGCTGAGCTGGCACACCTGGGGCCACCCCCCCTAGGTCACTGCCGGGTGGCGCCGCGGGCCCGGCTGGCCCAGTTGACCAGGGTCAACGTGCTGACTGGGCTGGTCCTAGCAGCTGACTAGTGGCCCCCACCCATCTAAACTAATTAAATTAGTAAATCTAATTAATCTAGGCTAATTAGGCACTGACTAATGGGGCCCACAATTAGTTAATCATAAATAGTTTAAAACAAAGCCTGTTTCAACTCTGGCTCAATGACAGGTGGGTCCCACTGGACCCACAAGTCAGCTCTGACTCTGGTCAACCGACCAGTTGACCTGCTGACGTCACGCTAATGTCATGCCTACATCATCATTCACTGTTTTGGATAATGTTAGAATTAAATAACTAATTAAAATCAGAAAATGACTTAAATCTTTAGAAAATCATATCTTTTAATCCGTAACTCAGATGAAAATACTTTATACATGAAAGTTGCTTAGATTGACGAGAAGAATCTGGATACGCAGCCCGTTCATCCGCCACGCATCCCTAGCATAGCAAACACGCAACTTTCCCCCTTTGGTTCATCTGTCCGAAAACACGAAACACCGGGAATACTTTCCCGGATGTTTTCCCCCTTCACCGGTACCGCCTCGTACCACGTTAGGGCACCCCTAGCACCGATACTTGTCATGTCATGCATCGCTATGCATCTGTTTGCTTCATATTTATTGTTTCTTCCCCCTCTTCTCTCGCTCGACACCGAGACCGACGCCGCTGCTACCCAGTACGACTACGGTGTTGACGACCCCTCTCTCTTGCCAGAGCAACCAGGCAAACCCCCCTGATCACCAGATATCGCCTACTCTCCTCTATGCTACTTGGATTAGAGTAGTGTAGCCTGTTACTGCTTCCCGTTAAACCTATTCTGATGCATAGCCTGTCATTGTTGCTACAACTGTTGATACCTTACCTGCAATCCTAAATGCTTAGTATGGGATGCTAGTTTACCATTAGTGGCCCTACATTCTTGTCCGTCTGCCATGCTATACTATCGGGCCGTGATCACTCGGGAGTTGATCACGGGTATATACTTATATACATAATATATGATACTTGTGGTGACTAAAGATGGGTCGGCTCATAGGAGTACCCGCGAGTGATTCACGGATTGGGTCCGAAAGGATGTTTGTCCCGACGGCCCTCTGAGTGGATCTTTGTGGCGAAGGGACATGGTAGGTTGAGACCACCTAGGAGAGAGGTGGGTCTGGCCCTGGTCGGCGTTCGCGGTTATTTCAAGATAACACATTTAACGAGATCTTGGTATTTGATCTGAGTCTGGCTACTGGCCTATACGCACTAACCATCTACGCGGGGACAGTTATGGGCACTCAACGTCGTGGTATCAGCCGAAGCCTTCGTGACGTCGGCGACTGAGCGGTGCGTGTCGGGTTGGACTGGAACGCCTACTCTTGTATAAGGGAGGCTAGGTCTACTCACCGGCCGCATACGCAACGTGCAGGTGTGCAATGGGCGATGGGCCCAGACCCCTGCGCCATAGGATTTAGACCGGCGTGCTGACCTCTCTGTTGTGCCTAGGTAGGGCTGCGCAATGTTGATCTTCCGAGGCCGGGCATGACCCAAGAAAGTGTGTCCGGCCAAATGGGATCGAGCGTGTTGGGTTATGTGGTGCACCCTTGCAGGGAAGCTAATCTATTCGAATAGCCGTGATCTTCGGTAACAGGACGACTTGGAGTTGTACCTTGACCTTATGACAACTAGAACCGGATACTTAATAAAACACACCCTTCCAAGTGCCAGATACAACCGGTGATCCCTCTCTCATAAGGCGACAAGGGGAGGATCATCGGTTAGGGTTATTCTATGCGTTGTTACTTGGTGAACTTACCATCTACTCTCTTCTCCTGCTGCAAGATGGAGGTTACCAGAAGCGTAGTCTTCGATAGGACTAGCTATCCCCCTCTTATTCCGGCATTCTGCAGTTCAGTCCACATATGATAGCCTTTTCCATTTGATACCAATGCATACATATGTAGTGTAGCTCCTTGCTTGCGAGTACTTTGGATGAGTACTCACAGTTGCTTTGCTTCCCCTTTTCCCCCTTTCTATTCTCGATTGTTGTGACTAGACGTTGGAGCCCAGGAGCCAGACGCCACTGTCGATGACGACTACTTCTACTCGGGAGGTGCCTACTACTATGTGCAGCCCGCTGACGACGACCAGGAGTAGTTTAGGAGGATCCCAGGCAGGAGGCCTATGCCTCTTTCGATCTGTATCCCAGTTTGTGCTAGCCTTCTTAAGGCAAACTTGTTTAACTTATGTCTGTACTCAGATATTGTTGCTTCCACTGACTCGTCTATGATCGAGCTCTTGTATTCGAGCCCAGAGGCCCCTGGCTTGTAATACGATGCTTGTATGACTTATTTTATTTGTAGAATTGTATTGTGATATCTTCCCATGAGTCCCTGATCTTGATCGTACACGTTTGCGTGTATGATTAATGTACGATTGAATCGGGGGCGTCACACAAAACTAACTCGATTACATGAAAAATCTCATCCAACCCATCACCGTCCAGCAAGGCTACGATGGAATTACTGACGCACGACTATGAGCATCATCAAATTGGTGATGGAGGATGGTTGATGATGACGATAGCGACGAATCCCCCTCTCCGGAGCCCCGAACGGACTCCCGATCAGCTCTCCCGAGAGGTTTTAGTGCTTGGCGGCGGCTCCGTATCATAAAACGTGATGAAATCTTCTCTCCTATTTTTTTCTCCCCGAAAGCAGATATATAGAGTTGGAGTTGGAGTCGCGAGGTCCCTAGGGGGCCCACGAGGTAGGGGGCGCGCCATAGGGGGCGCCCCCACCCTTGTGGATAGGGTGTGGGCCCCCTAGTCTTCATCTTTGGCGAGGATTTATTATTATTTATTGTAAGATATTCCGTGGAGTTTCAGGTCATTCCGAGAACTTTTGTTTTCTGCACATAAAACAACATCATGGCAATTCTGCTGAAAACAGCATCAGCCCGGGTTAGTTCCATTCAAATCATACAAGTTAGAGTCCAAAACAAGGGCAAAAGTGTTTGGAAAAGTAGATACGACGGAGACGTATCAACTCCCCCAAGCTTAAACCCTTGCTTGTCCTCAAGCAATTCAGTTGACAAACTGAAATAAATAAAGAAAAACTTTTACAAACTCTGTTTGCTCTTGTTGTTATAAATATGTCAAGCTAGCATTCAAGTTTTCAGCAAAGATTATAACTAACCACATTTGCAATAATTCTCAGGTCTCATGATTACCCATATCAATAGCATAATCAACTAGCAAGCCATAATAATAAATCTCGGATGACAACACTTTCTCAAAACAATCATAATATGATATAACAAGATGGTATCTCGCTAGCCCTTTCTGAGACCGCAAAACAAAAATGCAGAGCACCTTTAAAGATCAAGGACTGACTGGACATTGTAATTCATGGTAAAAGAGATCCAATCATAGTCGCACCCAATATAAATTAACAGTGATGAATGCAAATGACAGCTGGCTCTCCAGCTAGTGCTTTTAATAAGAGCGTGATGACTCAACATAAAAGTAAACAGATAGGCCCTTCGCAGAGGGAAGCAGGGATTTGTAGAGGTTCTAGAGCTCGTTTTTGGAATAGAGGTGAATAATACTTTGAGCGGTATACTTTCATTGTCAACATAACAACCAAGAGATGGCGATATCTTCCATGCTACACACATTATAGGCGGTTCCCAAACAGAATGGTAAAGTTTATACTCCCCCTCCACCAATAAACATCAATCCATGGCTTGCTCAAAACAACGAGTGCCTCCAACTAACAACAGTCCCAGGGGGAGTTTTGTTTTGCAATTATTTTGATTTAGTTTGCATAGAGCATGGGACTGGGCATCCCGGTGACCAGCCATTTATCTCGTGAGTGAGGAGCAGAGTCCACTACTCTTGAGAATAACCCGCCTAACATGGAAGATACATACAACCCTAGTTGATACATGAGCTAGTCGAGCATACAAAACATGATATTTATTTGAAGGTTTAGAGTTTGGCACATACGAATTTACTTGGAACGGCAGGTAGATACCGTAATTAGGTAGGTATAGTGGACTCATGTGGAATAACTTTGGGGTTTAAGGAGTTTGGATGCACAAGCAATATTTCTGCTTAGTACAGGTGAAGGCTAGCAAAAGACTGGGAAGCGACCAGCTAGAGAGCGACAACAGTCATGAACATGCATTAAAATTAATCAACACCGAATGCAAGCATGAGTAGGATATAATCCACCATGAACATAAATATCGTGAAGGCTATGTTGATTTTGTTTTAACTACATGCGTGAACATGTGCCAAGTCAAGTCACTTAAATCATTTAGAGGAGGATACCACCCTATCATACCACATCATAACCATTTTAATAGCATGTTGGCACGCAAGGTAAACCATTATAACTCATAGCTAATCAAGCATGGCACAAGCAACTATGATCTCTAATTGTCATTGCAAACATGTTTATTCATAACAAGCTGAATCAAGAATGATGAACTCATCATATTTACAAACACAAAAGAGGTTAAGTTCATACCAGCTTTTCTCATCTCAGTCAGTCCATCATATATAATCATAATTGCCTTTCACTTGCACGAACGAACGATGTGCATAATAATAAGAGTGCATGTGCATTGGACTAGGCTGGACTTTGCGAGCATTCAATAAACAGGAGAAGACAATGCAAGATGGTCTCTTGGTTAAATCAACAATAAAGCATATAAGAGCCACTTCAACTATTTAATCATGGTCTTCTCCTACTGACCCCCAAAGAAAAGAAAAGAAATAAAACTATTTACACGCGAAAGCTCCCAACAAGCAAAAGAAGAACGGGAAATATTTTTGGGTTTTCTTTTTAATTATTACTACAGCAAAAAAGTAAAGTACTACTAATTTTTTTGGTTTTTCTTAAAGTTTATCAAACACACAAGAAGAAAGAATAAAAGAAAATAAACTAGCATGGATGATACAATTAAAAGTATGAGCACCGACATCTAGCAATGAGTGTGTGTGAACATAAATGTAATGTCGGTGAGAAATACGTACTCCCCCAAGCTTAGGCTTTTGTCCTAAGTTGGTCTATGGCCATGGCTGGCCTGGAGGATATCCATAATAATATTTGTTGGGGTCGTACTGTGATGCAGCAGCTATCGCCTGCTGAGCTGCAGTGTGGCGACGAGCAGCCTCCTCTCTCCTCTCGTACTCATCTGCCTCTTCTCTGGTAATAGTATATCCTCCTCTTGCCTGATAATCAAAGAAAGCAGGAGCCGGAAGAGTAATACGAACAGCACAATGTCTGTCAAAGATTAGTCAATACTGGAGAGGTGATTCATTCCTCTCGACAAACTGGTGGTGAACCATAACATTAAAATCTAGATAAGCAGGTGGTAATTCAATATCATCTTCGTGTATATCTATACCAAGAAAATTAGCTATGCGGGTTGCATAAATTCCTCCAAAGAAATCTCCATTATATCTATTAAGATACAACCTACGTGCAACAATGGCTCCCAAATTATATGATTTGTCTCCTAACACAACACTCCTAAGAATACTAAGGTCAGGGACACACACGTGACATGCCTCATCTTTACCATTTATGCACCTACCTATGAAGAGAGCAAAATAATGTATAGCAGGAAAGTGGGTGCTCCCTATGGTAGCTTGTGTAATATCTCTAGATTCTCCCACAGTTATATTAGCAAGGAAATCTCTAAATTCAGATTTGCGAGGATCCCTTATACTACCCCATTGTGGAAGTTTGCATCCAGTGGTAAAATCCTCTAAGTCCATGGTATAAGATTTATCATAAAGATCAAACAGGACAGTTGGAGAATTACGTGAAGTGGAAAATTCCAACCTCCTCACAAAGGAACTAGTGAGGTTATGATACTGACGGCACTTCTCTTCCTCGAAGCTCACAAGATCAGCGTTACGCAAATATGCGTTCAATTCTTCTTTTATTCCTGCTCGATCCATAAAATTTTCAGAAGGCCGCTCACAAGGACGCGCTGGAGCATCTCTTGGTGGCTCTTCATCAGCATCACGCATTGCAAGCCTGGGTCCTTGCTTCTTTGAAGAACCACCTTGGAACATCTTCCTAAGCATTTTTCTTCCTCTGAAAAATTCTGAAATTTTTTAGTAACTTCAAAATAAAAGTAAACCAAACTCAATAATATTGATAGCAACCACTCCTACAAGTGCCTAGGGCCTATATCATGCATCAAAACTTATTTTGACCATATAAATTTGACATGCAAGCTCAAGAATAGGGTCACCTAAGCAGCAAAGATTTGCAACGAATAAAGCACTGGAACAAAAACTAATTGGACCAATGGAGGAGTCACATACCAAGGAACAATCTCCCCAAGCAGTTTTGTGAGAGGTGCTTTGAGCAAGGAGATCGAAAATGGCAGCAAAGAGGGCTGGAACTCGTGCTTGAGTTGGTTTTTCGTGTTTGTGGGAGGAAGAAGAAGAGGATGGGTGCAGGAATAAGTGGAGGAGGTCCACCATGGGCCCACGAGGCAGGGGGCACGCCCTAGAGGGGTGGGCACGCCCTCCACCCTCGTGGCAAGATGGTTGGCCCCCCTGGTGTGTTCTTTGTTCCATAAATCCTTAAATATTCTAGAAAAAATCATATTTAATTTTGAGGGCATTTGAACAACTTTTATTTTTGAGGTATTTTTATATTGCACGGATAATCAGATAACAGACAGACAAATATTTATTTTTATTTTATTTAATATAAATAACAGAAAGTAAAAGTGGGATACAGAAGGTTGTGCTTCTAGTTTCATCCATCTCATGATCATCAAAAGGAATCCACTAACAAGGTTGATCAAGTCTTGTTAACAAACTCATTCCGATTAACATGAAACCGGAGAAATTTCGAATAACATTAGGTTACCTCAACGGGGATATGCACATCCCCAATAATAAGTATATCATATTTCTTCTTGACAGTAGGAAGAGGAAATTCAAAACCTCCAAATATAATCGATGGAAATTTCCCAATAGAGTTGATACTATGAACTTGAGGTTGTTTCCTCGGGAAGTGTACCGTATGCTCATTACCATTAACATGAAAAGTGGCAATCAATAATAGCCCTTGCATTATTCAAAAAAGGTCTTCCAAGAATAATAGACATACTATCGTCCTCAGGAATATCAAGAATAACAAAGTCCGTTAAAATAGTAACGTTTGCAACGACAACATGCACATGCTCACAAATACCCACAGGTATAGAAGTTGATTTATCAGCCATTCGCAAAGATATTTTAGTAGGTGTCAACTTATTCAAGTCAAGTCTATGATATAAAGAGAGAGGCATAACACTAACACCAGCTCCAAGATCACATAAAGCAGTTTTAACATAGTTTCTTTTAATGGAGCATGGTATAGTAGGTACTCCTGGATCTCCAAGTTTCTTTGGTATTCCACCCTTAAAAGTATAATTAGCAAGCACGGTGGAACTTTCAGCTTCTGGTATCTTTCTTTTATTTGTAACAATATCTTTCATGTACTTAGCATAAGGATTCATTTTCATTAGGTTCATGTTCATTGCCAGATTGTGTTTCAGCATCAGACATAGAGATATCATTTGGATTATCAGGTGGTTCAGCAATAGGTTCACTAGAAGTTTGCACAGTTCTATCATTTTTCTTTTTCTTCTTTTTAGAAGAATTAGGTGCATCAATATGATTTCTCTGAGAATCTTGCTCAATTCTCTTAGGCTGGCCTTCATGATACAAAGGTTCCTGAGTCATTCTACGAGTTCCAGTAGCCACTTTAACAGCATAATCATTTTTCTTACTATTCATCTCATTGAGCAATTCATTTTGAGCTTTAAGTACTTGTTCTACTTGAGTGGTAACCATAGAAGCATGTTTGCTAACAAGTTTAAGTTCACCTCTAATATTAGCCATATAATCACACAAGTATTTAATCATATCAGCATCTTGCTTTAATTGTCAACCAAAATAAGCATTGAAGTCTTCTTGCTTAAACATAAAATTATCAAACTCATCCAAGCACTGACTAGCAATTTTAGTAGGAGGGATTTCAGCTTTATCATATCTATAGAGAGAATATACCTTTACTACCTGTGTCGGGTTATCGAGGTCTGGAGGTTCTTCAATAAGTAAAGGATCAAGATCATATGTTTCTTCGGCAGGCGGTAAATTAAGACCATGTATTTCTTCAATAGGAGGTAAATTCTTAACATCTTCAGCTTTAATACCTTTTTCTTTCATAGATTTCTTTGCCTCTTGCATATCTTCGGGACTGAGAAATAGAACACCTCTCTTCTTCGAAGTTGGTTTAGGAATAGGATCATTAATTGGAGCAGGACCTAGCTCAGGAGCTGGCTCAGGAGGTGCCCAATTATTTTCATTTGTCAACATATTATTCAATAAGATTTCAGCTTCATCTGGTGTTCTTTCCCTGAAAAGAGAACCAACACAACTATCCGGGTAATCTCTGGAAGCATCGGTTAGTCCATTATAAAAGATATCAAGTATTTCATATTTCTTAATAGGATGATCAGGCAAGGCATTAAGTAACTTGAGAAGCCTCCCCCCAAGCTTGTGGGAGACTCTATTCTTTAATTTGCACAAAGTTGTATATTTCCTTTAAAGCAGCTTGTTTCTTATGAGGAGGGAAATATTTAGCAGAGAAGTAATAGATCATATCATGGGGACTATGCACACAACTAGGATCAAGAGAATTAAACCATATTTTAGCATCACCCTTTAATGAGAACGGAAATATTTTAAGGATATAAAAGTAGCGAGATCTCTCATCATTAGGGAACAGGGTGGCTATATCATTTAATTTAGTAAGATGTGCCACAACAGTTTCAGATTCATAGCCATGAAAAGGATCAGATTCAACCAAAGTAATTATATCAGGATCAACAGAGAATTCATAATCCTTATCAGTAACACAGATAGGTAAAGTAGCAAAAGCAGGGTCAGGTTTCATCCTAGCATTTAGAGATTGCTTATTCCATTTAGCTAATAACCTTTTGAGTTCATATCTATCTTTGCAAGCTAAAATAGGTAAAGAAGCTTCTTGATCAAATAAATAAATGTCGGATTTCGGGTTCCGGCAGACCCTTGAGGTTCGAACACTGGGGTGCGCGTGGAGATTTCACCTTCTACCTACCTGCGCCCCACCACCATGCTAAGATCTAAGCTATGGAAAGAACAGCACAAGAGACACAGGGTTTATACTGGTTCGGGCCACCGTTGTGGTGTAATACCCTACTCCAGTGTGTGGTGTGGTGGATTGCCTCTTGGGCTGATGATGATGAGCAATACAAGGAAGAACAGCCTCGTGAGGGTCTGTTCTTGGCTGGGGTGATGAATTGCTGGGAGGAGTTCAATCACCCTTCTCTCTCTGTGTGTGTGATGCTACTCGATCCGATCCCAGCTTGTTTCTGGGTTGGCCGATTCTCGATCTCTCCTCCTTGTTTCTGGGTTGGCCGATTCTCAATCTCCCCTCCTCCTTGTTTCTGGGTTGGCCGATTCTCGATCTCCCCTACCCTGGGGGTGGCTAGTCCTATTTATAGGCAAAGGCCCTGGGCCTCTTCCCAAATGTTGAGCGGGAAGGGCGCCAACAATTGGCCATTTTGAAGGGGAACATCTGGTACACTTATCCTGACTAAAGTTGGTCCTCGCCTGCCAAAGGCTCTGGTGGTGACGCTCGCTTGGGCTCCAAAATGACTTCCTCCCTGCCGTTGGACTGGTCTTGGTCTCGTTGCACCGAAACGGGTGCCTTTGCTTGATGCTCTCGCCTGCGCTTGCTCCCTTTGCACCAAAGAGGAAAGGAGGACACTGCGCGGCTGGTGCCCGCCTGGCGCCTTTGGTCATCATGGCTTGCGTCACGGGCACCTCGTGAGGTACCCCGCCTTGATCTCTCCGCCTCCTCGCAAGCCAGCCTGATGAGGCTGTGCCTGAGGAAGCTCCGTGTCGTCCGCCCCGCGAGGCTTGGCCCCTCGCGAGGGTCTTGGGTCTGTGTTGATGAAGATGGGCCATGCTGGGGCCCCCTTTGAGCCACGCCGCAGGCCGTAGGCAGGCAAGTCTGGGGACCCCCGTTCCCATAACGCTGACAGTAGCCCCCGGGCCCAAGGCGAGCCCGGACTTGGCCGTGCAGGGAGGCGAAGGGGCAAGAGCGAAGCGCTGCGGGCCCTAACAGCCTACGGCCTTGGGCGCCGCATGGCGGTTGACTGGATGTGGGCGCCTCAGCAACCGTGCGAGTTCATAAGGGAGCGGCATCTACCTAGGCTTTGCTTTTTTTGCTTTCTCCGGTTGCTGCTCAGATCCCCTTTCTTGCGCCTCTACTTCCTTCCTCCAAATTTCCAGATCTACTCCGACCGCGTGACCTAGGAAGCCATGGCGCCTCGTCAGTCCTCGGCCGGAGCTTGGCACTTGTCTGCCCTGGACTCGCCGAACGTGTCGGAGGCGAGCCTCGCCCGGTTGCGCCGGATGGCGGCGGCGCAGGGCATCGACGGGGCGAAGGTGTTCAAGGCTGGCTCTGCCACCCCTGAGGGCCAAGGGAGCACCTTCTATCCGTTCTTTGCGAGCGCCATTGCTGTTGGCCTGGTTCCTCCCTTCTCCGAGTTCTTCTTCTCTGTCCTCCGCCATTGTAAGCTACAGGCTCTGGATCTCCATCCCAACTCCGTCCTTCTCCTGGCAATCTTCGCCTATTACTGCGAGGCTCACGTAGGGGTGCAGCCCTCGGTGGCCTTGCTGCGCCACTACTTCTACCTCCGGACCTCTCGAGGTCCTGCTTCCGCGTGCGCGAGCTTCATCGCGTACGGTGGCGCCATTGCCATTTCGAACCCCGGGAAAAGGATTGAGGGCTTCAGGAGCAAGTGGGTCTTGGCAGATGCTGGGCGCATCCACCCTCGGCTGATCTTGCCCATGGAGCAACCCACGAGCTCCAGCGATTGGGGTCGAGCAGAGCTCGCAGACCCCCGCACGAAGCTAGTGTTGGAGAAGATGGACGCGGATCTGAGGCCGACCAACATGGCGGCGGCGAAGCTGACCAGTGCGTCGCTGCTGAGGGAATTCCTGGAGCACCAGCTGGCTCCGCTTGGGCAGTACTCACTTCCGATGTGGAGGCCCCATTCGAGCCCCGCGGCCTTGGCCGACGAAGATCTGGCTGCGGTCCTCCAATCTCTGGTCGAGGGCGATGTGGCGAGGTTGGAGGGCGCTCCTATGCCCTTGTTCCTCCGCGACGACTGGGAGAAGGTAGTGGAGTCCATGCACGTCTTCAACGGGGACGGGCCCGTGCCCATGGAAACTCCCGGGGAATCGGTGGAAGTGTCCTCCGACGACTCCAACGAAGAGGAGGAAGGAGGGGAGCAGGAAAAAAGGCCTGACTCCGAGGCGACTGACGGGGAGTCGAGGGATCCCCTCCCCCGGCGCAGGTCCCGCGTTATCCGCCTCTCTCCGAGCGATGACGACGAGGATGACGATGAGCAGGACGGCGGGAGCTTGCCCCTGATCCCGAAGAAGGACAGGACCGGGCTGATCTCCCGCGGGTCTGCCCCGGCCCCAAGGCGGACCGCGAACGCGCCTTCCGCTTCCAAGCTTCCCGAGGTTGACCCTTCCAGCTGGCTTTCGGGCTTCAAATTTGGCCGGAGGCCACTTGAGCTTACTGGCGACGACCCGTAAGCGCTTGATTCTTGTCTTTGTTTCTTGTTCTGCTTCTGAGGCTTGACGTCCGCATCTCTTGGATAGGCTGGCGCCCGCAGCAAAGAAGCCGAAGGGAGCTCCTGAGGTTCCATCCGTGGCAGCGCCTCTGCCCGTGAAGGAAGGTGACCGCGACGCACGGGCTTCTCCTGCCCGGTCGTCCTCGCGAGGCCTGGCTGAGCCGACTGGGGCAAGCTCAGCCCCCATGGCCCAAGTGACTCCCGAGGTGCCTTTGCCTGTTGCCGCCACTACAGCCGTTGGGGCGCAGCAGGCTCCGCCTCACGATCCTGTGGTTGCGCTGCCGTCTTCTCCTCCTATTCCACCGACTGCTGTCTCTCCGACTCCTCCTGCCATTCTGGATCGTGCTGCTGCTAAGATGGACCGGCTGTAGCAGGATCTTCTTGGCGCCGACCCTCGCTTGGTGGCCGGGCACTTGGAGCTGGCTTCAGGATGGATTCGCTCCGATGCTTCGATTCGGGCGGCGCTAGTCCAGGCCTTGACGGCTTGCGATGAGGAGAGGCAGGCCGTCCTTGAGGCGAAGGCTGCTCGTGACGCAGCCCTGGGGGAGGTGGTCGAGGTCCATGGTCGCTGCAAGGCGCTGGAGGACGAGTTGCAAGGCCTGCGGGACCAGCTCGCGAAAGAGGTCCGCCTTCGCCAAGAGCAGGAAGAAGGCGTGAAGGCTCGCGAGGCGGCCGTCGAGGGCCGGGAGGCCAAGCTTAGGAAGCGCCGCGACCACCTAGGCGCGCTGGAGCAGGAGTTGGGGGCGAGGAAGGTCGAGCTGGATGACAAGGCCCAGGTTCTTGCCGGGGACCGCGTGGCCTTCGCGGAGATGGAGGCGAAGGCTCACTCCTCGCTGAGGACGCTTTAAGACAGCGGCCTGGAGAGCCCGCTGGCTGGCGCCGAAGTCGGCCCCGCCGAGCTGCTTCCCTTCCTGGTTCGCGCTCTTGAAGATATCGCCCTTGGCCTTGGCCCCACGGCCAAGGCTGAGGCGCGTGTCCTGTCTTCTGCAGCGCTGACGCGGGTCCTGACCCACATCTACCTTCGCGATCCCGGCGTCGACCTCGACAGCCTGCTGGAGCTAGTAAGCGGCGAGCGTGCCGCTGCCGCTGCCGAGGCCATGAAGGGTCGCGCGGAGGCTCTGCTGGGGAAGTTCTGGGCCTTCAGCACCAAGCCGAAGCAAGGCACTGCCGACCCCGCTGCTCCATGAGGTGAACCCACTCCGCGCTGCTCCACCGCCGACAAGTGACTCTGTTGTGGCTCTGGTCCTGCCTTTAATTCCTGCATATGTATCATGCCTCGGGGAGGAGTTTAAACTTGTGTTTGGCATTGAGATAACAGTGTGGACTGTAATATTTGCTTTTGAATTCCTTGAAATTTATGCTTTTCCTTCCTACTTGCTTATGTTCTACGCCGGCAGAGCCCGGCCCCGCGCATACCTCAGCCGCTGTTAGCCCCGACCGGAAACCAGGACGGGACCAAGGAGTGAGGGGCTACGTGACAAGTTAGGCTCCTGAGTCGCGATGCTCAGGAGTCCCCCTTGGCGCATGAACAGCAAGTAGGGAGGTGTGATGTGGGTGGATCTACCGTTCTACGTCTGCAGAGCCCGGCCGCGCGCATACCTCAACCGCCGTTAGCCTTTCGGAACTAAGGAGTGAGGGGCTACGTGACCAGTTAGGATCCTGAGTCGCGATGCTCAGGACTCCCCCTTGACGCTCAAACGGCCTTCGTACCTTGGCTCCGCTCGGGGAGAGACGCGCGACGAACCAGGCCCGGGGGGGCCTGGCTGGGTGGCGTGCGTCTGGGCGTGACCCAGGCGCAGCCCCCGTGCCCAGCCCCCTCGCGCGGCACTCCTGAGGGGAGGCGTTACGATGAGGCTAGACACTAAGCTCTGGGCTCCCTGAGGTTGATGCGGCCCTGGGGCCGCCCTCAGTTGTTTATCACCAGCGCGGAGCATAGCGCTTCCGTATGTGTACGGGCATAGCCGCTCCTCGGCAGTGTCGTCAGCCAGCCCGGAGCATGGTACTTCCACTGGTACGTGGGAGGGGGCTCCCCTCCGGGAGGAGCCCCCAGGGCGTGTACACGTGGCTGGCACGGTAGGGCCTCGCGAGGTGTATCTGGGCACCCGTGAGCCAGCGTGGGACTCACGGGGCCCTACCTCTAGGTGGGTTGCGCCTGGCACTGGGCCTTATCTTGTGATGTGTCCCTGCAAATTTGGTTAGATGCCGGCACTCTACGTCCTCGGGTCCCGGCCCTCGAGCTGGTCTCAGCCGTCGCTGGTATGCCAGGTCGCGATGCGGTGGACAAGGCCAGAGGGTGAGGGCTGGAGAGCCAGTAAGAGCCCTGAGTCGCGATGCTCAGGTACCCCCCCTTTAACGTGCAAGTGGTCGGCATGGATAAGAAGAGGTGCCGTGGACAGGCATCAAATAGTCAAGCAAGGTGGGTCGAACGCATAGCCGGAAATAACCGCAAAAGGGATACATGCCGCTGGGTCTGGCCCGAGCGACTTGAGGGATGATGTAGCCCGTGGGGCGCCCCCACGTGGCCTGGGAATAATGCGGCCCTGGGGGGCGCTTCCAGCTGGAAATGAAACTTGAAAGATGTCACATGATAATGTTGAGGACGAAGGAGTGTTGGTGTAGCAGACTCGGTGGGCTGCGGAAGCCGATCCTCACGAGCCCCCAGGCCCAGGGGCCTCGGGAGGCTCCGGAGGCGCTGGAGGCTCCTCGCGGACCATCTCCATCTCCGCCAGGGCTGCGGAACGCCTGGCCTCTTGAGCCACCATGATGCCCCTCATGAGGCGCTGGTATGTGGCAGCCGCGTTCGGCAAGCCGTAAGGCATGCGAACGTAGCTGTGGGGTGGACTTTCGCAGCGCCCCACTCGCGAGGGCCAGAGGCGCTCCAGAGACGTGACTCGATTGAGCCCTGGTATGTCGATGCAGACGCGCAGCCCACCATCCTCGCCTGGATGGGGAGCCACAGCTGGTAGGCGGTGGCCGCCTTTCATGACTCTTGACTCCTGTAGCTCCTGAATGGCCTTGCTGACGAACTCCTGAGGGTCTGGCTCTCCTTGCCTTACTCCTTCTTGAGGGAAACGTGCTTCGAAACACGCCTCCATGGGGTGCCCAAGCGCCTCCCTCGTGACCTTAGCCAGGTCGGTGGCCCTCCAGGGGAGAGCCCCCGAGCCCTGCCTGAGGAGGGCGCCGGTCGCGCTTTCCTATGCGATGGAAGGAGGTTCCCCCTGGGCAGGCGCGGGCCCTGAGGGGCCTGCCTCCTGAGGGGCTGGGCCGGACGATGTCTTCTTCTTCTTGGGGGCGGTCTCGGGAAGCCTCCTGCTTCCGCGATCCGGGTCTTCCAGTGATGTGGCCTGAAAGGCTCGTTCCAAGGAACACACCGCGTCCTTCTCTTCACAGGGCACCGTGATGACTCCACCACTTCCTGGCATATTGAGGACGTTGAAGCCGTGGTGAGTTATGGCCATGAACTTGGCCAGCGCTAGGTACCCAAGGATGGCGTTGTACGGCAGGAGAATGTGAGCGACGTCGAAGTCGATGAGCTCGGAGCGGTAGTTGTCGTGTGCCCCGATGGTGACAGGGAGGCGGACCTGCCCAATCGGGACCGTGGAGCCGTCGGTGACTCCGGAGAAAGGCTTGGTTGGCTGAAGCTGGTTGTAGGGCACTTGGAGATTGTTGAATGTTTCCACGGACAGGACGTTGAGCCCTGCCCCGCCATCGATGAGGGTCCTGGTGACCACCACGTTGCTGATGATTGGGGAACAAAGCATCGGGAGGACTCCGGCTGTAGCCGCACACTTGAGCTGATCTGCTGAGCTGAACGTGATGGCGCACGCCGACCACCTAAGAGGGCGCATGGCTTCGAGCTTGGGGAGGACTGCATTCACTTTGCTGGTGAACTGCTTGAAGATGCATTGAGAGGCTGGGGCTTGAGCCCCGCCTAGGACGCAGCCGACCGCGCGCGGCTCCTGGAAGCCCCCAGCCCCCTCGTCCTGATGGCGGTCCTCGTTTCTCCATGGCTGCGGCGGCAGCGGAGGGAGGCCTGCGTTGCCTTGCGGGCGATCCTCGCGAGGCTGATCCCTCCTGTCTCCCTCGCGAGGCGGGTCTTGCCAGCGATCCTCGCGAGGTCGATCGCGCCACCCTTGGCGCGGGCAGCATTCTTCCCAGCGTCCTGCGTTCCTTCCTCCTCCTCGACCGTAGCCCCGGTCACCGCGGTCGGGGCGATAGCCGATCCTTCCTTCTCGCACGGCTCGGAGCTCTTGACATTCGTTGGTGTTGTGGGTGTGGAGGTCGTGGTACACACAGTACCGACTGCCCTTGGAAGGTTCGGGCTGATCTCTGCCCCGCTTGGTGTCTGGTTCTGCCGCGAGCACGGCAGCCCCCTTGCGCTTCACATCCTTGGACTTGGGCTTCTTCTCTTCTGGGTCTGCGGCAGGCAGCTCGAGGAGGGAGAGTCGCCCTTCCTCAGCCCTGGCGCACTTGGTTGCCAAGTTGAACAACTCCAAGGAAGTGCACAGGTCTTCATGCATCGCCAGCTCCTCCTTCATCTTGACATCGTGCACGCCATCGGAGAAGTCTGAGATGATGGCCTCCTCGGTCACCTTGGGAATCTTGAGGCGTGTGTTGTTGAAGCACTGGATGTACTTCTGCAGGGTCTCTCCGGGTTGTTGCTTGATGCAGCGCATGTCACTCATGGCGGGTGGCCGGTCGCGAGTACCTTGGAAGTTGGCGATGAAGCGGGTGCGCATCTCGTCCCAGGAGGAGATCGTACCTGGAGCCAGGTTCAGGAGCCAGGTGCGGGCCCCATCCTTGAGCGCCATGGGAAACCAGTTCACCATGACCTTCTCGTCTCCGTTGGCAGCTTCGATGCCCAGCTCATAGAGCTGGAGGAACTCTGCAGGGTCGGTCGTGCCGTCGTAACGAGGAGGCAGGTCTGGCTTGAACTTTCCGGGCCACGCAACGCTGCGTAGCTCGGTGGTGAAGGCATGGCAGCCAGCTGTGGCCACGGGAGGCCTTGGGTGACGGAGAGCTTGGTCTTGCATGTCCCCACGCGCTGCAGCTGGGAGCAGCGCGGGGTCTTGACGTGCGGGAGCAGGAGCATGGTCGCGACGTGCTGGAGCAGGGAGCGCCCGGGAAGCTTCTTGCGGGCGAGGGACTTCTTGGTAGCTCTGCTCTTGCCACGCTGGCACCTGACGGAGCGGGTTCCGCCCAGGGGCCACGCGCCTTGGAGCCATGGCGCCTTCTTGAGGAGGAGGCGGCCGGGGCGCCGCCGGAGCTTCGTCGCCCGTGCGGGGCGGTGTGCGGTGCAGCGGAACGGAGAGCGTAGGAGAGCCCCATGCGGCGTGGACGAGCTTGGCGATGCGGTCGAGACATTCTTCATAGACGTCGTCGACGGGACAGTAGCGCAGGAGCTCGTTTGCCGTGATGAGCGCAGCTCGAGCCTCCATGGGTGCGCGGAGCGCTCGGGACGAAGAACCAGCTGGGGTGAGCGAGGGAGTAGCGGTGCGGCCGTCTTGTCACACAGACGGATGCTGAGACGTCGCTTGCAGCTCGTCCCCTGCCGGTCCGGTGGCGACATTGACGGCAGGTGACGGGGAACGGCAAGGACGCCCGCCGACAGGAGCCATCTGGGCGACGCGGGAAGCAAGAGCGGCCCGACGCTCGGCGCGGGCCCGACGAGCGTCAGACATGGACGCGATCGTCGGAGGAGAACGGGGTGGTGGAAGATGAATTCCGGCGCACCCCTACCTGGCGCGCCAAATGTCGGATTTCGGGTTCCGTCCAACCCTTGAGGTTCGAACACTGGGGTGCGCGCGGAGATTTCGCCTTCTACCTACCTGCGCCCCACCGCCACGCTAAGATCTAAGATATGGAAAGAACAGCACAAGAGACACAGGGTTTATACTGGTTCGGGCCACCGTTGTGGTGTAATACCCTACTCCAGTGTGTGGTGTGGTGGATTGCCTCTTGGGCTTATGATGATGAGCAATACAAGGAAGAACAGCCTCGCGTGGGTCTGTTCTTGGCTGGGGTGATGAACTGATGGGAGGAGTTCAATCACCATTCTTTCTCTCTCTCTCTGTGATGTTACTCGATCCGATCCCAGCTTGTTTCTGGGTTGGCCGACTCTCGATCTCTCCTCCTTGTTTCTGGGTTGGCCGATTCTCGATATCCCCTCCTCCTTGTTTCTGGGTTGGCCGATTCTCGATCTCCCCTCCTCCTGCCTACCTTGGGGGTGGCTAGTCCTATTTATAGGCAAAGGCCCTGGGCCTCTTCCCAAATATTGAGCGGGAAGGGCGCCAACAATTGGCCATTTTGAAGGGGAACATCTTGTACACTTATCCTGACTAAAGTTGGTCCTCGCCTGCCAAAGGCTCTGGTGGTGACGCTGGCTTGGGCTCCACAATGACTTCCTCCCTGCCGTTGGACTGGTCTTGGTCTCGTTGAACCGAAACGGGTGCCTTTGCTTGATGCTCTCGCCTGCGCTTGCTCCCTTTGCACCAAAGAGGAAAGGAGGACACTGCGCGGCTGGCGCCCGCCTGGCGCCTTTGGTCGTCATGGCTTGCGTCATGGGCACCTCGTGAGGTACCCCGCCTTGATCTCTCCGCCTCCTCGCGAGCCAGCCTGATGAGGCCGTGCCTAAGGAAGCTCTGTGTCGTCTGCCCCGCGAGGCTTGGCCCCTTGCGAGGGTCTTGGGTCTGTGTTGATGAAGATGGGTCGTGCTGGGACCCCTTTGAGCCACGCCGCAGGCCGCAGGCAGGCAAGTCTGGGGACCCCCGTTCCTAGAACGCCGACAATAACCCTCAGGAATAACAAGTGATTCTTCATCATCACTTTCATCATCATAATCAGATTCATTATTTTCAATCTCTCTAGCC
Organism: Triticum dicoccoides; assembly: GCF_002162155.2. Taxonomy (NCBI): domain Eukaryota; kingdom Viridiplantae; phylum Streptophyta; class Magnoliopsida; order Poales; family Poaceae; genus Triticum; species Triticum dicoccoides. The sequence continues at coordinate 346,223,629 of NC_041390.1, read as the reverse complement.
CTAGCAAGTCGTTCCTCGAGAAAATCAACAAGTGGCACAGTAGTATCAAGCATAGAAGTAGTTTCATCATAACTACCATGTATAGAAGAAGTAGCATCATCAATAACATGCGACATATCAGAACGAATAGCAGAAGCAGGTTTAGGTGTCGCAAGCTTACTCATAACAGAAGGTGAATCAAGTGCAGAGCTAGATGGCAGTTCTTTACCTCCCCTCGTTGTTGAGGGATAAATTTTGTCTTAGCGTCTTTCAAGTTCTTCATAGTGTCCAGCTGATATAAATCCCAAGTGACTCAAAGAATAGAGCTATGCTCTCCGGCAACGGTGCCAGGAATTAGTCTAGATGACCCACAAGAATAGGGGATCGCAATAGCTTTCGAGGGTAGAGTATTCAACCCAAATTTATTGATTCGACACAAGGGGAGCCAAAGAATATTCTCAAGTATTAGCAGCTGAGTTGTCAATTCAACCACACCTGGAAACTTAGTATCTGCGGCAAAGTGTTTAGTAGCAAAGTAATATGATAGTGGTGGTAACGGTAACAAAAGAGTAATGAAAGCAAAGTAATATTTTTGGTATTATGTAGTGATTGTAACAATAGCAACGGGAAAGTAAATAAGCATAAACCAGTATATGGAAAGCTCGTAGGCATCGGATCAGTGATGGAGAATTATGCCGGATGCGGTTCATCATGTAACAGTCATAACATAGGGTGACACAGAATTAGCTCCAGTTCATTGATATAATGTAGGCATGTATTCCGAACATAGTCATACGTGCTTATGGAAAAGAACTTTCATGACATCTTTTGTTCTACCCTTCCGTGGCAGCGGGGTCCTTACGGAAACTAAGGGATATTAAGGCCTCCTTTTAATAGAGTACTGGAACAAAGCATTAACACATAGTGAATACATGAACTCCTCAAACTACGGTCATCGATGGTAATTATCCCGATTATTGTCACTTCGGGGTTAACGGATCATAACACATAATAGGTGACTATAGACTTGCAAGATAGGATCAAAAACTCTCATATATTGATGAAAACATAACAGGTTCAGATATGAAATCATGGCACTCGGGCCCTGGTGACAAGCATTAAGCATAGCAAAGTCATAGCAACATCAATCTCAGAACATAGTGGATACTAGGGATCAAACCCTAACAAAACTAACTCGATTACATGATAAATCTCATCCAACCCATCACCGTCCAGCAAGCCTACGATGGAATTAATCACGCACAGCGGTGAGCATCATGAAATTGGTGATGGAGGATCGTTGATGATGATAACGGCGACGAATCCCCCTCTCCGGAGCCCCAAACGGACTCCAGATCAGCCCTCCCGAGAGGTTTTAGGGCTTGGCGGCGGCTCCGTATCGTAAAACGCGATGAAATCTTCTCTCCTATTTTTTTCTCCCCGAAAGCAGATATATAGAGTTGGAGTTGGAGTCGGGAGGTCTCCAGGGGCCCACGAGGTAGGGGGGCGCGCCCTAGGGGGGTGCCCCCACCCTCATGAACAGGGTGTGGGCCCCCTGGTCTTCATCTTTGGCGAGGATTTTTTATTATTTATTGTAAGATATTCCGTGGAGTTTCAGGTCATTCCGAGAACCCACTTTCGTCTACTTCTATCAGTAACTTTACTTGGAGCTATATTTTTATTCACCACATGATATGTGTTTTGCTTGGAGCGTCTTTTATGATCCAGTCTATCTATGAATAATATTTGAATCTTCTCTGAATTCTTTTATGTATGATTGGTTATCTTTGCAAGTCTCTTCGAATTATCAGTTTGGTTTGGCCTACTAGATTTGTTGTTCTTGCCATGGGATAAGTTCTTAGCTTTGGGTTCGATCTTGCGGTGTCCTTTCCCAGTGACAGAAGGGGCAGCAAGGCACGTATTGTATTGTTGCCATCGAGGATAACAAGATGGGGTTTTTATCATATTGCATGAAACTATCCCTCTACATCATGTCATCTTGCTTAAGGCGTTACTCTGTTTTTAACTTAATACTCTAGATGCATGATGGATAGCGGTTGATGAGTGGAGTAATAGTAGTAGATGCAGGCAGGAGTCGGTCTACTTGTCTCGGACGTGATGCCTATATAGATGATCATACCTAAATATTCTCATAACTATGCTCAATTCTGTCTATTGCTCAACAGTAATTTGTTCACCCACCGTTGAATACTTATGCTCTTGAGAGAAGCCACTAGTGAAACCTATGGCCCCGGGGTCTCTTTCTCATAATATCAATCTCCCTTACTTTATTATTGCTTTGCTTTTGACTTTGCCTTTTACTTTTCACTTTGCATCTCTATCTCTATACCAAAAATACCAAAAAAAATATTATTTATCATCTCTATCAGATCTCACTTTCGTAAGTGACCGTGAAGGGATTGACAAGACCTAAGCGTGTTGGTTGCGTTGAGCTATTGTTTTTGTGTAGGTATGAGGGACTCGTGCGTAGCCTCCTACTGGATTGATACCTTGGTTCTCAAAAACTGAGGGAAATACTTACGCTACTTTGCTGCATCATCCTCTCCTCTTCGGGGAAATCCAACACAGTGCTCAAGAGGTATCAAGAAGAATTTCTGGCGCCATTGCCAGGGAGTCTGCGCAAAAGTCAACATACCAAGTACCTGTTACAATCCCTATCTCCCGCATTACATTATTTGCCATTTTCCTCTCGTTTTCCTCTCCCCCCAATTCACCCTTGCCGTTTTATTCGCCCTCTCTCTCTATCCTCCCTCTCTTTCTCTATTTGCCTCCTTTGCACGTTTGCCTTTTGTTTGCTTGTTTGTCACGATGGCTCAAGATAATACTAAATTGTGTGACTTCACCAATACCAACAATAATGATTTCCTTAGCACTCCGATTGCTCCTCTTACCGATGTTGAATCTTGTGAAATTAATACTGCTTTGCTGAATCTTGTCATGAAAGATCTGTTTTCCGGTCTTCCTAGTGAAGATGCCGCTACCCATCTTAATAGCTTCGTTGATTTGTGTGACATGCAAAAGAAGAAAGATGTCGATAATGATATTGTTAAATTGAAGCTATTTCCTTTTTCGCTTAGAGATCGTGCTAAAGCTTGGTTTTCATCTTTGCCTAAAAATAGTATTGATTCATGGAACAAGTGCAAAGATGCTTTTATCTCTAAGTATTTTCCTCCCGCTAAGATCATCTCTCTTAGAAATGATATTATGAACTTTAAGCAACTTGATTATGAACATGTTGCACAAGCTTGGGAGAGAATTAAATTAATGATACGTAATTGCCCTACGCATGGTTTAAATCTGTGGATGATTATACAAATTTTTTATGCCGGATTGAATTTTGCTTCTAGAAATCTTCTAGATTCGGCCGCGGGAGGCACTTTTATGGAAATCACTTTAGGAGATGCTACTAAACTCCTAGATAATATTTTGGTTAATTATTCTCAATGGCACATTGAAAGATCTACTAATAAAAAGGTGAATGCGATAGAAGAAATTAATGTTTTGAGTGGAAAGATGGATGAACTTATGAAATTATTTTCTAATAAGAGTGTTTCTTCTGATCCTAATGATATGCCCTTGTCTACTTTGATTGAGAATAATAATGAATCTATGGATGTGAATTTTGTTGGTAGGAACAATTTTGGTAACTATGCGTATAGAGGAAATTTCAATCCTAGGCCTTATCCTAGTAATCCCTCTAATAATTATGGTAATTCCTACAACAATTCTTATGGAAATTATAATACGATTACCTCTGATTTTGAATCCAATATTAAAGAATTAATTTCTTCGCAAAAGAATTTTAATGCTATGATTGAAGAAAAATTGTTTAAGATTGATGATTTGGCTAGGAACGTTGATAGAATTTCTCTTGATGTTGATTCTATAAAGCTTAGATCTATTCCACCTAAGCATGATATCAATGAGTCTCTCAAAGCCATGAGAATTTCCATTGATGAGTGCAAGGAAAGAACCGCTAGGACGCGTGCTATGAAAGATGCCTTTATTAAAGCGTGTTCTTCCAATTCCTATGAAAATAAAGATGAGGACCTAAAAGTTATTGATGTTTCCCCTATTAAATCTTTGTTTTTCAATATTAATCTTGATAATGATGGGACTAAATATAATCCACCTTTACCTAGAAGGCGTTCTAAAAATTCAGAGTATTTAGATCTTGATGGTGAAATTGATAAAAGTGGGATTAAAAGAAATAAAACCCTAGATGATGCTAAACCCACTATATTGGATTTCAAGGAATTTAATTATGAAAATTGCTCTTTAATTGATTGTATTTCCTTGTTGCAATCCGTGCTAAATTCTCCTCATGCTTATAGTCAAAATAAAGCCTGTACCGAACATATCGTTGATGCCTTGATGCAATCTTATGAAGAAAAACTTGAGTTGAAAGTTTCTATCCCTAGAAAACTTTATGATGAGTGGGAACCTACTATTAAAATTAAAATTAAAGATTATGAGTTTTATGCTTTGTATGATTTGGGTGCTAGTGTCTCTACTATTCCCAAAACTTTGTGTGATTTGCTAGATTTCCGTGATTTTGATGATTGCTCTCTAAACTTGCATCTTGCGGATTACACTATTAAGAAACCTATAGGAAGAATTAATTATGTTCTTATTGTTGCAAATAGTAATTATGTGCCCGTACATTTTATCGTTCTTGATATAGATTGCAATCCTTCTTACCCTATTATTCTCGGTAGACCTTTCCTTAGAACGGTTGGTGCAATTATTGATATGAAGGAAGGGAATATTATATTTCAATTTCCATTAAAAAGGGCATGCAACACTTCCGTAGAAATAAAATAAAATTACCATATGAATCTATCATGAGAGCCACTTATGGATTGCCTACCAAAGATGGCAATACCTAGATCTATTCTTGCTTGTTATGCCTAGCTAGTGGCGTTAAATGATAGCGCTTGTTGGGAGGCAACCCAATTTTATTTTTATTCCTTGCTTTTTGCTCCTGTTTAGTAATAAATAAATTATTTAGAATCTTTTTTGGTTGTGTTTTTTGTGTTTAATTAGTGTTTGTGCCAAGTAGAACCGTTGGGAAGACTTGGGGAAAGTCTTGTTGAACTTTCTGTAAAAAACAGAAACTTTAGCGTTCACGAGAACTGCTGTCATTTTTATTTGGAGAGTGATATTTAGTTAATTATTTTTTAAGATGATTAATAGATAAATTCCTCGCGTTAAGCAATTTATTTTAGAATTTCTAGGGTTCCAGATCTTGCGCTAGCTACAGATTACTACAGACTGTTCTGTTTTTGACAGATTCTGTTTTTCGTGTGTTGTTTGCTTATTTTGATGAATCTATGGCTAGTAAGTAGTTTGCAAACCATAGAGAAGTTGGAATACAGTAGGTTTAACACCAATATAAATAAAGAATGAGTTCATTACAGTACCTTGAAGTGGTCTTTTGTTTTCTTTCGCTAACGGAGCTCACGAGATTTTCTACTTTAAGTTTTGTGTTGTCAAGTTTTCAAGTTTGGGGTAAAGATTTGATGGATTATGGAACAAGGAGTGGCAAGAGCCTAAGATTGGGGATGCACATGGCACCCCCAAGATAATCTAAGGACACCTAAAAGCCAAAGCTTGGGGATGCCCCGGAAGGCATCCCCTCTTTCGTCTACTTCTATCGGTAACTTTACTTGGAGCTATATTTTTATTCACCACATCATATGTGTTTTGCTTGGAGCATCTTTTATGATTTGAGTCCTTGCTTGTTAGTCTACCACAATCATCCTTGCTGTAAACACCTTTTGAGAGAGCCATACATAATTTGGAATTTGATACAATAATCTATGTGCTTCACTTATATCTTTTGAGCTCTATAGTTCTACTCTAGTGCTTCACTTATATCTTTTGAGTTTTATAGTTTTGCTCGAGTGCTTCACTTATATCTTTTAGAGCACAGTGGTGGATTTGTTTTATAGAAACTATTGATCTCCAATGCTTCACTTAGATTATTTTGAGAGTCTTAATAGCATGGTAATTTGCTTAATAATAATATGCTTGGTATTCAAGATTTGTAAAACTTTCTTTTGAGTGCGTTGAATACTAAAAATATTGATGCTTGATAATTGTTTTGAGATATGAGGATGGTGATATTAGAGTCATGCTAGTTGAGTAGTTGTGAATTTGAGAAATGCCTATGTTAAAGTTTGTGATTCCCGTAGCATGCACGTATGGTGAACCGTTATGTGATGAAGTCGGAGCATGATTTATTTATTGGTTGTCTTCCTTATGAGTGGTGGTCGGGGACGAGATATGGTCTTTTCCAACCAATCTATCCCCTAGGAGCATGCGCGTAATACTTTGCTTTCATAACTTCTAGATTTTTGTAATAAGTATATGAGTTCCTTATGACTAATGTTGAGTCCATGGATTATACACACTTTCCTTCCTTCCACCATTGCTAGCCTCTCTAATACCGCGCACTTTTCGCCGGTATCATACACCCACCAAATACCTTCCTGAAAACAGCCACCATACCTACCTATCATGGCATTTCCATAGCCATTCTGAGATATATTGCCATGCAACTTTCCACCGTTCCGTTCATTATGACACGCTCCATCATTGTCATATTGCTAGCATGATCATGTAGTTGACATCATATTTGTGGCAAAGCCACCGTTCATAATTCTTTCATACATGTCACTCTTGATTCATTGCATATCCCGGTACACCGCCGGAGGCATTCATATAGAGTCATATTTTGTTCTAAGTATTGAGTTGTAAGAAAAATAAAAAGTGTGATTATCATCATTCTTAGAGCATTGTCCCAAGTGAGGAAAGGATGATGGAGACTATGATTCCCCCACAAGTCGGGATGAGACTCCGGACAAAAAATAAAAAAAGAGGCCATAAAAAAGAGAAGGCCCAAAAAAATGAGAGAAAAAGAGAGAAGGGACAATGTTACTATCCTTTTACCACACTTGTGCTTCAAAGTATCACCATGATCTTCATGATAGAGAGTCTCTCATTTTGTCACTTTCATATACTAGTGGGAATTTTTCATCATAGAACTTGGCTTGTATATTCCAATGATGGGCTTCTTCAAAATGCCCTAGGTCTGAGCAAGCGAGTTGGATGCACACCCACTTAGTTTCTTTTGTTGAGCTTTCATATACTTATAGCTCTAGTGCATCCGTTGCATGGCAATCCCTACTCACTCACATTGATATCTATTGATGGGCAGCTCCATAGCTCGTTGATACGCCTAGTTGATGTGAGACTATCTTCCCATCTTTTTGTCTTCTCCACAACCACCATTCTATTCCACATAGAGTTCTATATCCATGGCTCACGCTCATGTATTGCATGAAGATCGAAAAAGTTTTAAAAATGTCAAAAGTATGAAACAATTGCTTGGCTTGTCATCGGGGTTGTGCATGATTTAAATACTTTGTGTGGTGAAGATAGAGCATAGCCAGACTATATGATTTTGTAGGGATAGCTTTCTTTGGCCATGTTATTTTGAGAAGACATAATTGCTTTGTTAGTATGCTTGAAGTATTATTATTTTTATGTCAACATGAACTTTTGTCTTGAATCTTTTGAATCTGAATATTCATACCACAATTAAGAAGATTTACACTGAAATTATGCCAAGTAGCACTTCGCATCAAAAATTCTGTTTTTATCATTTACCTACTCGAGGACGAGCAGGAATTAAGCTTGGGGATGCTTGATACGTCTCCAACGTATCTATAATTTTTGATTGCTCCATGCTATATTACCTACTTTTTTGGACTATATTGGGCTCTATTTTCCACTGTTATATTATTTTTGGGACTAACCTATTAACCGGAGGCCCAGCCCAGAATTGTTGTTTTTTGCCTATTTCAATGTTTCGGAGAAACAGAATATCAAACGGAGTCCAAACGGAATGAAACCTTCGGGAACGCGATTTTCTCATTAGATAAGACCCAGGAGACTTCGAACCTCCGTCAAGAAAGCCGCGAGGCGGTCACGAGGGTGGAGGCCCCCCCTAGGGCGCGCCCCCCTGCCTTGTGGGCCCCACGAAGCTCCACCGACGTACTTCTTCCTCCTACATATACCTACGTACCCCCAAACGATCAGAGACAGAGCCAAAAACCTAACTCCACCACCGCAACTTTCTGTATCCACGAGATCCCATCTTGGGGCCTGTTCCGGAGCTCCGCCGGAGGGGGCATCGATCACGGAGGGCTTCTACATCATCATTCAAGCCCTTCCGATGAAGTGTGAGTAGTTTACTTCTGACCTACGGGTCCATAGTTAGTAGTTAGATGGCTTCTTCTCTCTTTTTGGATCTCAATACAATGTTCTCCCCCTCTCTCGTGGAGATCTATTCGATGTAATCTTCTTTTTGCGGTGTGTTTGTTGAGACCGATGAATTATGTGTTTATGATCCAGCCTATCTATGAATAATATTTGAATCTTCTCTGAATTATTTTATGTATGATTGGTTATCTTTACAAGTCTCTTCGAATTATCAGTTTGGTTTGGCCTACTAGATTGGTTGTTCTTGCCATGGGAGAAGTGCTTAGCTTTGGGTTCGATCTTGCGGCGTCCTTTCCCAGTGACAGAAGGGGCAGCAAGGCACGTATTGTATTGTTGCCATCGAGGATAACAAGATGGGGTTTTTGTAATATTGCATGAAACTATCCCTCTACATCATGTCATCTTGCTTAAGGCGTTACTCTATTTTTAACTTAATACTCTAGATGCATGTTGGATAGTGTTCGATGAGTGGAGTAATAGTAGTAGATGCAGGCAGAAGTCGGTCTACTTGTCTCGGATGTGATGCCTATATACATGATCATACCTAGATATTCTCATAACTATGCTCAATTCTATCAATTGCTCAACAGTAATTTGTTCACCCACCGTAGAATACTTATGCTCTTGAGAGAAGCCACTAGTGAAACCTATGGCCCTCGGGTCTCTTTCTCATCATATCAATCTCCATTACTTTATTATTGCTTTGCTTTTTTACTTTGCCTTTTACTTTTCACTTTGGATCTCTATACCAAAAATACCAAAAAATATTATTTATCATCTCTATCAGATCTCACTTTCGTAAGTGACCGTGAAGGGATTGACAACCCCTAAGCACATTTGTTGCGTTGAGCTATTGTTTTTGTGTAGGTACGAGGGACTCGCGCATAGCCTCCTACTGGATTGATACCTTAGTTCTCAAAAACTAAGGGAAATACATACGCTACTTTGCTGCATCATCCTCTCCTCTTCGGGGAAATCCAATGCAGTGCTCAAGAGGTAGCAAGAAGAATGTCTTAAAAAAGAGTCTTGATGACCCACAAGTATAGGGGATCTATCATAGTCCTTTCGATAAGTAAGAGTGTCGAACCCAACGAGGAGCAGAAGGAAATGATAAGCGGTTCTCAGCAAGGTATTCTCTGCAAGTACTGAAATAAGTGGTAACAAATAGTTTTGTGATAAGATAATTTGTAACGAGCAACAAGTAACAAAAGTAAATAAAGTGCAGCAAGGTGGCCCAATCCTTTTTGTAATAAAGGACAAACCTGGACAAACTCTTATATAAGGAAAAGCGCTCCCGAGGACACGTGGGAATATCGTCAAGCTAGTTTTCATCACGTTCATATGATTCGCGTTCGGTACATTGATAATTTGACATGTGGGTGCACCGGTGCTTGGGTGCTGTTCCTGCTTGAACAAGCATCCCAGTTATGATTAACCTCTATTGCAAGCATCCGCAACTTCAACAAAAGTATTAAGGTAAACCTAACCATAGCATGAAACATATGGATCCAAATCAGCCCCTTACGAGGCAACGCATAAACTAGGGTTTAAGCTTCTGTCACTCTAGCAAACCATCATCTACTTATTGTTGGGGAACGTAGCAGAATTTTAAAATTTTCTACGCATCACCAAGATCAATCTATGGAGTCATCTAGCAACGAGGGAGAGAGGAGTGCATGTTAGTCGGTGGAACCGGTCTCACGTAAGCGTACGTGTAAGGTTGGTCCGGGCCGCTTCATCCCACAATGCCGCCGAATCAAGATAAGACTAGTAACGGCAAGATAATTGACAATATCGATGCCCACAACTGCTTTGTGTTCTACTCGTGCATAGTAACTATGCATAGACCTAGCTCATGATGCCACTGTTGGGGAACGTAGCAGAATTTTAAAATTTTCTACGCATCACCAAGATCAATCTATGGAGTCATCTAGCAACGAGGGAGAGAGGAGTGCATCTACATACCCTTGTAGATCGCGCGCGGGAGTGTTCAAGAGAACGGGGTTGATGGTGTCGTACTCGACGTGATCCAAATCACCGATGACCAAGTGTCGAACGGACGGCACCTCCTCGTTCAACACACGTACGGTTGGGAAGACGTCTCCTCCAACTTGATCCGGCAACTGAGGAGGAGACGTCGCTGCTCCGTATGTGTGTTGAACGCGGAGGTGCCGTCCGTTCGGCGCTAGGATCATCGGTGATTTGGATCACGACGAGTACGACTCCATCAACCCCGTTCTCTTGAACGCTTCCGCGCGCGATCTACAAGTGTATGTAGATCCACTCCTCCCTCGTTGCTATATGACTCCATAGATAGATCTTGGTGACACGTAGGAAAATTTTGAATTTATGCTACGTTCCCCAACACAATCTCCTAGGGGGGCGGCGGCCAAGGGGGTGGCTTGCCCCCCAAGGCAAGGGTGGCGCCCCCACCCCTAGGGTTTCTAACCCTAGGCGCAGGGGAGGCCCAAGGGGGGCGCACCAGCCCACTAGGGGCTGGTTCCCCTCCCACCTCAACCCATGGGGCCCTCCGCGATAGGTGGCCCCACCCGGTGGACCCCCAGGACCCTTCCGGTGGTCCTGGTACAATACCTATTACCCTCGAAACTTTCCCGATGGCCGAAACTTGACTTCCTATATATAAATCTTCACCTCCGGACCATTCCAGAACTCCTCTTGACGTCCGGGATCTCATCCGGGACTCCGAACAACTTTTAGGTTACCGTATGCTAATATCTCAACAACCCTAGCGTCACCGAACCTTAAGTGTGTAGACCCTACGGGTTCGGGAGACATGCAGACATGACCGAGACGCCTCTCCGGTCAATAACCAACAGCGGGATATGGATACCCATGTTGGATCCCACATGCTCCACGATGATCGCATCAGATGAACCACGATGTCGAGGATTCAATCAATCCTTATACAATTCCCTTTGTCAATCGGTACGTTACTTGCCCGAGACTCGATCGTCGGTATCCCAATACCTCGTTCAACTTGTTACGGGCAAGTCACTTTACTCGTACCGTAATGCATGATCTCGTGATCAACCACTTGGTCACATTGAGCTCATTATGATGATGCATTACCGAGTGGGCCCAGAGATACCTCTCCGTCATACGGAGTGACAAATCTCAGTCTTGATTCGTGCCAACCCAACAGATACTTTCGGAGATACCTGTAATGTACCTTTATAGTCACCCAGTTACGTTGTGACGTTTGGCACACCCAAGGCACTCCTACGGTATCCGGGAGTTGCACAATCTCATAGTCTAAGGAAATGATACTTGATATTCAGAAAAGCTACAGCAAACGAACTACACGATCTTTGATCTAAGCTTAGGATTGGGTCTTGTCCATCACATCATTCTCCTAATGATGTGATCCCGTTATCAATGACATCCAATGTCCATAGTCAGGAAACCATGACTATCCTTTGATCAACGAGCTAGTCAACTAGAGGCTCACTAGGGACGTGTTGTGGTCTATGTATTCACACATGTATTACGATTTCCGGATAACACAATTATAGCATGAATAATAGACAATTATCATGAACAAAGAAATATAATAATAACCATTTTATTATTGCCTCTAGGGCATATTTCCAACAGTCTCCCACTTGCAGTAGAGTCAATAGTCTAGTTACATTGTGATGAATCGAACACCCATGCAGTTCTGGTGTTGATCATGTTTTGCTCTAGGGAGAGGTTTAGTCAACGGATCTGCCACATTCAGGTCCGTATGTACTTTAAAAATCTCTATGTCTCCATTTTGAACACTTTCACGAATGGAGTTGAAGCGACGCTTGATATGCCTGGTCTTCCTATGAAACCTGGGCTCCTTGGCAAGGGCAATAGCTCAAGTGTTGTCACATAAGAGAGTCATCGTGCCCGACGCATTGGGTATGACTCCTAGGTCGGTAATGAACTCCTTCACACAGACTGCTTCTTGTGCTGCCTCCGAGGCTGCCATGTACTCTGCTTCACATGTAGATCCCGCCACAACGCTTTGCTTGCAACTGCACCAGCTTACTGCCCCACCATTCAAAATATACATGTATCCGGTTTGTGACATAGAGTCATCCAGATCTGTGTCGAAGCTAGCATCGACGTAACCCTTTACGACGAGCTCTTCTTCACCTCCATACACGAGAAACATGTCCTTAGTCCTTTTCAGGTACTTCAGGATATTCTTGACCGCTGTCCAGTGTTCCATGCCGGGATTACTTTGGTACTGTCGGATTTTGGGTTCCGGCAGACCCTCAAGGTTCGAACACTGGGGTGCGCACGGAGATTACGTCTTCTACCTCTCCGTCTCGCAAAGATCTAAATTACTGAAAGAACAGCACAAGAGACACAAGGTTTATACTAGTTCGGGCCACCATTGTGGTGTAATACCCTACTCTAGTTTGTGTTGGGTGGATTGCCTCTCGGGCTGATGATGATGAACAATACAAAGAAGAACAGCCTCGCGAGGGTCTGTTCTTGGCTGGGGTGATGAACTGCTGGGAGGAGTTCAGCCACTCTTCTCTCTCTCTCTCTCTCTCTCTCTCTCTCTCTCTCTCTCTCTCTCTCTCTCTCTCTCTCTCTCTCTCTCTCT
>NC_041390.1:346155318-346210462 GCF_002162155.2 Triticum dicoccoides | reverse complement strand
CTCTCTAATCAACCGACCGAACCGAACCGACCCGAGCCGCCCCTTTGCCATGTGGGTGGCTGGTCCTATTTTTAGAGGCCCTGGTCCTCTTCCCAAATATCGAGCGGGAAGGGAGACAACAATGGCAGGCTAATTTGAAGGGGGACAACAAGTATCAACTATCCTGACAAAAGCAGTCTTCGCCTGCGCAAAGCTCTGGTGATGATGTCGTCTTGGGCTCCACAGTGACCTCCGTCTCGTAGTCCTTCTGGTCTTGGTCTCGTTGCACCGTAATGGCAACCTTTGCCTGATGCCTCGGTACTCCACGGTTGCGCTTGCCCCCTTTGCACCAAAGAGGAAAGGAGGACGCTGCGCGGGCTGGCACCCGCCTGGCGCCCCGAGTCGTCATGTCTTGCGTCACGGGCACCTCACGAGGTACCCCGCCTTGATCTCTCCGCCTCCTCGCGAGCCAGCCTGACGAGGCCACGCCTGAGGAAGGTCTGTGTCGTCCGCCCCGCGAGGCTTGGCCCCTCACGTGGGTCTTGAGTCTTGTGTTGATGAAGATGGGTCGTGTTGGGCCCCCTTTTGAGCCATGCCGCAGGCCGCAGGCAGGCAAGTCTGGGGACCCCCGTTCCCAGAACGCCAACAGGTACCTTCCTACCATACTTACGGCAAGGTTTACATCAGGTCTGGTACACAGCATAGCATACATGATAGACCCTATGGCCGAGGCATAGGGGATGACACTCATCTTTTCTCTATCTTCTGCTGTGGTCGGGCATTCAGCCGTGCTCAATCTCATACCTTGCGATACAGGCAAGAACCCCTTCTTTGACTGATCCATTTTGAACTTCTTCAATATCTTGTCAAGGTACGTACTCTGCGAAAGACCAATGAGGCATCTCGATCTATCTCTATAGATCTTGATGCCTAATATATAAGCAGCTTCACCAAGGTCCTTCATTGAAAGACACTTGTTCAAGTAAGCCTTTATGCTTTCCAAGAATTCTATATCATTTCCCATTAACAGTATGTCATCCACATACAATATGAGAAATGCTACAGAGCTCCCACTCACTTTCTTGTAAATGCAGGCTTCTCCATAAGTCTGCGTAAACCCAAACGCTTTAATCATCTCATCAAAACGAATGTTCCAACTCCGAGATGCTTGCACCAGCCCATAAATCGAGCGTTGGAGCTTGCACACCTTGTCAGCATTCTTAGGATCGACAAAACCTTCCATCTGCATCATATACAATTCTTCCTTAAGGAAACCATTAAGGAATGCCGTTTTGACATCCATTTGCCATATCTCATAATCATAGAATGCGGCAATTGCTAATATGATTCGGACGGACTTCAGCTTCGCTACGGGTGAGAAAGTCTCATCGTAGTCAACCCCTTGAAGTTTTCGATAACCCTTAGCGACAAGCCGAGTTTTATAGATGGTCACATTACCATCCGTGTCTGTCTTCTTCTTAAAGATCCATTTATTTTCTATGGCTCGCCGATCAACGGGCAAGTCAGTCAAAGTCCATACTTCGTTTTCATACATGGATCTTATCTCGGATTTCATGGCTTCCAGCCATTTGTCGGAATCCGGGCCCGCCATCGCTTCTTCATAGTTCGAAGGTTCACCGTTGTCTAAGAACATGATTTCCAAGACAGGGTTGCCATACCACTCTGGTGCGGAACGTGTCCTTGTGGACCTACGAAGTTCAGTAGTAACTTGATCTGAAGCTTCATGATCATCATCATTAACTTCCTCTCTAGTCAGTGCAGGCACCTCAGGAACATTTTCTTGAGCTGCGCCACTTACTGGTTCAAGAGGTAATACTTCATCAAGTTCTACTTTCCTCCCACTTATTTCTTTCAAGAGAAACTCTTTCTCTAGAAAGGACCCATTCTTGGCAACAAAGATCTTGCCTTCGGATCTGAGGTAGAAGGTATACCCAACAGTTTATTTAGGGTATCCTATGAAGACGCATTTTTCCAACTTGGGTTCGAGCTTTTTAGGTTGAAGTTTCTTGACATAAGCATCGCATCCCCAAACTTTTAGAAACGACAGCTTAGGTTTCTTCCCAAACCATAATTCATATGGTGTCGTCTCAACGGATTCCGACGGAGCCCTATTTAAAGTGAATGCGGCAGTCTCTAAAGCATAGCCCCAAAATGACAGCGGTAAATGGGTAAGAGACATCATAGATCGCACCATATCCAATAGAGTGCGATTACGACGTTCGGACACACCATTACGCTGACGTGTTCCAGGCGGCGTGAGTTGTGAAACTATTCCACATTTTCTTAAGTGTGTGCCAAATTCGTGACTCAAGTATTCTCCCCACGATCTGATCGCAAGAACTTGATTTTCTTGTCACGTTGATTCTCAACCTCACTCTGAAATTCCTTGAACTTTTCAAAGGTCTCAGACTTGTGTTTCATTAAGTAGACATACCCATATCTACTCAAGTCATCAGTGGGGGTGAGAACATAATGATAGCCACCGCGAGCGTCAACACTCATTGGACCGCACACATCAGTATGTATGATTTCCAATAAGTTGGTTGCTCGCTCCATTGTTCCTGAGAACGGAGTCTTGGTCATTTTACCCATGAGGCATGATTCGCACGTGTCAAATGATTCGTAATCAAGAGACTCTAAAAGTCCATCTGCATGGATCTTCTTCATGCGTTTGACACCTATGTGACCAAGGCGGCAGTGCCACAAGTACGTGGGACTATCATTATCAACCTTACATCTTTTGGTACTCACACTATGAATATGTGTAGCATTACGCTCGAGATTAATTAAGAATAAACCATTCACCATCGGAGCATGACCATAAAACATATCTCTCATATAAATAGAACAGCCATTATTTTCGGATTTAAATGAGTTGCCATCTCGAGTTAAACGAGATCCTGATACAATGTTCATGCTCAAAGCTGGCACTAAATAACAATTATTGAGGTTTAAAACTAATCCCGTAGGTAAATGTAGAGGCAGCGTGCCGACGGCGATCACATCGACCTTGGAACCATTCCCGACGTGCATCGTCACCCCATCCTTCACCAATCTCCGCTTATTCTGCAGCTCCTGCTTTGAGTTACAAATGTGAGCAACCACACCGGTATCAAATACCAAGGAGCTACTACGAGTACTGCTAAGGTACACATCAATTACATGTATATCACATATACCTTTAGTGTTGCCGGCCTTATTGTCCGCTAAGTATTTGGGGCAGTTCCGCTTCTAGTGACCACTTCCCTTGCAATAAAAACACTCAGTCTCGGGCTTGGGTCCATTCTTTGGCTTCTTCCCGGCAGTTTGCTTACCTGGCGCGGCAACTCCCTTGCCATCCTTCTTGAAGTTCTTCTTACCCTTGCCTTTCTTGAACTTAGTGGTTTTATTCACCATCAACACTTGATGTTCCTTTTTGATTTCCACCTTTGCTGATTTTAGCATTGAATACACCTCGGGAATGGTCTTTTCCATCCCCTACATATTGAAGTTCATCACAAAGCCCTTGTAGCTCGGTGGAAGCTACTGAAGGATTCTGTCAATGACCGCGTCATCCAGGAGATTAACTCCCAGCTGAGTCAAGTGGTTATGCAACCCAGACATTCTGAGTATGTCCTCACTGACAGAACTATTTTCCTCCATCTTACAGCTGAAGAACTTGTCGGAGACTTCATATCTCTCGACCCGGGCATTAACTTGAAAAACCATTTTCAGCTCTTCGAACATCTCATATGCTCCGTGTCTCTCAAAACGCTTTTGGAGCCCCGGTTCTAAGTTGTAAAGCATGCCGCACTAAACGAGGGAGTAATCATCAGCACGTGACTGCCAAGCGTTCATAACGTCTTGGTTCTCTGGGACAGGTGCGTCACCTAGCGGTGCTTATAGGACATAATCTTTCTTGGCAGCTATGAGGATGATCCTCAGGTTCCGGACCCAGTCCGTATAGTTGCTGCCATCGTCTTTCAGCTTGGTTTTCTCTAGGAACGCGTTGAAGTTGAGGACAACGTGGGCCATTTGATCTACAAGACATATTGTAAAGATTTTAGACTAAGTTCATGATAATTAAGTTCATCTAATCAAATTACTAAATGAACTCCCACTCAGATAGACATCCCTCCAGTCATCTAAGTGAAACATGATCCGAGTTAACTAGGCCGTGTCCGATCATCACGTGAGACGGACTAGCCAAAATTGGTGAACATCTTCATGTTGATCGTATCTCCTATACGACTCATGCTCGACCTTTCGGTCTTCCGTGTTCCGAGGCCATGTCTGTACATGCTAGGCTCGTCAAGTCAACCTAAGTGTATTGCGTGTGTAAATCTGGCTTACACCCGTTGTATTCGAACGTTAGAATCTATCACACCCGATAATCACGTGGTGCTTCGAAACAACGAACCTTCGCAATGGTGCACAGTTAGGGGGAACACTTTCTTGAAATTATTACGAGGGATCATCTTATTTAAGCTACCGTCATTCTAAGCAAATAAGATGTAAAACATGATAAACATCACATGCAATCAAATAGTGACATGATATGGCCAATATCATTTCGCTCCTTATGATCTCCATCTTCGGGGTGCCATGATCATCGTCGTCACCGGCATGACACCATGATCTCCATCATCGTGTCTTCATGAAGTTGTCACGTCAACTATTACTTCTACTACTATGGCTAACACTTTAGCAATAAAGTAAAGTAATTACATGACGTTTATGTTGACACACAGGTCATAAATAAATTAAGACAACTCCTATGGCTCCTGCCGGTTGTCATACTCATCGACATGCAAGTCGTGATTCCTATTACAAGAACATGATCATCTCATACATCACATATATCATTCATCACATCCTTTGGCCATATCACATCACAAAACACTTGCTGCAAAAACAAGTTAGACGTCCTCTAATTGTTGTTGCAAGTTTTTACGTGCTGCTATAGGTTTCTAGGAAGAACATTTCTTACCTACGCCAAGACCACAACGTGAATTGCCAATTTCTATTTACCCTTCATAAGGACCCTGTTCATCGAATCCGATCAGACTAAAGTGGGAGAGATAGACACCCGCCAGCCACCTTAAGCAACTAGTGCATGTTAGTCGGTGGAACTGGTCTCACGTAAGTGTACGTGTAAGGTTGGTCCGGGCCGCTTCATCCCACAATACTGCTGAATCAAGATAAGACTAGTAACGGCAAGATAATTGACAATATCGACGCCCACAACTGCTTTGTGTTCTACTCGTGCATAGTAACTATGCATAGACCTAGCTCATGATGCCACTGTTGGGGAACATAGCAGAATTTAAAATTTTCTACGCATCACCAAGATCAATCTATGGAGTCATCTAGCAACGAGGGAGAGAGGAGTGCATCTACATACCCTTGTAGATCGCGCGCGGAAGCGTTCAAGAGAACGGGGTTGATGGAGTCGTACTCGACGTGATCCAAATCACCGATGACCAAGTGCCGAACGGACGGCACCTCCTCATTCAACACACGTACGATTGGGAAGAAGTCTCCTCCAACTTGATCCAGCAAGGGGGAAGGAGAGGTTGATGAAGATCCAGCAGCACGACGGCGTGGTGGTGGAAGCAACGGTGATCCCGGCAGAGCTTCGCCAAGCGCAGGGAGACGGAGGAATGTCACGTGAGGGAAAGGGAGAGGCCAGGGGCTTGGGGTGCCTCTGCCCTCCCTTCCCCCCACTATATATAGGGTGCCTATGGGGGGCACCGGCCCTAGGAGATCCAATCTCCTAGGGGGCGGTGGCCAAGGGGGTGCCTTGCCCCCCAAGGCAAGGGTCGCGCCCCCCACCCCTAGGGTTTCTAACCCTAGGCGCAGGTGGAGGCCCAAGGGGGGCGCACCAGCCCACTAGGGGCTGGTTCCCCTCCCACTTCAGCCCATGGGTCCCTCCGCGATAGGTGGCCCCACCCGGTGGACCCCCGGGACCCTTCCGGTGGTCCCAGTACAATACCGATTACCCCCGAAACTTTCCCGATGGCTGAAACTTGACTTCCTATATATAAATCTTCACCTCCGGACCATTCCGGAACTCCTCGTGACGCCCAGGATCTCATCTGGGACTCTGAACAACTTTCGGGTTATCGTATGCTAATATCTCAACAACCCTAGTGTCACCGAACCTTAAGTGTGTAGACCCTACGGGTTCGGGAGACATGCAGACATGACCGAGACACCTCTCCGGTCAATAACCAACAGCGGGATCTAGATACCCATGTTGGCTCCCACATTCTCCGCGATGATCTCATCTGATGAACCACGATGTCGAGGATTCAATCAATCCGTATACAATTCCCTTTGTCAATCGGTGCGTTACTTGCCTGAGACTCGATTGTCGGAATCCCAATACCTCGTTCAATCTCGTTACCAGCAAGTCACTTTACTCGTACCGTAATGCATGATCCCGTGATCAACCACTTGGTCACATTGAGCTCATTATGATGATGCATTACCAAGTGGGCCCAGAGATACCTCTCCATCATACGGAGTGACAAATCCCAGTCTTGATTCGTGCCAACCCAATAGATACTTTCGGAGATACCTGTAATGTACCTTTATAGTCACCCAGTTACGTTGTGACGTTTGGCACACCCAAGGCACTCCTACAGTATCCGGGAGTTGCACAATCTCATGGTCTAAGAAATGATACTTGACATTCATAAAAGCTACAACAAACGAACTACACGATCTTTGAGCTAAGCTTAGGATTGGGTCTTGTCCATCACATCATTCTCCTAATGATGTGATCCCGTTATCAATGACATCCAATGTCCATAGTCAGGAAACCATGACTATCCTTTGATCAACGAGCTAGTCAACTAGAGGCTCACTAGGGACGTGTTGTGGTCTATGTATTCACACATGTATTACGATTTCCGGATAACACAATTATAGCATGAACAATAGACAATTATCACGAACAAAGAAATATAATAATAACCATTTTATTATTGCCTCTAGGGCATATTTCCAACACTTATTACTTCCCAATGACTTCCTCTAGGCCCAAATAATGGTGAAGTGTTATGTAGTCGACGTTCACATAACACCACTAGAGGCTAGACAACATACATCTCATCAAAATATCGAACGAATACCAAATTCACATGACTACTAATAGCAAGACTTCTCCCTTGTCCTCAGGAACAAACGTAACTACTCACAAAGCATATTCATGTTCATAATCAGAGGGGTAATAATATGCATAAAGGATCTGAACATATGATCTTCCACCAATTAAACCAACTAGCATCAACTACAAGGAGTAATTAACACTACTAGCAACCTACTAGCACCAATCCCGGACTTGGAGACAAGAATTGGATACAAGAGATGAACTAGGGTTTTGAGATGAGATGGTGCTGATGAAGATGTTGATGGAGATTGCCCTCTCCCGATGAGAGGAGCGTTCGTGATGACGATGGCGATGATTTCCCCCTCCCGAAGAGAAGTTTCCCCGGCAGAACAGCTCTGCCAGAGCCCTAGATTGGTTACACCAAGGTTTCGCCTCGTGGCGGCGGAGTTTTGTCCCGAAAGGTTGCTTCTGGTTTTTTTTCTCGACGAAAGACTTCATATAGCAGAAGATGGTCATCGGAGAGCCACCAGGGGGGCCCACGAGGTAGGGGGGCGCGCCCTAGGGGGGCGCCCCCCACCCTCGTGGACAGGGTGTGGGCCCCCTGGTCTTCATCTTTGGCGAGGATTTTTCATTATTTATTATAAGGTATTCCGTGGAGTTTTAGGACTTTTGGAGTTATGCAGAATAGGTCTCTAATATTTGCTCCTTTTCCAGCCCAGAATTCCAACTGTCAGCATTCTCCCTCCTTATGTAAACCTTGTAAAATAAGAGAAAATAGCCATAAGTATTGTGACATAATGTGAAATAACAGCCCATAATGCGATAAATATTGATATAAGAGCATGATGCAAAATGGACGTATCAACTCCCCCAAGCTTAGACCTTGCTTGTCCTCAAGCGAAAGCCGATAACAATAAATATGTCCCCATGTTTAGAGGTAGAGGCGTCGATAAAAATAAAATACGGACATGCAGGCATCATGATTATTCTCATAACAGCAACATATACAGATATTGTCATATGATTACTTATGTTCAAGTGATGATCTATTCACAATGCAAAAGTATGAATCAGAAACCTTATTGAGAACCAACAAACTATAACCTCAGTCATTGAAGCAATTGCAATTTATCATAACATTAGAAAGAGTCTATGTCAGAGCTAAAAAGCAAGTCCACATACTGAACTATCATCTAGTCCTTCATAAGTGCTAACACTCACACAATACTTGTGGTTACGGAGTTTTCATCAGACACGGAGAAAGATAGGGGCTTATAGTTTCGCCCCACAACCTTTTACCTCGAGGATAATGTCAACAATAATAACTCATGCCCCCCTACATCCAATTAGATATATATATCAAGTTCTTTCCAACATGCTGGGCTTGCCAAAGGATAAAATGAAAAAGGAAAGGTGAAGATCACCATGACTCTTGCATAAGGTAGAAGATAATAATAAAAGATAGGCCCTTCGCAGAAGGAAGCAGAGGTTGCCATGCGCTTTTATGGTTGGATGCACAAAATCTTAATGCGAAAGATCGCCACTTTATATTGCCCCTTGTGATATGAAGATTATTTGTCCCACACAAATCATACATATTTAGAGCAATTTTTATTGCTTTGCATCGATGACAACTTACTTGAAGGATCTTATTCAATCCATAGGTAGATATGGTGGACTCTCATGGCAAAACTAGTTTAAGGGTATATGGAAGCACAAGTAGTATCTCTACTTGGTGCTGAGAATTTGGCTAGCATGAGGGGGAAAGGCAAGCTCAACATGTTGGATGATCCATGACAACATACTTTATCTCAGATATAAGAAAACATAACCCATTACGTTGTCTTCCTTGCCCAACATCAACTCTTTAGCATGTCTTATTTTGATGAGTGCTCCCAATCATAAAAGATGTCAATAATAGTGTATTTATATGTGAAACCTCTCTTTCCTTATTACTTCCTATTAATTGCAACGATGACCAAAGCTATGTCTGCCAACTCCCAACTACTTTTAATCGTCACACTCTTTCTATGTGAAGTCATTACTATCAATAAGATCAATATGAACTTTTATTTATTTTTATTCATTTTCTCTTTTCTTTTATTCACCCAAGAACATAGCAAGAAAATCAAGCCCATGACTCAACACTAATCTTTATTATATAGCTCACGGACTCGATTATACTCCCCAAGCAATCCGGTTCCCAAACAGAATGGTAAAGTTTATACTCCCCCTCCACCAACAAACATCAATCCATGGCTTGCTCGAAACAACAAGTGGCTCCAGCTAACAACAGTCCCAGGGGGAGTTTTGTTTTGCAATTATTTTGATTTAGTTTGCATAAAGCATGGGACTGGGCATCCCGGTGACCAGCCATTTTCTCGTGAGTGAGGAGCGGAGTCCACTCCTCTTGAGAATAACCCGCCTAGCGTGGAAGATACAGATAACCCTAGTTGATACATGAGCTATTCAAGCATACAAAACAGGATGATTATTTGAAGGTTTAGAGTTTGGCACATACAAATTTACTTGGAACGACAGGTAGATGCTGCATATAGGAAGGTATAGTGGACTCATCTGGAATAACTTTGGGGTTTAAGGGATTGGATGCACAAGCAGTATTCCCGCTTAGTACAGGTGAAGGCTAGCAAAAGACTGGGAAGCGACCAACTAGAGAGCGACAACAGCCATGTACATGCATTAAAATTAATAAACATTGGATACCACCCTATCATACCACATCATAACCATTTTAGTAGCATGTTGGCACGCAAGGTAAACCATTATAACTCATAGCTAATCAAGCATGGCACAAGCAACTATGATCTCTAATTGTCATTGCAAACATGTTTATTCATAACAAGCTGAATCAAGAATGATGAAATCGTCATATTTACAAAAACAAAAGAGGTCGAGTTCATACCAGCTTTTCTCATCTCAGTCAGTCCATCATATATCATCATAATTGCCTTTCACTTGCACGACCAAACGATGTGAATAATAATAAGAGTGCACGTGCATTGGACTAGGCTGGCATCTGCGAGCATTCAATAAATAGGAGAGGACAAAGCAATATGGGCTCTTGGTTAAATCAACAATAAAGCATATAAGAGCCACTTCAACAATTTAATCATGGTCTTCTCCTACTTACCCCCAAAGAAAAGAAAAGAAATAAAACTATTTACACGGGAAAGCTCCCAACAAGCAAAAGATGAACGGTAAATATTTTTGGGTTTTCTTTTTAATTATTACTACAGCAAGAAAAGTAAACTACTACTAATTTTTTTGGTTTTTCTTTATGTTTATCAAACACACAAAAAGAAAGCATAAAAGAAAATAAACTAGCATGGATGATACAATGACAAAGTATGAGCACCGACATCTAGCAATGAGTGTGTGTGAACATAAATGTAATGTCGGTGAGAAATACGTACTCCCCAAGCTTAGGCTTTTGGACTAAGTTGGTCTATGGCCACGGCTGGCCTGGCGGATATCCATAATAATAGTCGTTGGGGTCATATTGTGATGAGGAAGAAGAAGGCTCAGATTGCCACTGGCTGACAATCATCTCCGGATCCCACTGGTAATTAGACTGTCGTGAAGGATCAAATTGTGGTTCCGGCTCTGGCTCCTCGGCTCGTGCAGGGTTTCGGTAGGCGTGGATAGCCATCAACGGAACAAGGTACGTGCCTACAGTCAAATCAAACAAAGAAGGAGCAGGCAAGGTGATAGTCTCCGGATGATGTTTATTAAAGAACAATTGATATTTAAGCTCTCCTTCCCTATTATTAACAATAAAATCATGTGCCACCATACTTTTATAATGTAGATAAACACGGGGCAGCACTTTTTCTTCCTTCTCAGCATGCCTAACAGGTGTGTTAAAATGTGCAGCGAGGTGTGAAGCATAAATGCCTCCAAAGATGGGACCCTTAGTACGGTTCATACTTAACCGTCTAGCAATAATGCCACCCATACTAAAAGAGTTATCACCGTATAAACCGTGATGCAAAATTATAATATCAGGGTACTCAGGTTTCCACAGTTTTCGCGACCAATTAAGCAACGACTAGCAAATAATGCAAAGTAGCGTAAAATAGGAAAATGTATGCTAGTGATTCGTGCATCGGAAACATTCCTTGTTTCCTCTACAGTGATAGTGTCAATGAATCCCTCCACATCATCATGATGTGGTTCTTCTGTCTTGCCCCCAAAAGGGACTAAACAAATCCGACAGAAATCAAAAAGTGACAGCTCCTTATGATCATCATATAAATGAAATTCCACCGTAGGTGGTGAGTTCTTAGAATGAAAATGAAAGTTTTGCAAAAAGGTATTTGTGAGCAAGAGATACTGATTGCATTGGTCATGGAGGAAAGTGGTAAGGCCTGCAGTCTAAGCCAACTCATGAAAATCTTCATAAATCCCGGCTGCTCTGAAGAAATCCTTGGAAAGCCATTCACACGCCCGAACCTCCGCGGTGTGAGGCAAATTATACTTAGGCTTCGGTGCCTTCTCCTTCGAGCTTTGGCTCGATGAGCCCCTCAAAAGTCTCCTCATCATTTTCTGAAAAATTCTGAAAGTTTTTTAAGTAACTTCAAAATAAAAGTAAACCAAACTCAATAATATTGATAGTAACTACTCCTGCAAGTGCCTAGGGCCTATATCATGCATCAAAACTTCTTTTGACCATATAAATTTGACATGCAAGCTCAAGAACAGGGTCACCTAAGAAGCAAAGATTTGCAATGAATAAAGCACTAGAACAAAAACTAATTGGACCAATGGAGGAGTCACATATCAAGGAAAAATATCCCCAAGCAGTTTTGTGAGAGGTGATTTGAGCAAGGAGATCGAAAATGGCAGCAAAGAGGGTTGGAACTCATGCTTGAGTTGGTTTCTCGTGTTTGTGGGAGGAATAAGAAGAAGATGGGTGCATGAATAAGTGGAGGAGGGCCGCCGTGGGCCCACGAGGCAGGGGGCGCGCCCTAGAGGGGTGGGTGCACCCTCCACCCCCGTGGCAAGGTGGTTGGCCCCCCTAGTGTGTTCTTTGTTCCATAAATCCTCAAATAATCTAGAAAAAAATCATATTTAATTTTTAGGGCATTTGGAGAACTTTTATTTTCGAGGTATTTTTATATTGCACGAATAATCAGATAACAAACAGACAAATATTTATTTTTATTTTATTTAATATAAATAACAGAAAGTAAAAGTGGGATACAGAAGGTTGTGCTTCTAGTTTCATCCATCTCATGATCATCAAAAGGAATCCACTAACAAGGTTGATCAAGTCATGTTAACAAACTCATTCCGATTAACATGAAACCGGAGAAATTTCGAATAACACTACGTTACCTCAACGGGGATATGCACATCCCCAATAATAAGTATATCATATTTCTTCTTGACAGTAGGAAGAGGAAATTCAAAACCTCCAAATATAATCGATGGAATTTTCCCAATAGAGTTGATACAATGAAGTTGAGGTTGTTTCCTCGGGAAGTGTACCGTATGCTCATTACAATTAACATGAAAAGTGACATTGCCTTTAGTGCAATCAATAACAGCCCCTACAATATTAAGAAAAGGTCTTCCAAGAATAATAGACATACTATCGTCCTCGGGAATATCAAGAATAACAAAGTCTGTTAAAATATTAACGTTTGCAACCACAACAGGCACATCCTCACAAATACCGACAGGTATAGCAGTTGGTTTATCAGCTATTTTCAAAGATATATCGGTAAGTGTCAACTTATTCAAGTCAAGTCTACAACATAAAGAGAGAGGCATAACACTAACACCGGCTCCAAGATCACATAAAGCAGTTTTAACATAATTTCTTTGAATGGAGCATGGTATAGTAGGTACTCCTGGATCTCCAAGTTTCTTTGGTATTCCACCCTTAAAGGTATAATTAGCAAGCATGGTGGAAATTTTATCTTCTGGTATCTTTCTTTTATTTGTAACAATATCTTTCATGTACTTAGCATAAGGACTCAATTTGAGCATATCAGTCAATTGCATACGCAAAAAGATAGGTCTAATCATTTCAGCAAAGCGCTCGAAATCCTCATCATCCTTTTTCTTGGATGGTTTGGAAGGAAAGGGCATGGGTTTCTGAACCCAATGCTCTCTTTCTTTACCATGTTTCCTAGCAACAAAGTCTTTCTTATCATAACGTTGATTCTTTGATTCTGGGTTATCAAGATCAACAACGGGTTCAATTTCTACATCATTATCATTACTAGGTTGAGCATCATTATGAACATCATCATTAACATTTTCATTAGGTTCATGTTCATTGCCAGATTGTGTTTCAGCATCAGACATAGAGATATCATTTGGATTATCAGGTGGTTGAGCAATAGGTTCACTAGAAGTTTGCACAGTTCTATCATTTTTCTTTTTCTTCGTTTTAGAAGAACTAGGTGCATCAATATTATTTCTCCGAGAATCTTGCTCAATTCTCTTAGGGTGGCCTTCAGGATACAAAGGTTCCTGAGTTATTCTACCAGTTCTAGTAGCCACTTTAATAGCATAATCATTTTTCTTACTATTCATCTCATTGAACAATTCCTTTTGAGCTTTAAGTACTTGTTCTACTTGAGTGGTAACCATAGAAGAATGTTTGCTAACAAGTTTAAGTTCACCTCTAATATTAGCCATATAATCACCCAAGTATTTAATCATATAGCATCTTGTTTAATTGTCTACCAAAATAAGCATTGAAGTCTTCTTGCTTAAACATAAAATTATCAAACTCATCCAAGCACTGACTAGCAATTTTAGTAGGAGGGATTTCAGCTTTATCATATCTATAGAGAGAATTTACCTTTACTACCTGTGTCGGGTTATCGAGGTCTGGAGGTTCTTCAATAAGTAAAGGATCAAGATCATATGTTTCTTCGGCGGGTGGTAAATTAAGACCATGTATTTCTTCAATAGGAGGTAAATTCTTAACATCTTCTGTTTTAATACCTTTTTCTTTCATAGATTTATTTGCCTCTTGCATATCTTCGGGACTGAGAAATAGAACACCTCTCTTCTTCGGAGTTGGTTTAGGAATAGGATCATTAATTGGAGCAGGAGCTAGCTCAGGAGCTGGCTCAGGAGGTGCCCAATTATTTTCATTTGTCAACATATTATTCAATAAGATTTCAGCTTCATCCGGTGTGTCTTTCCCTGAAAAGAGAACCAGCACACCTATACAGGTAATCTCTAGAAGCATCGGTTAGTCCATTATAAAAGATATCAAGTATTTCATTTTTCTTAAGAGGATGATCAGGCAAGGCATTGAGTAACTTGAGAAGCCTCCCGCAAGCTTGTGGGAGACTCTCTTCTTTAATTTTTACAAAGTTGTATATTTCCTTAAAAGCAGCTTGTTTCTTATGAGCAAGGAAATATTTAGCAGAGAAGTAATAGATCATATCCTGGGGACTACGCACACAACCAGGATCAAGAGAATTAAACCATATTTTAGCATCACCCTTTAATGAGAACGGAAATATTTTAAGGATATAAAAGTAGCGAGATCTCTCATCATTAGTGAACAGGGTGGCTATATCATTTAATTTAGTAAGATGTGCCACAACAGTTTCAGATTTATAGCCACGAAAAGGATCAGATTCAACCAAAGTAATTATATCAGGATCAACAGTGGATTCATAATCCTTATCAGTAACACAGATAGGTGAAGTAGCAAAAGCAGGATCAGGTTTCATCCTAGCATTTAGAGATTGCTTATTCCATTTAGCTAATAACCTTTTGAGTTCATATCTATCTCTGCAAGCTAAAATAGCTAAAGAAGCTTCTTGATGAAATAAATAACCCTCAGGAATAACAAGTGATTCTTCATCATCACTTTCATCATCATAACCAGATTCAATATTTTCAATCTCTCTAGCCCTAGCAAGTCGTTCCTCGAGAAAATCACCAAGTGGCACGGTAGTATCAAGCATAGAAGTAGTTTCATCATAAGTATCATGTATAGAAGAAGTAGCATCATCAATAACATGCGACATATCAGAACAAATAGCAGAAGCAGGTTTAGGTGTCGCAAGCTTACTCATAACAGAAGGTGAATCAAGTGCAGAGCTAGATGGCAGTTCTTTACCTCCCCTCGTAATTGAGGGATAAATTGTTGTCTTAGCGTCTTTCAACTTCTTCATAGTGTCCAGCAGATATAAATCCCAAGTGACTCAAAGAATAGAGCTATGCTCCCCGGCAACGGCCCTAGAAATTAGTCTTGATGACCCACAAGTATAGGGGATCGCAATAGCTTTCGAGGGTAGAGTATTCAACCCAAATTTATTGATTCGACACAAGAGGAGCCAAAGAATATTCTCAAGTATTAGCAGCTGAGTTGTCAATTCAACCACACCTGGAAACTTAGTATCTGTGGCAAAGTGTTTAGTAGCAAAGTAATATGATAGTGGTCGTAACGGTAACAAAAGAGTAATGAAAGCAAAGTAATATTTTTGGTATAATGTAGTGATTGTAACAATAGCAACAGGAAAGTAAATAAGCGTAAACCAGTATATGGAAAGCTCATAGGCATCGGATTAGTGATGGAGAATTATGCCAGATGCGGTTCATCATGTAATAGTCATAACATAGTGTGAGGCCCCCGATTTAACCGTACACTAATCATACACACAAACGTGTACGATCACGATCAGGGACTCACGGGAAGATATCACAACACAACTCTACAAATAAAAGTAAGTCATACAAGCATCATATTACAAGTCAGGGGCCTCGAGGGCTCGAATACAAGAGCTCCATCATAGACGAGTCAGCGGAAGCAATAATATCTGAGTACAGACATAAGTTAAACAAGTTTGCCTTAAAAAGGCTAGCACAAACTAGGATACAGATCAAACGAGGCGCAGGCCTCCTGCCTGGGATCCTCCTAAACTACTCCTGGTCGTCGTCAGCGGGCTGCACGTAGTAGTAGGCACCTCCCGAGTAGTAGTAGTCATCGTCGACGGTGGCGTCTGGCTCCTGGGCTCCAACGTCTGGTCGCAGCAATCGGGTATAGGAAGGGGGAAAAGGGGGAGTAAAGCAATCGTGAGTACTCATCCAAAGTACTCGCAAGCAAGGAGCTACACTACATATGTATGCATTGGTGTCAAATGGAAATAAGGGTATCATATGTGAAGTGAACTGCAGAATGCCGGAATAAGAGGGGGATAGCTAGTCCTATCGAAGACTACGCTTCTGGTAACCTCCATCTTGCAGCAGCAGAAGAGAGTAGATGGTAAGTTCACCATGTAGCACCATGTAGCATAAACCTAACCGATGATCCTCCCCTTGTCGCCCTGTGAGAGAGCGATCACCGGTTGTATCCGGCACTTGGAAGGGTGTGTTTTATTAAGTATCTGGTTCTAGTTGTCATAAGGTCAAGGTACAACTCCAAGTCATCCTGTTACCGAAGATCACGGCTATTCGAATAGATTAACTTCCCTGCAGGGGTGCACCACATAACCCAACACGCTCGATCCCATTTGGCCGGACACACTTTCCTGGGTCATGCCCGGCCTCGGAAGATCAACACGTCGCAGCCCTACCTAGGCACAACAGAGAGGTCAGCACACCGGTCTAAATCCTATGGCGCAGGGGTTTGGGCCCATCGCCCTTTGCACACCTGCACGTTGCGAACGCGGTCGGTGAGCAGACCTAGCAACCTCCATTACAAAGGAAGTTGCGTTACGCGGTCCAACCCGGCGTGCGCCGCTCAGTCGCTGACGTCATGAAGGCTTCGGCTGATACCACGACGTCGAGTGCCCATAACTGTCCCCGCGTAGATGGTTAGTGCGTATAGGCTAGTAGCCAGACTCAGATCAAATACCAAGATCTCGTTAAATGTGTTATCTTGAAGACACCGCGAACACCGACCAGGGCCTAGCCCACCTCTCTCCTAGGTGGTCTCAACCTGCCCTGTTGCTCCGCCAGAAAGATCCACCCAGAGGGCCGTCGGGACAAAGGTCCTTTCAGCCCCCAATCCGTGAATCACTTGCGGGTACTCCTCGAGCCAACCCGACTTTAGTCATCACATGTATCGTGTATAAAGTATAGGTATATACTCGTGATCAACTCCCGAGTGATCACGGCCCGATAGTATAGCATGGCAGATGGACAAGAATGTATGGCCACTGATGATAAACTAGCATCCTATACTAAGCATTTAGGATTGCAGGTAATGTATCAACAGTTGTAGCAACAATGACAGGCTATGCATCAGGATAGGATTAACGAAAAGCAGTAACATGCTACACTACTCTAATGCAAGCAGTATAGAGGAGAGTAGGTGATATCTGGTGATCAAGGGGTGGGGGGCTTGCCTGGTTGCTCTGGCAAGAGAGAGTGGTCGTCAACACCGTAGTCGTACTGAGTAGCAGCGGCGTCGGTCTCCGTGTGTAGCGAGAGAAGAGGGGGAAGAAACAATAAATATAATGCAAACAAATGCATGACGATGCATGACATGACAAAGCGTGAGGCTAGGTGTGCCCTAACGCGGTACGAGGTGGTACCAGTGAAGGGGGAAAACATCCGGGAACGTATTCCCGGTGTTTTGCGTTTTCGAACAGACGAACCGGAGGGGGAAAGTTGCATGTTCTCTATGCTAGCGATGCGTGGCGGACGAACGGGCTACGTATCCGGGTTCATCTCGTCGTTCTGAGCAACTTTCATGTACAAAGTTTTTCCATCCGAACTACGGTTTATTTTATAATGATTTTTCAAAGCTTAATTGAATTCTTGGGATTACTATATTTAGCTTAAACCGAATTGACTAAGTTAATTTTGACTAGTCAAAGGGCAGGTGTGGCCCACATGTCATAGACTACTTACCTAAACAATTAAACAAATCTAACTTATTTAAAAGGGCCTACATGTCATCTACTACTAGACTAACTTAACACTAATTAAACCTAGTAGTACTAATCTAAGCTAGGGCCGGCCACTAATGGGCATAGCCCAACCGGCCACATGCATGATGCACACATACACACACAGGAGCACACGGCCATGGCCAACTGTACGCACACACACTATGCAGAACACACACTCACCCACACATAGCTCTGTTTTCTGCTAACAAAAGATTGCATTTTGTGTTTTTCATCGAATTTAATCTATGCACTAAACCTTTGAGCATTGTCAAGTGTACTACCTCCCCATAATTTTTTTAGTTGTTTAGCCCGAGTTTAGGGGCTGTTTAGGGGCTTAGTCAATGTAGAAAACCAAAAGCTAACTAGTAGCAGCTACAGTAGGTAGTAGTAGTACAATAGAGCAGCGAGCAGCGTGGGCAGTGGCATGGCTCGGGCGCCATACGCGGGCGGGTGCGGCAGCCGCAACGGCAGGCGAGGCCATACTCGGGCGGGCGCGGGGTGCGGCTCAATGGGCGCGGTGAGGCTGGCCGACAGCAGCAGGCACGGCCGTGGGCGAGCAGGCGGCAGCACGCACTGCCATCAGGGGCGAGCAGCGAGGACGCAACAGCAGCAAAGCATCAGCAGCAAGTGGCGGCGGCGGCGCAGTCGCTGTGGCGCAAAAAGCAGCAGCAAGTAGGCAAGGGGAGGCAATAGCAAGAGCAGTACAGTATGCAGAGCAGCATGTAGAGTAGCAGCAGCATGGCGGAAGCAGCGGTGGCAGCAGAAACAGAGTAGCAGCAAGCGGATGCGACGCCATGGTAGTACGCAAAAGCAACAGCAGTACAGGGAGCAGTAACACAGCGGCAAGGCCGCGGGCGACTGCGGCACGGCACGCGTGAGCGTGCGGCCGAGCGAGCGGGCGGACGGCCGGGCAAGCGAGCGCACTGGGGCGTAGTGGACACGGGACTGGGCGCGGTGCACGAGGTCGCGCATGGGGCGGCTGGGAGCAGACGACGGTGGACGAGCTAGCGGTAGTCGGAGATGAGGCCCGGGCGGGCGCACGCGACAGGGCGCAGGAGGCAGCATCAACCGTACGCACATACGCGTACGCGAGGTTCAGGCACGACGAAGACGGCGGCCTACGGCATTCGGGGCGAGGGGAACAGAGGGGGTTTTCGTGAGGGAGCTCACAACGGAGACGAAGAGCAGCTCAGCGTGCTCGGGGATGGCTCGACGCTGCCTGAATCGACGGGGATGATTGTCAGGGCCGAGGAAGAAGAAGAAGACGGGGGCGAAGATGACGAGCTGCAACCTCCCAGCTCCGATCCAGAAGTTGAGTCGATGAAGATGACTCCCGCTGAGCTCCTGGACAGGGTGGGGCTTCGAGAGATGGGCTGCGGCCACGGGATCGATGGTGGCTCGACGTTGATGGCGCTCGACTATGCGGGGGAGCGAGCAACGACGGGAGGGAGGAAGAAGTGGCGGCTAGGGTTTGACCTGGGAAGAGAGGGGGGCTCAGGGTTGCCCTTGTAGTCATTGGGGAGGCAGGGGATGGCCGCCACGCACGGCATGGCTGGCGGATGGGCGCCACGGTTCCCTGGTCTCGCTGTAGCAAGCTGAAGGAGAGGGGAGGTGGGCTGGGCCGATCATTTGGCTAGTTGGGCCAAAGTTCCTCGTAGAATAGGCCCTTCTCCTTTTTTGGCTATTTCTTTTTTTGTTTGCAAATTGTTTGGCTGCCAAAACATTTGTGAAAAATGTCCAACCAGGACAAATAATTGTGATGCAATTTACTGCACCGCTACAAAAAGTTTGGGAGTAATATAATCTCATTTGAATTTTGCATTGCATTAAAAGAGTCTAAAAGGGGGGTTGTTGGCTCCGTTTTCAAGATGTTAGAGTCATCTAGGGACTTTAGATGATGTTGGTACCCTCAACATAATTCATAATGGAATATTTTCAAATTATGAACTTTTTAGATCCTGGATCGGGACAACTTTTATTTTCACCTCATATTTGAATTTGAATTGGAGCTGGAATTTGAAAAGAGATCTTATTTAAATGGGATCAAGAACTGTTTAGCAACATGATTAACTTAATCACAGAGGGTTAGTGTAGCTTAATTATCCGGGCGTCACAATTCTCCTCCACTACAAGAAATCTCGTCCCGAGATTTAAGGGGTGGAGTAAGGGGGAAAGACTCGAGAAGGATGGACTCAAAACAAGATAGGTACCTGGGGGCTATCTCAGTGAGCGTGGCATAGAGGCATCTTTCGAGTTGAAAATTAATAAAGTCATCGAGAGTAAGGCTAGAAGGTGCAATAAGAAGCTTCAAGTGGATGGACAATCATTCGATGTCTGAAACAGAGTGTGAAAAGGGGTTCAGAGCATCAAGAATAAGTATTGCATCTAATAGCAGTACACATCACTAGGAAGGTGGCTCATGAATTACAGACGAAGGAAAGTTAAAAAGGATACTTCAGAATCAAGGATGTACAGAAGTCAGGTTTCGATCCTGTGGAACTGGGGGTTATGGGCCCACCATGTGGTTCAAAAGTAGGATGAATGTTGACATATTGCACGGTCATGGTAGTAAGGCATGTCAGAGGATAGCATGTCAGTTATGTTGGCAACAACGTTGGTACCAAGGGCAAGGGACGAAGAGAACCATTTTCCTGCTCGTTGAAACGAGGCGGACCAAAATGCAAAGTTGTCGTCCATCGGTGGTTACCGGAATGTCATCAACAATAATAACAGGGTCACACTGACAGAGTTGTAGGCCCAGGTGTTTTCATAGGAAGAGAATTAATATTGCTTAGGTCATATAGACCACAAGAAAGGTTAAACAACCAATGAAAAGGAAAAGGAAATTATCGGATTAAACAGACCAACGGAAAGGAAAATGTGTCTATCAAACTTAAAAGACCAATGGAAAGGAAAATGTGTCTATCAAACTTAACAGACCAATGGAAAGGAAAATGTGTTTTACACAATAATTGGGAGTATATCCTTCCTAAAGAAAAGCGGAGCATGATATTCATGATAGGATATTAAGTGCAAAAGCATTTAGATAAAGCGGCGAGCGAAGAATTAGGATATTACCCATACAATGGTGCTTGATAATAGATCAAGAAGCAATTAGCATTTCGCTTCAAATGTTCGTGTTGATATTCGGAATACCACAGTCATGCTTCGAGATAGCACTGATATGGTGTTTCAATTAAGGATTGGGTCTGTAGATCTCAAGAGATACCAAGAAACAATTCCAAGATATCTCAGAATGTAAGGAATAACCAAGCACAACCAGGTTTGTGTTGGTAGAAATTCAAGATGTCATTGATGATATCACAAATCATCGAGGGGCAGGGATGGTATTTCTAGCCATGAATTCAATTGACATCTCTGAAGAAGACAAAGTGTAGACGGTGATCATGAAAGATTTTGTCGAGAGACTCTATGAAGATGCCATCAAGCAGAAAAGGAAGGATGAAGTGAAAGGCTATGAGAACCACGGATTCGACACAAGCTCGAAGGCAAGCATGTTGTTCGAGGTGAAATGATAAGATGAGGAAGATCGACGTAAGCTTAGCTCATTGTAGAAAGTTGCTCCGGGCATAAGGACCAGGTAGCACAGTTAAAAGTTGACACAATAAAAATATAGCCGATCAGGCTAGGAATGATGTGATGGGGTATAAAACTTCCCAATATCAGGTTCTAGGTGTAATGCCGGAAGGTAAATCGGAGTAGAGGTTGGACGGGGGTAATGATTTGCAGAGGATAAGTATTTTAACTTATCTGGTAAATGGAATCAAGGAGGAAATATGGTCGGAACCACAATTGCAAAGGATCAATTCATGGATACAAGATGAGCTTGTACCAAAGAAATAATTATTTTTATGAGCAGTTTTCATGATAAGTTCTACATCGGGTCCATGGGCATGAACACAAGGGTTCAAGGTCGACTCCCACTTCTTCAATGCATAACCTTTCATTCACTCCTCTTTTTCGAAGAAATTGTAGTGCAAAAGATTTATCTGGCGAAGTACCAGAAGAGTAAGACTCATGAGAACTCTCAGATTCACAAGGATTATGGAAGGCATAAGTTCAATCCATCGGGGAATTTTTACGAATCTATACAACCATCAACCAAGCAAAAGATACGAGTTCGAAAACAGAGTATCGAAGTCAAAGCAGATGATACAATATACCGAAGGTATTATGTACCAGGGAAAAACTGATAAGATCTTGGATGTGAAGGACACTGTCGGATAACAACCCAGCAATGGATCTGGCGATTCACGACAGAGTTGATGTGAGTATCGATAATCAATCAAGTGAAGAAGGGGATGCAAAGGCACCAGCTTATAAAAACGTCTGAATGATTCGATGCTTGGGTACACAGGAATTATGAATTCAAGACAAAGGATCAGAAGCAAACGCGCTGATGAAGGGTGGATAAGTTCAATAGACCTAAGAGTACAATTGACGGCAAACAGATTGGTCGAGAACAAGCCCATGTTCAAAAATGACGTCTGAGCCAGAAAGATAATTTAAAAAGGATCAACTGATAATTGCGTGCATTCGCACTCATGTTGAATCAATAGGATCAAAATTACAGTGTCTAAGGATACTAACGAATATTGCCAGACATATGGAAAGCATCCATAATGCAAGCAGACAAGTATTGCAGAGCAATAAGCTACTAAGGATTCTTGGAGGATCGAATAGTATTTCGAAGACCATTGTGAAACACATGAAAAACTAGGGATGAAAAGATACTCCGCAAGTGCGAGGAATTATCCATAGGGGTATTCAGATGACAAAGAACAGCAAGGCAGTAAGCTCAAAGGATTATCGAAACAATGACAAGTATTTCGGGGTATCTTGTAATAACAAGACCAACTAGGGATGTATGTAAGCATAACAACTGCAAGTAGTTATCCATAAGGGTTGACGGTGGAAGGGGAATTGCAAATGCGATGAACACAAGTTCTCGGGTTAACAGCGGAGAGTATCTTCAGGGTCTTCACGTGTAGCAGACGATCATCAGTAATAAGGGGCTCTCCGGGTGAAAGTGATAACGAGATCCTAATGTTAGATTTAGCAAAATTCATTTAACCCGAATAGAAGAGAGATCAGAGTCCCAGAGTATAGACAAGGAGTAAAAGATCCTAATACCACCCAATGGCGACGTGTGCCCCTAAGGCACACATCCATGTTAGTAAAAGTTTTTGCAATGTCTAGACTCGACTTCGGCCAAGGAGTGTGGAAGGGGAATTCCTACAGGCAGTCGGCTCTGCTACCAACTTGTGACGCCCCCGATTTGACCGTACACTAATCATACACGCAAACGTGTACGATCACGATCAGGGACTCACGGGAAGATATCACAACACAACTCTACAAATAAAAATAAGTCATAGAAGCATCATATTACAAGTCAGGGGCCTCGAGGGCTCGAATACAAGAGGTCCATCATAGACGAGTCAGCGGAAGCAACAATATCTGAGTACAGACATAAGTTAAACAAGTTTGCCTTAAGAAGGCTAGCACAAACTGGGATACAGATCGAACGAGGCGCAGGCCTCCTGTCTGGTATCCTCCTAAACTACTCCTGGTCGTCGTCAGCGGACTGCACGTAGTAGTAGGCACCTCCCAAGTAGTAGTAGTCGTCGTCGATAGTGGCGTCTGGCTCCTGGGCTCCAACGTCTGGTCGCAGCAATCGGGTATAGGAAGGGGGAAAAGGGGGAGTAAAGCAACCGTGAGTACTCATCCAAAGTACTCGCAAGCAAGGAGCTACACTACATATGTATGCATTGGTGTCAAATGGAAATAAGGGTATCATATGTGAACTGAACTGCAGAATGCCGGAATAAGAGGGGGATAGCTAGTCCTATCGAAGACTACGCTTCTGGTAACCTCCATCTTGCAGCAGCAGAAGAGATTAGATGGTAAGTTCACCATGTAGCACCGTGTAGCATAAACCTAACCGATGATCCTCCCCTCGTCGCCCTGTGAGAGAGCGATCACCAGTTGTAACCGGCACTTGGAAGGGTGTGTTTTATTAAGTATCCGGTTCTAGTTGTCATAAGGTCAAGGTACAACTCCAAGTCGTCCTGTTACCGAAGATCACGGCTATTCGAATAGATTAACTTCCCTGCAGGGGTGCACCACATAACCCAACACGCTCGATCCCATTTGGACGGACACACTTTCCTGGGTCATGCCCGGCCTCGGAAGATCAACACGTCACAGCCCTACCTAGGCACAACAGAGAGGTCAGCACGCCGGTCTAAATCCTATGGCGCAGGGGTCTGGGCCCATCGCCCTTTGCACACCTGCACGTTGCGAACGTGGCCGGTGAGCTGACCTAGCAACCTCCATTACAAAGGAAGTTGCGTTACGCGGTCCAACCCGGCGTGCGCCGCTCAGTCACTAACGTCACGAAAGCTTCGGCTGATACCACGACGTCGAGTACCCATAACTGTCCCCGCGTAGATGGTTAGTGCGTATAGGCCAGTAGCCAGACTCAGATCAAATACCAAGATCTCGTTAAACGTGTTATCTTGAAGACACCGCGAACGCCGACCAGGGCCAGGCCCACCTCTCTCCTAGGTGGTCTCAACCTGCCCTGTTGCTCCGCCACAAAGATCCACCCAGAGGGCCGTCAGGACAAAGGTCCTTTCAGCCCCCAATCCGTGAAGCACTGGCGGGTACTCCTCGAGCCAACCCGACTTTAGTCATCACATGTATCATGTATAAAGTATAGGTATATACTCGTGATCAACTCCCGAGGATCACGGGCCGATAGTATAGCATGGCAGACGGACAAGAATGTATGGCCA
Source organism: Triticum dicoccoides (assembly GCF_002162155.2). NCBI lineage: Eukaryota > Viridiplantae > Streptophyta > Magnoliopsida > Poales > Poaceae > Triticum > Triticum dicoccoides. The sequence goes on along the minus strand of NC_041390.1, from coordinate 346,185,647 downwards.
TTGATGATAAACTAGCATCCTATACTAAGCATTTAGGATTGTAGGTAAGGTATCAACAGTTCTAGCAACAATGAGAGGCTATGCATCAGGATAGGATTAACGGAAAGCAGTAACATGCTACACTACTCTAATGCAAGCAGTATAGAGGAGATTAGGTGATATCTGGTGATCAAGGGGTGGGGGGGCTTGCCTGGTTGCTCTGGCAAGAGAGAGTGGTCGTCAACACCGTAGTCGTACTGAGTAGCAGCGGCATCGGTCTCGGTGTCTAGCGAGAGAAGAGGGGGAAGAAACAATAAATATAATGCAAACAAATGCATGACGATGCATGACATGACAAAGCGTGAGGCTAGGTGTGCCCTAACGCGGTACGAGGTGGTACCAGTGAAGGGGGAAAACATCCGGGAACGTATTCCCGGTGTTTTCCGTTTTCGGACAGACGAGCCGGAGGGGGAAAGTTGTGTGTTCTCTATGCTAGCTATGCGTGGCGGATGAACGGGCTGCGTATCCGGGTTCGTCTCGTCGTTCTGAGCAACTTTCATGTACAAAGTTTTTCCATCCGAACTACGGTTTATTTTATAATGATCTTTCAAAGCTTAATTGAATTCTTCGGATTACTATATTTAGCTTAAACCAAATTGACTAAGTTAATTTTGACTAGTCAAAGGGCAGGTGTGGCCCACATGTCATAGACTACTTACCTAAACAATTAAACAAATCTAACTTATTTAAAAGGGCCTACATGTCATCTACTACTAGACTAACTTAACACTAATTAAACCTAGTAGTACTAATCTAAGCCAGGGCCGGCCACTAATGGGCATAGCCCAACCGGCCACACGCATGATGCACACATACACACACAGGAGCACACGGCCATGGCCAACTGTACGCACACACACTATGCAGAACACAGACTCACCCACACATAGCTCTGTTTTCTGCTATCAAAAGATAGCATTTTCTATTTTTCATCGAAAATAATCTATGCACTAAAAGGATTTGGTCCAATGGAAACATTTGAGCATTGTCAAGTGTACTACCTCCCCATAATTTTTTTAGTCCTGTTAGTAGTTGTTTAGCCTGAGTTTAGGGGCTGTTTAGGGGCTTAGTCAACGTAGAAAACCAAAAGCTAACTAGTACTCCCTCCATTCCAAAATATAGTGCGCCCACGCTTCCCGAGGTCCAACTTTGACCATAAATTTAACCAACGAGACCAACTGCGGCGGGAGAAAAAAATATATAATTGAAAACTTCTTTTGAATACGAATTCACTGATATAATTTTTGCTCCCGCCGCAATCGGTCCTGGTAGTTAAATTTGCGGTCAAAGTTGAAGCATGAGGATAGAGGAAGCACTACATTGTGGAATGGAGGGAGTAGCAGCTACAGTAGGTAGTAGTAGTACAATAGAGTAGCGAGAAGCGTGGGTAGTGGCATGGCTCGGGCGCCATACGCGGGCGGGCGCGGCAACCGCAACGGCAGGCGAGGCCATACTCGGGCGGTCGCGGGGTGCGGCTCAATGGGCACGGTGAGGCTGGCCGACAGCAGCAGGCACGGCCGTGGGCGAGCAGGCGGCGGCACGCACTGCCATCAGGGGCGAGCAGCGAGGACGCAACAGCAGCAAAGCATCAGCAGCAGCAGTTGCAAGCAGCGGCGGCGGTGGCGTAGTCGCTGTGGCGCAAACAGCATCAGCGAGTAGGCAAGGGGAGGCAACAGCAAGAGCAGTACAGTATGCAGAGCAGCATGTAGAGTAGCAGCAGCATGGCGGAAGCAGCGGTGGCAGCAGAAATAGAGTAGCAGCGAGCGGACGCGACGCCATGGTAGTACGCAAAAGCAACAGCAGTACAGGGAGCAGTAACACAGCGGCAAGGCCGCGGGCGACTGCGGCGCGGCACGCGTGAGCGTGCGGCCGAGCGAGCGGGCGGACGGCCGGGCAAGCCAGCGCACCGGGGCGTAGTGGACACGGGACTGGGCGTGGTGCACGAGGTCGCGCATGGGGCGGCTGGGAGCAGACGACGGTGGACGAGCTAGCGGTAGTCGGAGATGAGGCCCGGGCGGGCGCACGCGACAGGGCGCAGGAGGCAGCATCAACCGTACGCACATACGCATACGCGAGGTTCAGGCACGACGAAGACGGCGGCCTACGGCATTCGGGGCGAGGGGAACAGAGGGGGTTTTCATGAGGGAGCTCACAACGGAGACGAAGAGCAGCTCAGCGTGCTCGGGGATGGCTCGACGCTGCCTGAATCGACGGGGATGATTGTCAGGGCCGAGGAAGAAGAAGAAGACGGGGGCGAAGATGACGAGCTGCAACCTCCCAGCTCCGATCCAGAAGTTGAGTCGATGAAGATGACTCCCGCTGAGCTCCTGGATAGGGTGGGGCTTCGAGAGATGGGCTGCGGCCACGGGATCGATGGTGGCTCGACGTTGATGGCGCTCGGCTATGCGGGGGAGCGAGCAACAGCGGGAGGGAGGAAGAAGTGGCGGCTAGGATTTGACCTGGGAAGAGAGGGGGGCTCAGGGTTGCCCTTGTAGTCATTGGGGAGGCAGGGGATGGCCGCCACGCACGACATGGCTGGCGGATGGGCGCCACGATTCCCTGGTCTCGCTGTAGCAAGTTGAAGGAGAGGGGAGGTGGGCTGGGCCGATCATTTGGCTAGTTGGGCCAAAGTTCCTAGTAGAATAGGCCCTTCTCCTTTTTTGGCTATTTCTTTTTTTGTTTGCAAATTGTTTGGCTGCCAAAACATTTGTGAAAAATGTCCAACCAGGCCAAATAATTGTGATGCAATTTACTGCACCGCTACAAAAAGTTTGGGAGTAATATAATCTCATTTGAATTTTGCATTGCATTAAAAGAGTCTAAAAGAGGGGTTGTTGGCTCTGTTTTCAAGATGTTAGAGTCATCTAGGGACTTTAGATGATGTTGGTACCCTCAACATAATTCATAATGGAATATTTTCAAATTATGAACTTTTTAGATCCTGGATCGGGACAACTTTTATTTTCACCTCATATTTGAATTTGAATTGGAGCTGGAATTTGAAAAGAGATCTTATTTCAATGGGATCAAGAACTGTTTAGCAACATGATTAGCTTAATCACAGAGGGTTACTGTAGCTTAATTATCCGGGCGTCACACATAGGGTGACACAAAACTAGCTCCAGTTCATTGATATAATATAGGCATGTATTCCGAACATAGTCATACGTGCTTATGGAAAAGAACTTGCATGACATCTTTTGTCCTCCCCTCCCGTGGTAGCGGGGTCCTTACGGAAATTAAGGGATATTAAGGCCTCCTTTTAATAGAGTACCGGAACAAAGCATTAACACATAGTGAATACATGAACTCCTCAAACTACGGTCATCACTGGTAAGTATCCTGATTATTGTCACTTCAGGGTTAACGGATCATAACACATAATAGGTGACTATGGACTTGCAAGATAGGATCAAGAACTCTCATATATTGATGAAAACATAATAGGTTCAGATATGAAATCATGGCACTCGGGCCCTAGTGACAAGCATTAAGCATAGCAAAGTCATAGCAACATCAATCTCAGAACATAGTGGATACTAGGGATCAAACCCTAACAAAACTAACTCGATTACATGATAAATCTCATCCAACCCATCACCGTCCAGCAAGCCTACGATGGAATTACTCACGCACGGCGGTGAACATCATGAAATTGGTGATGGAGGATGGTTGATGATGATGACGGCGACGAATCCCCCTCTCCGGAGCCCCGAACGGACTCCAGATCAGCCATCCCGAGAGGTTTTAGGGCTTGGCGGCGTCTCCGTATCGTAACTCGCGATGAAATCTTCTCTCCTATTTTTTTTCTCCCCAAAAGCAGATATATAGAGTTGGAGTTGGAGTCAGTAGGTCTCCAGGAGGCCCACGAGATAGGGGGCGCGCCCTGGGGGGGGCACCCCCCACCCTCGTGGACAGGGTGTGGGCCCCTGGTCTTCATCTTTAGCGAGGATTTTTTATTATATATTGTAAGATATTCCGTGGAGTTTCAGGTAATTCCGAGAACTTTTGTTTTCTGCACATAAAACAACATCATGGCAATTCTGCTAAAAACAGCGTCAGTCCGGGTTAGTTCCATTCAAATCATATAAGTTAGAGTCCAAAACAAGGGAAAAAGTGTTTGTAAAAGTAGATACGAAGGAGACGTATCAACTCCCCCAAGCTTAAACCCTTGCTTGTCCTCAAGCAATTCAGTTGACAAACTGAAAGAAAATAAAGAAAAACTTTTACAAACTCTGTTTGCTCTTGTTGTTATAAATATGTCAAGCTAACGTTCAAGTTTTCAGCAAAGATTATAACTAACCATATTTGCAATAATTCTCAGGTCTCATGATTACCCATATCAATAGCATAATCAACTAGCAAGCCATAATAATAAATCTCGGATGACTACACTTTCTCAAAACAATCATAATATGATATAACAAGATGGTATCTCGCTAGCCCTTTCTGAGACCGCAAAACATAAATGCAGAGCACCTTTAAAGATCAAGGACTGACTAGACATTGTAATTCATGGTAAAAGAAATCCAATCATAGTCACGCCCAATGTAAATTAATAGTGATGAATGCAAATGACAGCGGTGCTCTCCAACTGGTGCTTTTTAATAAGAGGATGATGACTCAGCATAAAAGTAAATAGATAGGCCCTTCGCAGAGGGAAGAAGGGATTTGTAGAGGTGCCAGAGCTCGGTTTTGAAATAGAGGTGAATAATATTTTGAGCGGTATACTTTCATTGTCAACATAACAACTAAGAGATGGCGATATCTTCCATGCTACAGACATTATAGGCGGTTCCCAAACAGAATGGTAAAGTTTATACTCCCCCTCCACCAACAAATATCAATCCATGGCTTGCTCGAAACAACGAGTGCCTCCAACTAACAACAGTCCTAGGGGGAGTTTTGTTTTGTAATTATTTTGATTTAGTTTGCATAAAGCATGGGACTGGGCATCCCGGTGACCAGCCATTTATCTTGTGAGTGAGGAGTAATGACCCACAAGTATAGGGGATCTATCGTAGTCCTTTCGATAAGTAAGAGTGTCGAACCCAACGAGGAGCAGAAGGAAATGATAAGCAGTTTTCAGCAAGGTATTCTCTGCAAGTACTGAAATAAGTGGTAACACATAGTTTTGTGATAAGATAATTTGTAACGAGCAACAAGTAACAAAAGTAAATAAAGTGCAGCAAGGTGGCCCAATCCTTTTTGTAACAAAGGACAAGTCTGGACAAACTCTTATATAAGGAAAAGCTCTCCCGAGGACACATGGGAATATCGTCAAGCTAGTTTTCATCACGTTCATATGATTCGCGTTCGGTACTTTGATAATTTGACATGTGGGTGGACCGGTGCTTGGGTGTTGTTCTTACTTGAACAAGCATCCCACTTATGATTAACATATATTGCAAGCATCCGCAACTACAACAAAAGTATTAAGGTAAACCTAACCATAGCATGAAACATATGGATCCAAACCAGCCCCTTACGAAGCAACGCATAAACTAGGGTTTAAGATTCTGTCACTCTAGCAACCCATCATCTACTTATTACTTCCCAATGCCTTCCTCTAGGCCCAAATAATAGTGAAGTGTTATGTAGTCGACGTTCACATAACACCACTAGAGGCTAGACAACATACATCTTATCAAAATATCAAACGAATACCAAACTCACATGACTACTAATAGCAAGACTTCTCCCTTGTCCTCAGGAACAAACGTAATTACTCACAAAGCATATTCATGTTCATAATCAGAGGGGTAATAATATTCATAAAGGATCTGAACATATGATCTTCCACCAATTAAACCAACTAGCATCAACTACAAGGAGTAATCAACACTATTAGCAACCTACTAGCACCAATCCCGGACTTTGAGACAAGAATTGGATACAAGAGATGAACTAGGGTTTGGAGATGAGATAGTGCTGATGAATATGTTGATGGAGATTGCCCTCTCCCGATGAGAGGAGCATTGGTGATGACGATGGTGATGATTTCCCCCTCCCGGAGGGAAGTTCCCCCGGCAGAACGGCTCTGCCGGAGCTCTAGATTGCTTCCGCCTCGGTTCCGCCTCGTGGCGGTGGAGTCTCGTCCCGAAAGGTCGCTTCTTTTTTTTTCTCATTGAAAGACTTCATATAGGAGAAGATGGACGTCGGAGACCCACCAGGGGGCCCACGAGGTAGGGGCGCGCCCTAGGGGGCCTTCATCTTTGGCGTGGATTTTTCTTTATTTCTTTTAAGATGTTCCATGGAGTTTCAGGACTTTTGGAGTTGCGCAGAATAGGTCTCTAATATTTGCTCCATTTCCAGCCCAGAATTCCAGCTGTCGGCATTCTCCCTCCTTATGTAAACCTTGTAAAATAAGAGAGAATAGCCATAAGTATTGTGATATAAAGTGAAATAACAGTCCATAATGCGATAAATATCGATATAAAAGCATGATGCAAAATGGACGTATCAACTCCCCCAAGCTTAGACCTCGCTTGTCCTCAAGCGAAAAGACAATAACAATAAATATGTCCTCATGTTTAGAGGTAGAGGCGTCGATAAAAATAAAGTACGGACATGCAGGCATCATGATTATTCTTATAACAACAACATATATAGGTTTTGTCATATGATTACTTATGTTCAAGTGATGATCTATTCACAATGCAAAAGTATAAATCATAAACCTTATTGGGTTCCAACAAACTATAATCTCTATCACTGAAGCAATTGCAATTTATCATAACATCGGAAAGAGTCTATGTCCGAGCTAAAAAGCAAGTCCACATACTCAACTATCATTTAGTCCTCCATAATTGCTAACACTCACGTGATACTTGTGGTTACAGAGTTTTAATCGGACACAGAGAAAGATAGGGGCTTGTAGTTTTGCCCCACAACCTTTTACCTCAAGGGTAATGTCAACAATAATGGTTCATGCTCCCCTACATCCAATTAGATATATATATCATGTTCTTTCCAACATGCTGAGCTTGCCAAAGGATAAAATGAAAAAGGAAAGGTGAAGATCACCGTGACTCTTGCATAACGTAGAAGATAATGATAACGGATAGGCCCTTCGCAGAGGGAACCAGAGGTTGCCATGCGCTTTTACGGTTGGATATATAAAATCTCAATGCGAAAGAACATCACTTTATATTGCCCCTTGTGATATGAACCTTTATTATGCAGTATGTCGCTTTTATTACTTCCACATCACAAGATCGTATAAAGCTTATTTCTCCCACAACAATCAATCATACATATTTAGAGCAATTTTTATTGCTTTGCACCGATGACAACTTACTTGAAGGATCTTACTCAATCCATAGGTAGATATGGTGGACTCTCGTGGCAAAACTGGTTTAGGGATATTTGAAGCACAAGTAGTATTTCTACTTGGTGCTGAGAATTTGTCTAGCATGAGGGGGAAAGGCAAACTCAACAAGTTAGAGGAACGATGAAAACATACTTTATCTCAGATATAAGAAAGACATAACTCATTACGTTGTCTTCCTTGTCCAATATCAACTCTTTAGCATGTCATATTTTGATGAGTGCTTACAATCATAAAAACTGTCAGTGATAATATATCTATATGTGAAAACCTCTCTTTCTTTATTACTTCCTATTAATTGCAACAATGACCAAAGCTATGTCTGCCAATTCCCAACAACTTTTAATCATCATACTCTTGCTATGTGAAGTCATTACTCTCAATAAGATCAATATGAACTTGTTGTTTCTTTTTATTCTTTTTCTCTTTTCTTTTATTCACCCAAGATCATGGCAAAATAATCAGGCCCTTGACTCAACACTAATCTTTATTATATATAGCTCACGGACTCGATTACAAAGAGAGGTCATAAAGCAAAACTCAAAACTAAATCATGCCACAAACTTTATTCTACTAGATCAAGATACTACTAATAGGATCGAACTAAGAAAAATGGTAAAGATAGGGGTTGTGATTGTGATACGATACCGGGGCACCTCCCCCAAGCTTGGCAGTTGCCAAGGGGAGTGCCCATACCCATGTGATTATGTCTCCTTCTTTGTTGGAGGAGGGGGACAACATGATGCCTGGCCTTGAAAACACTGACAGAAAACAGCTCGAAACAAGAACAGAGGAGATTTGTGTGATACGGGAGTCAAAGCCTTCGGGAGAATATATATAATGAATTTTTACCAACCAAAATATGTATCATACAAGAAAACAAAGTCCGGAAGGCACACGAGGTGCTCACGAGGTAGGGGGCGCGCCTAGAGGGGTAGGGCGTGCCCACCACCCTCGTGGGGCCCTCGTGTTCTTCCCGGACTGCTACTTATTTTTCTATTTTTCTAAATATTCCAAAATGGAGAAATATTGCCTTAGAAATTGTTTTGGAGTCGGTTTACTTACCGTACCACATACCTATTCCCTTTCGGAATCTGAAACGTTCCGGAAAGTGTCCCTTATGTATTCGTCCGGGGTTACGGTTTCAATAATATTGGTTTCAACATTTATGGGATTACCTGAGATATAATGTTTGATTCTTTGCCTTCGAAGTTGTTGATTTTTATTGCACCGGAACGATAGACCTCCTCGATACCATAGGGGCCTTCCCATTTAGAGAGAAGTTTTCCTACAAAAAATCTTAAACGAGAGTTGTATAGCAATACATAATCACCTACATTAAACTCACGCTTTTGTATCCTTTTGTCATGCCATCTTTTAACTTTTCTTTAAATAACTTGGCATTTTCATATGCTTGGGTTCTCCATTCATCAAGTGAGCTAATATCAAATAACCTCTTCTCACCAGCAAGTTTGAAATCATAGTTGAGCTCTTTAATAGCCCAATATGCCTTATGTTCTAGTTCGAGAGGTAAGTGACATGCTTTTCCATATACCATTTTATATGGAGACATACAAAATAGGATTTTTGTATGCAGTTCTATATGCCCATAATGCATCATCAAGTTTCTTAGACCAATTCTTTCTAGACCTATTAACAGTCTTTTGAAAAATTAATTTGAGCTCTCTATTGCTCAACTCTACTTGACCACTAGACTGTGGGTGATAAGGAGATGCAATTCTATGATTAACATCATATTTAGCAAGCATTTTACGGAAAGCACCATGAATAAAGTGTGAACCACCATCAATCATTAAATATCTAGGGACTCCAAACCTCGGAAAAATAACTTCCTTAAGCATTTTGATAGAAGTGTTATGATCAGCACTACTAGTTGGAATAGCTTCTACCCACTTAGTAACGTAATCAACAGCAACTAAAATATGTGCATATCCATTAGAGGTAGGAAAAGGTCCCATATAATCAAAGCCCCAAACATCAAACGGTTCAATAACAAGAGAATAATTCATAGGCATTTCTTGACGTCTACTAATATTACCAATTCTTTGACATTCATCACATGACAAGACAAACTTACGGGCATCCTTGAAGAGAGTAGGCCAATAAAAACCAGATTGCAATACCTTATGTGCAGTTTTATCTCCAGCGTGGTGTCCTCCATAAGACTCGGAATGGCACTTGCGTAGGATCTGTTCCTATTCATGCTCAGGTACACAATGTCTAATAACACCATCTACTCCTTTATAAAGATGTGGGTCATCCCAAAAGTAATGTCTCGAGTCATAGAAGAATTTTTTCTTTTGCTGGTATGGGAAGCTAGGTGGTATAAACTTAGCAACAATATAATTAGCATAATCAGCATACCATGGAGTACTACAAGAAGTACTTATAACATTTAATTGTTCATCAGGAAAGTCATCATTAATAGGTAGTGGGTCATCAAGAATATTTTCTAACCTAGATAAGTTGTCTGCAACGGGGTTCTCAGCTCCCTTTCTATCAACAATATGCAAATCAAATTCTTGTAGCAAGAGAACCCATCTAATAAGTCTAGGTTTAGCATCTTTCTTTTCCATAAGGAATTTAATAGCAGCATGATCAGTGTGAATAGTTACTTTAGAATCAACAATATAAGGTATGAACTTATCACAAGCAAATACAACTGCTAAAAGCTCTTTTTCAGTAGTAGCATAATTTCTTTGAGCATTGTCTAGAGTCTTACTAGCATAATGAATAACATTTAATTTCTTATCAACTCTTTGCCGTAGAACAACACCTACAGCATTATCACTAGCATCGCACATAATTTCAAAGGGTAAATTCCAATCAGTTGGCTGAACAACAGGTGCAGAGACTAATGCTTTCTTAAGTATTTCAACTGCTTCTACACAATCATCATCAAAGACAAATGGTATATCTTTTTGCAATAAATTAGTCAAAGGCCGAGAATTTTTTTTAGAAGTCCTTAATAAACCTCCTATAAAATCCGGCGTGACCAAGGAAACTTCTTATACCTTTGATGTCCTTGGGACATGGCATCTTTTAAATAGGATCAACCTTGGCTTTATCAACTTCAATACCTCTTTCAGAAACTTTGTGCCCCAAGACAATACCTTCATTAACCATAAAGTGGCACTTTTCCCAATTAAAGACAAGATTAGTTTCTTCACATCTCTGCAAAACTCGATTAAGATTGCTCAAGCAATCGTCAAAAGAAGAACCATAGACCGAAAAGTCGTCCATGAAAACCTCACAAATATTTTCAAAAAAGTCAGAGAATATAGCCATCATGCATCTTTGAAAGGTAGCAGGTGCATTACATAAACCAAAAGGCATACGTCTATAAGCAAAAGTACCAAAAGGGCATGTAAAAGTAGTCTTTGATTGATCTCTAGCCGACACAGGTATTTGAGAGAAACCAGAATAACCATCTAGAAAGCAATAATGTGTATGTTTGCATAATCTTTCTAGCATTTGATCAATAAAAGGTAAGGGGTAATGATCTTTCTTAGTAGCTTTATTTAATTTGCGGAAATCAATTACCATTCTATAACCTGTGATAATTCTTTGTGGAACCAATTCATCTTTATCATTAGGAACAACAGTAATACCCCCCTTCTTAGGGACACAATGGACAGGACTTACCCACTCACTATGAGCAACGTGATAAATTATACCTGCCTCCAGAAGCTTAAGTATTTCTTTTCTTACCACTTCTTTCATTTTAGGATTCAGACGTCGTTGAGGATCACGAACTGGTTTGGCATCTGCTTCCAAATTTATTTTATGTTGACATAGAGTGGGACTAATGCCCTTAAGATCATCAAGAGTATATCCAATAGCAGCATGATGCTTCTTCAGAGTTTTCAATAATCTTTCTTCTTCATGCTCTGAAAGGTTAGCACTAATAATAACAAGATATATCTTCTTTTCATCAAGATAAGCATATTTAAGATTATCAGGCAACGGCTTAAGCTCAAACACGGGATCACCCTTGGGTGGAGGAGGATCTCCTAAAATTTCAACAGGCAAATTGTGTTGCAGAATAGGTTCCTGTTTAAAGAATACTTCATCTATTTCCCTTCTTTCATTCATGAACATATCATTTTCATGGTCTAGCAAATAGTGTTCTAAAGGATCACTAGGAGGTACGGCAATAGAAGCAAGACCAATAATTTCAACCTTACTAGGTAATTCTTCCTCACGATGTTGTTTACTAAATTTAGAGAAATTAAACTCATGAACCATATCATCCAAACCAACAGTAACAATATTCTTAGTGCAGTCTATGGTAGCATTGACAGTATTTAAGAAGGGTCTACCAAATATAATGGGACAAAAGCTATCTTGTGGAGAGGTAAGAACAAGAAAATCAGCAGGATATTTAGTTTTCCCACACAAGACTTCAACATCTCTAACAATTCCAATTGGTGCAATAGTATCTCTATTAGCAAGTAATAGTAACATCAATATCTTCTAACTCAACAGGTGCAATTTCATTCTTAATTTCTTTGTATCAGTCATGAGGTATAACACTAGCACTAGCACCCATATCACATAAGCCATGATAACAATGATCTCCTATTTTAACAGAAATAACAGGCACGCCTACCACAGGTCTATGTTTATCCTTATCACACGGTTTAGCAATTCTAGCAGTTTCACCTTTGAACTGAATAACATGCCCATCAATATTACCTGACAAGAGATCTTTAACAATAGCAATATTAGGTTCTACTTTAACTTTCTCAGGAGGTGTATAAGTTCTAATATTGCTTTTACGAACAATAGTTGAAGCTTTAGCATGATCCTTTATTCTAACAGGGAAGGGTGGTTTCTCGACATAAGAAGTAGGAATAATAGGATCATTATAAGTGACAGTCTTTCCTTCAACTTTAATAGGTGCAGCTACTTTTACTTCTATGGGAGGATGATATTTAAACCACTTCACCTTAGGGAGATCAACATAAGTAGCAAAAGATTCATAGAAAGAAGCTACTATCTCAGAGTCAAGTCCATATTTAGTGCTAAACTTACGGAAAATATCGGTATCCATAAATGATTTAACACAATCAAACTTAGGTGTCATACCTGACTCTTTACCTTCGTCGAGGTCCCAATCTTCAGAGTTGCGTTTAATTCTATCCAATAAGTTCCATCTAAATTCAATAGTCTTCATCATAAAAGAGCCAACACAAGAAGTATCAAGCATGGTTTGATTATTATGAGAAAGTCGAGCATAAAAACTTTGCATAATTATTTCTCTCAGGAGCTCATTATTGGGGCATGAATATAACATTGATTTAAGCCTCCCCCAAGCTTGAGCGATGCTTTATCCTTCGCGAGGCCAGAAATTATATATATAATTGCGATCACGATGAACAAGATGCATAGGGTAATACTTTTGATGAAATTCCAATTTCAACCTTTTATAGTCCCACGATCTCGTATCACATAGCCTATACCATATCAATGCGTCTTCCTTCAAAGATAAAGGGAAGACCTTCTTCTTAGCAACATCATCGGGTATACCTGCAAGCTTAAATAATCCACAAACTTCATCCACATATAATAAGTGCTCATTAGGATGCTTTGTTCCATCTCCTGTAAAAGGATTAGCGAGAAGTTTTTCCATTATACCCGAAGAAATATAAAAGGAGTTTCATTTTCAATAGGTTCAGTATGTTGAGGAACAACTCTTTGCTCTACTGGACGGGGTGAAGATACCCCGAACAAGCCCCTCAGAGAATTACTTTCCATAGTAACAAGTGACAGTAAATTTCAGCACACTATATAAATTTTTCCTTACCAAAGGCGCTCCACTCCCCGGCAATGGCGCCAGAAAAGAGTCTTGATGACCCACAAGTATAGGGGATCTATTGTAGTCCTTTCGATAAGTAAGAGTGTCAAACCCAATGAGGAGCAGAAGGAAATGATAAGCGGTTTTCAGCAAGGTATTCTCTGCAAGTACTGAAATAAGTGGTAACAGATAGTTTTGTAATAAGGTAAATTGTAACGAGCAACAAGTAACAAAAGTACATAAGGTGCAGCAAGGTGGCCCAATCCTTTTTGTAGCAAAGGACAAGCCGGAACAAACTCTTATAATAGGAAAAGCGCTCCCGAGGACACATGGGAATATCGTCAAGCTAGTTTTCATCACGTTCATATGATCCGCGTTGGATACTTTGATAATTTGATATGTGGGTGGACCGGTGCTTGGGTGCTGTTCTTACTTGAACAAGCATCCCACTTATGATTGACCTCTAGTGCAAGCATCCGCAACTACAACAAAAGTATTAAGGTAAACCTAACCATAGCATGAAACATATGGATCCAAATCAGCCCCTTACGAAGCAACGCATAAACTAGGGTTTAAGCTTCTGTCACTCTAGCAACCCATCATCTATTTATTACTTCCCAATGCCTTCCTCTAGACCCAAATAATGGTGAAGTGTTATGTAGTCGACGTTCACATAACACCACTAGAGGCTAGACAACATACATCTTATCAAAATATCAAACGAATACCAAATTCACATGACTACTAATAGCAAGGCTTCTCCCTTGTCCTTAGGAACAAACGTAATTACTCACAAAGCATATTCATGTTCATAATCAGAGGGGTAATAATGTGCATAAAGGATCTGAACATATGATCTTCCACCAATTAAACCAACTAGCATCAACTACAAGGAGTAATCAACACTACTAGCAACCTACTAGCACCAATCCCGGACTTTGAGACAAGAATTGGATACAAGAGATGAACTAGGGTTTGGAGATGAGATGGTGCTGATGAAGATGTTGATGGAGATTTCCCTCTCCCGATGAGAGGAGCGTTGGTGATGATGATGGTGATGATTTCCCCCTCCCGGAGGGAAGTTTCCCCGGCAGAACGGCTCTGCCGGAGCTCTAGATTGGTTCCGCCTCGGTTCCACCTCGTGGTGGCAGAGTCTCATCCCGAAAGGTTGATTCTTATTTTTTTCTCATCGAAAGACTTTGAGGGAGTCATGGATTAGGGGGTGTTCGGATAGCCGGACTATACCTCAGCCGGACTCCTGGACTATGAAGATACAAGATTGAAGACTCCGTCCCGTGTCCGAAAGGGACTTTCCTTGGCGTAGAAGGCAAGCTTGGCGATACGGATATGAAGATCTCCTACCATTGTAACCGACTTTGTGTAACCCTAACCCTCTCCGGTGTCTATATAAACCGGAGGGTTTTAGTCCATAGGATGACATACACATCAACAATCATACCATAGGCTAGCTTCTAGGGTTTAGCCTCCTCGATCTCGTGGTAGATCTACTCTTGTACTACCCATATCATCAATATTAATCAAGTAGGACGTAGGCTTTTACCTCCATCGAGAGGGCCCAAACATGGGTAAAACTTCGTGTTCCTTGTCTCCTGTTACCATCTGGCCTAAACGCACAGTTCGGGACCCCCTAGCCAAGATCCGCCGGTTTTGACACCGACATTGGTGCTTTCATTGAGAGTTCCTCTGTGTCGTCGCCATCAGGAAGGATGCCTCGCCCCATCTTTAAAGACGGCACCATTGCTAAGGGAGCTTTGGCTGTCGGCCAAACCCTCCGGTTAGGTGGCTTTCTTATGACCGCTTGTTCGGCTTCTGCACCGACGATGACCTCTCGAGCCATCGAAAACAATCTTCATGTCAACTCAGAACTCGCCGAGCAGTTAGATCCAATAGAGCTTTCCTCCATAAATGAGCTCATGGATCGCTTCGCCGCCCTAGGAGTCGCTACGGATTATGACCAGATTGGGCCTAAAACCGATCTGAGAGAGATTAACTCTCCCCAAGTCACCCATCACATTGCCGTGGTAGAGGGACAGTGCGGCGACCCTTCATCTATCTTAAGGACTCGCTACGTCCGGATTCCCGATCCCTCCAAGCCGGATACCCGCGGAGGGGAGGATATCACTCAAGACCTGAACTTAGAGTCAAGCGACGGGCTGGATTCATTAGACAACATCCAGGAATCCAAATTTTCGAGTTCAGAAATTCCTCGGCCTCTGAGCCTTAGATGGGGTGAGGCTTCGGATTTAATTCCACCCACCCACCCCAACATAAGCGATCTATCCAAAATTAGGCAAGAACCCGATGAAACAGTACATCATTACTGGGCCAGATTCCTCCTGGTTAAGAACAGGCTAAGGGACTGCCGCGAGGATGACGCAATCTCAAGCTTCTGCAATAATTGCACAGACAAGGGAATACTCAACGCCATAAGTCATCGTGATATTACACGCTTCGCTGACTTGGTGTCCATTGTACGAGAGTACTGTGCGATGGAAAGCGCCTGGAAAACCGAAATAAAATTTTGGGACAATTCGGCCCTGAATACAAACCCAGTCCGAAATAAAAGGATGCATCATCACCAGTCACCCGGGTCAAGCACTAAAAAGCAAAAACCCTCTACAGGGCATGGAACCGTACTGGAAGGGTGGCTTAATGGACCCTGTAAAATTCACAGTACAGAGGACGCCACACCATCTCACAGCCTCAGAGCATGTTGGATACTCCGGCAGGTGGCCAAAATTGGTGAAAATCTCCTAATTCCGGAGGCCATAGAAAGCCACCCCAGAGACACCAATACGGTATTAACAGTCTTCGAGACTTTCGCATCAAATAATATGCGAAAAAGGACACTCCGCAGCCTTGCCGAAGTCTACCAAGTAGCAACAATAAACCCATGGAGTGACACGGCTATTACCTTTAACGCCAGTGATGAACCTAAATTCCGAACAGCCCGAGCACCAGTCGCATTGGTCCTCCGTCCAATAGTGGACGGCTTTCATCTTACCAAGGTACTCATGGACGGCGGCAGCGGATTGAACCTCATTTATGAGGAGACTCTTCAAAAAATGGAAATAGACTGGAACCGCATTGAGCGAAGCAGCACAACCTTTAGAGGAATAATCCCTAGTCGGGAAGCGCGCTGTAAAGGAAAAATCACACTAGATGAGGTTTTCGGCACGCCGGATAATTACAGGTCCGAAGAGGTGACGTTCCAGGTGGCTCCGTTCAGCAGCGGTTATCACGCTCTGCTAGGGCGGGGAGCGTTTACAATCTTCCAAGCAATACCCCATTACGGGTACATGAAGCTCAAGATGCCCGGGCCTAACGGGATCATCACTCTCGCTAGTGATCCAGACATAGCACTCCGCACCGAAAACAAGACAGCCGCACTGGCCCTCGAGGCACTATCCGAAGCCCTAGCGGCTGAGGAGCTGACTGCGCTACGCTCGACGGTGAATAGGGACGACGTGGTACTCGACAAAAGATCCAAGTCCACCTCCTTTAAACCGGCAGACGAAATAGTCAAATTCCAAGTCCATCCAACTGACCCCAATAAAACAGCTTCCATCGGGGCACAGTTAAACCCTGATGTCGATGCCGCATTGTGAGAGTTCCTACGAGAGAACTGGGACATTTTCGCCTGGCACCCTTCAGACATGCCAGGAATCCCACGCAGGCTGGCCGAGCACAGCTTAAATATCCAAACAGGATTCAAACCTGTCAAACAGGCTCTTTGGCATTTTTCCGAACCTAAGAGACAGGCCATGGGAGAGGAGCTAGCAAAGCTATTGGAGGCCAGATTCATCAGAGATATAAAACATCCGGACTGGCTAGCAAACCTGGTGATGGTACCAAAGAAGGACAAATCCTGGCGCCCGTGTGTTGATTTTAAAGACCTTAACAAGGCTTGCACAAAGGATCCCTTCCCCCTCCCCCGCATCGATCAAATTATCGACGCTACTGTAGGACACGATTCGTTGTGTTTCCTCGACGCATATTCTGGCTACCATCAAATCAAGATGGCAGAACCAGACCAAGCCGCAATGGCATTTATCACACCATACGGGACATTCTGCTTCAACACGATGCCCTTCGGGCTCAAAAACACCGGCGCAACATATCAGCGCATGATTCAGACATGTCTGGCAAGCCAGATCGGCAAAACAGTGGAGGCATATGTAGATGATGTGGTCGTCAAAACAAGACATGTTGAATCTCTAGTAGACGACTTGAGGCTCACATTTGATAACCTCCGAACATACGACATCAAGCTCAACCCGGAAAAATGCGTTTTCGGCGTTCCAGCCGGAAAGCTCTTGGGCTTCATTGTATCCGGTAGAGGAATTGAAGCAAATCCAGCCAAGATCCGAGCTCTGTCGCAACTGGATATCCCAAAGGACCTCAAACAAATACAAAAGTTAACCGGATGCGTGGCGGCTCTAAGCCGCTTTATCTCCCGCTTGGGAGAAAAGGCCCTACCCCTTTACCGCCTCCTTCGGTGCATCGAACACTTCAAATGGACGGACGCAGCCACGGCCGGACTCGACGAAATTAAAGCCACACTGGCAACAAACCCAGTCCTGGCCGCGCCAAACATTGGTGAACCAATGCTATTATACATTGCAGCAACACATCAGGTTGTAAGCGTAGTGCTCGTCGTCGAACGAGAAGCGGACGGAGACAAATTCCCCCTTCAAAAGCAGGTCTATTATGTGTCCACTGTCCTCACTCCCTGCAAATCACGGTACCCGCATTATCAAAAGATTGCGTACGCGGTATTCATGGCATCCCGGAAGCTACGACACTACTTTCAAGAGTGTTCAATAACGGTAGCCTCGGAAGTACCACTTAACGATATTATAAACAACCGTGACGCAACGGGCCGGATTGCGAAATGGGCCATCGAGCTCCTCCCGTTCGACATAACTTATAAGCCACGACGAGCCATCAAGTCACAAGTCTTGGCCGACTTCATCGCAGAATGGACGGAGGCCGAACTCCCTAAAGAGTACGGCACATATTCAAATTGGATCATGCATTTCGACGGCTCCAAGATGTTGGCCGGACTGGGGGCTGGCGTCGTTTGGACGTCCCCCACAGGAGACACAGTTCAATACGTACTACAGATTATGTACCCGGACTCCAACAATGCAGCCGAATATGAGGCCCTTTTACACGGTCTCCGGATGGCAGCATCCATGGGCATCCAACGCCTAGAGGTGCACGGGGACTCGAACCTCGCAATATCCCAAATAAATGGAGACTTCGATGCCAAGGATCCAAAAATGGCAGCTTACCGCAACGCCGTCCTAAAAATGTCAGCTCGGTTTGAGAGGCTTGAATTTCACCATATAGCCCGGGAAAATAATCAGGCAGCAGATGTCCTGGCACGCATCGACGCAAAACATGATGTAGTCCCCCCAACATCTTTTTGGAAAGACTGTTCAAGCCATCCGTAGCATGGGAAGGGGAGCCGAACAATAACAGCCCGGACCCAACCACACTGCCCGACACCGAACATTCTAACACAATCGGAGGCTCTGTCAATGAAATAACACCTTCAGCCCACATAATAATGGCCGTCATCGCCCCATGGACAGAACCATTCCTCGCCTACCTTACTAGGCAGGAACTCCCAGAGGACCAAAATGAGCCACGCTGCATAGTGCGGCGATCCAAAGCCTACAGAGTCCACGAGGGAGAGCTTTATAAGAAAAGCACTACCGGAGTCCTTTAAAGGTGCATCTCCGAAGAGGAGGGTTGGAATCTCCTGGTTGAAATTCATGCCGGACTCGGCGGTCATCACGCTGCAGCCCGGTCCCTTGTAAGCAAGGCCTTCCGTACAGGCTTTTATTGGCCGACGGCCCGGGCAGACGCTCAGGATTTAGTCCAATGATGCACCGGTTGCCAGCTCTTTGCAAACCAAAGCCATATGCCACCCACCGCCCTCCAAACCATCCCCAATACTTGGCCCTTCACGGTCTTGGGGCTTGACATGGTTGGACCCCTTAAAGGCGGAACCCACAAGCAAAAATACTTACTGGTCATGGTGGATAAGTTCACCAAATGGATAGAAGCCAAGCCTGTTAAGACGGCCGAATCCGAACCGGTGATAGACTTTATATCTGGGGTTGTACACCGTTACGGCGTCCCCCACAGCATCATCACTGACAATGGCATGAACTTCATGGCCGACGAGGTAAAACTCTGGTGCAAAAACATGGGCATCAAGCTCGATTATGCTTCCGTCTATCACCCACAAACTAATGGCCAGGTCGAACGTGCAAATGGTCTTATCATGAGCGGCATCAAACCCAGATTAGTGCGGTCCCTCAAGGAATCTAACACGCACTGGGTAGAGGAGCTCGACTCCGTACTCTAGGGGCTGCGGACCACGCCGAATCGCACCACCAGATACACACCATTCTTTATGGTGTACGTGCAGAGGCAGTTTTGCCTTGCGACATAATTCATGACTCACCTCGAGTGCGCATGTACGAAGAAAGAGAAGCCAAGCTCAATCGGCAGGACAGCTTGGACGCATTGGAGGAGGAGTGCGATGTGGCAAAAGCCCGTTCTGCATTCTATCAACAGCAGGCTCGAAGATACCAAAGCAGAGAAGTATGGGCCAAAAATTACAACGTCGGCGAATTAGTTCTACGACTACCGGACAAGAAAAAGGACAAACTCAAGCCCAAGTGGGAAGGTCCCTTCATAATTGACCAAGTCCTAACTTGTGGAGCGTACCGCCTGCGGGATGCATCGGATAACCGACTCGAGCCCCATGGAACGCAGCCCGTCTCCGAAGATTCTATGCCTAGCGTCGGACTCTGTGTTCGTCTCCTTCCTCTGTCCATTTTTTATATTTTCTGTCTTACATTTCTCTTCTTCTTCTCTCTCTCTCTCTCTTATAGCCTCTAAAGGCTCATAAAGTGACGCGCTATCCATGCTCATTAAACCTGGGGGCTTCTTTAAACAGAAGCTTATTCATGCGGGCTTCATGCCCAACACATGTGTCACACTTCCGCATGTACCTTTTATTCACCATTATATGCATCGATATGACTTAAGTTTTGGCCAAGCTGGGTTGCCTGGCTCCTATGCTTACCCCTGCGTTCCCGATTGTTCGGCTAGGTGGTAAAGGGAGCACCTCTGCGATTATTACTGCCGGGTCAGACGGACGTGTACCTCAGACTGGGTGAAGCAGAAAGCTAGCGTTCTTAAGGGAATATTCAGTCGGTGAACTAAAGATGATCTTTTTTTATTTTTATCTATACGCCCCCAGATGTTTTTCCTGCGTTTCTTTTCGCAGCATGGACATGCACCTTAGGGCATGCCTCCCAGGGAAAGGAACCCCTAACGGAACTATTCTCCCTGGAAGATGTTTCTTACTAACCATGTAATATAACATACCTAGTCGGGCACTTGTCTGTTCATGCCCTAATGACCCCTACGCCTGGTCTCCATGCATTCCCCGGTTCCTATATAACCGCATGGGAATTCAGACACACTCCGGACCGTCAGGTCCCGAGGCTGAAGCGAAAAGGTCGGCCATGACAAATGATCTACAATCCGGCTAGAAGGCATTATAAATGTCAATTAAATTACATAGTCATTTCGACTGGTTGTATTCCTCTTCAATACCATCTAACAGGCTGTCTAATTTACAGTCCTGCTGGGAATACTTTGCGGCCAACTCTACTTGGCCGTATACTAAGCTTACAGGGATCTCCTTCCCATCGGGCCCTACAGGACTGACCTCGGCCATGTGGTTGGGGTCAGCCTTTGCGTACCGCGTCTTCACCATGGCCCGGGCCTCCCTAGCGCCTTGACGGCAGGCTGGTATCTTCCACAATCGGAAGCGCCTCCGTGCTCCCTTTAGCTTCTCCGCAAGCTCTCCAAGACCTTCGGGCATGGAGACGGATGGCCACAGGGCCTGGGCGACGCCTCGCATCGCCTGCCAAACTCGATCGAGCAGTTGCGAGAGCTCGGGAAGAAGGTCACCCGTAGAACCGGGCATCTCCTCTGCAGGATGACCTGTTAGCACAGCTACAGACATTGCTCTGTTAGTCAACTTCCCCGCCAAACATTCTTTCAAAAGGTTCGTTCAAGCACTTACTAAATATGTCGCGCTGAAGCCGCTGATCCTCCTTCACGGAGTCTGACAGCTGGGCACGAACATCTTTCAGCTCGACACCCAGCCTGGTGTTGGCATCTTCGAGAATGTTCTTCTCCCCCATCACCTTTAATAGCACCCTCTCACCAGCCTTTAGCTGGCGTAGGAGGTGTTGCCTTTCCGGATTCAATCCGGCGCCATCTGCAATTTCATTTGTCAGATTCGCACCAAAGTCGTGCTTCGCAAAATACTTATCTTTCGAAGTGTATATTATCAGAGGGGGTCTCCTTAGGCTCCCCTGCCGCGGCTAGTGCGGCCTCTAGTTGGGCTTTGCACTCTTCCAGCTCCTTGGACAGTAGGGAATTCTTTTCTGTAAGAACCTGCATATCAAATGATCCTTAAATCAGTTATTCTAACTGTTTCAAGACTCGGGGGCTACTGCTATATATATATTTACCAAAATTTTCTTACCCGTATGTCTTTTACATATTGCTTCGTGGCTCTGGCTAGACCATTTTGAGCGGCACGGAGGTGCGCATCTCCCGAGTTGAAGGCATCTAACGCCCCTTGGGAGAAACAAGCGTCGTGAAGAATTGTCTGGCGACGCCTGTGGTTCATGGCACTCTCCACCTCAGAGTTGGTGGAAGACAACCCATCCACATCCTCCATCGGAGGAGCGTCTGGCGTGCGCCTTGCGTTCGCCTCCGCCTCCGGACCAGGATTTGGAGCCTGGCTGGTGGAGGCGCGATTGGCAGCCTCTCTGGGTATAGTCCGGCGAGGTCTCTTTGTCCTGAAGAGAGCACGAGTGTCAATGTGCCTTGAAGGTATAACACCTGGGATAAGGGGGCGCGCCATACCTTTGCGCTGACACCTTGGTCCGGACTGCACTTCTTTTCGGCCCACGGGGCCCCATGGCCCCTCGTTGGCTTGTCGCCGCAGGTTCGGCCTTCCGCCTTAAAAACCTCCCCTGCAAAGTTCGGTTGCAATCAGGAAACTGAACACGAGTGGACAGACACCTATTCGGGGTACTAGGACTTCGATCTCAGGTACCTGGGGCGTCAGGATTAGCCCTGGGTAATCGGCCGTAATGGCCACCAAGGCGTTGTCCTCGTTCAATTGATGGAACACTCCATCAATCAGCTCTACAGATATGTCCGGATCCTCTTGAGAGGCCGGGTCGAGGGACCGTCCTGGGTCCTCGGATTGTGGAGGAGGGCTGCTTATTTCCTTAACAGCGCGGCGCAGTTCCTACGTCAAAGTCGTCAGACTGAATATTTAACAATGGGAATACAGAACGGATGGACAAGTAAATATGGCCGCTTACCCAGCTCGGGGGATTGTGCATGGAGAATCCACCCTGAGAGTTGACACGGAGAAATTCCTCCTCTTCTCCCTTATACAAAGTGGACAAGATCTTTAGTAGAGCGGCAGCTGAATCCGGCCCCTTACGACCGTAGCAGGTGGCGTCGTCCTCCCTGTTGAAGTCCCACATGGGGTGGCTTCTATACTAAAGCGGTTGCACCCCCGCATAATGCATTCGGCCATAACCCCGATCATGGTTAGTCCGGAATGGGCTAACAATCTTATTCGGCCCATCAGGTAAATGATGTCCCTGTCACTTTCCCTCTGAGGGCTCCGTGGGCGCCAGCTTAGGCGCTTCTTTATGGGAGCACTGTTGAATTCAGGGAGGCCGATCCAGACAGGATCCGGCAGCGGGACGTCTTCTATATAGAACCATTCCGAGGGCCAGTCTTCGGACGCCTTCTTTGGGGTTCCGGATAGATATCCGGTCCCGGCAATGCGCCACACTTCGGCTCCGCCCACCTGATACATTGACCCCTTCTTGGAACGGGGCACGAGGCAACATAGCTCCTTCCACAGTCCGAAATGATCTTCAACACCCAAGAACATCTCGCAGAGGGCTACAAAGCCCGCGATATGCAATACTGAGGCAGGCGTGAGATGATGTAGCTGGAGGCCGTAGAACTCCAGCAGCCCCTGAAGAAATGGGTGGATTGGAAATCCGAGCCCCCTTATTAAGTAAGGGACGAGGCACACCTGCTCTCCTTTGGAGGGATTAGGGGCATTCTCTGCTTGCTCTCCGCCGTTGTAGACGGCAAGACCGGCTCTAACCGGGACCATATAGGCCGGGGGAGAAATCCCTTGGTATGGAGCGTCACTAGCTCGCTATGCGGGGTGGAACATCGCTCCCAATATCCAGGCTTAGGGCTGGAAGGGCGAGGGGAGGAGTTGTGACGGCTGGCCATGGTGGAATGGACCTTTGTTGGATGCGCTCTAATGAACACTCGCGGAGGGGAGAAGGTGTGGATTGGATCTAAATCCTCGTCCCCTTAAATAGGGCAGCTCATTTACGCGGCTAGGGGTGTGAATGTAAAAACACTCAAACTTTTCATATTCGTTTGACACATGGGAAGCGGCCATTATTGGGCGTAGAAGCCAAGGAGCACCACATCTACAAGAAACCAGACTTTATTCAAACAGGTACACGGAATTTGGAGGAGAACCTGCCTTGCAATGCCGAAGACAATCTGCGCGCCGGACTCATCGTCATTGAAGCCTGATTCAGGGGCTACTGAGGGAGTCCTGGATTAGGGGGTGTTCGGATAGCCGGACTATACCTTCAGCCGGACTCTTGGACTATGAAGATACAAGATTGAAGACTCCGTCCCATGTCCGGAAGGGACTTTCCTTGGCGTAGAAGGCAAGCTTGGCGATACGGATATGAAGATCTCCTACCATTGTAACCGACTTTGTGTAACCCTAACCCTCTCCGGTGTCTATATAAACCGGAGGGTTTTAGTCCGTAGGACGACATACACATCAACAATCATACCATAGGCTAGCTTCTAGGGTTTAGCCTCCTCGATCTCGTGGTAGATCTACTCTTGTACTACCCATATCATCAATATTAATCAAGCAGGACGTAGGGTTTTACCTCCATCGAGAGGGCCCGAACCTGGGTAAAACTTCGTGCCCCTTGTCTCCTGTTACCATCCGGCCTAGACGCATAGTTTGGGACCCCCTACCCTAGATCCGCCGGTTTTGACACCGACAGACTTCATATAGGAGAAGATGGACGTCGGAGACCCACCAGGGGGCCCACGAGGTAGGGGGCGCTCCCTAGGGGGGGGGCGCCCCCATCCTCGTGAGAAGGGTGTGGGCCCCCTGGCCTTCATCTTTGGCGTGGATTTTTCTTTATTTCTTTTAAGATGTTCCATGGAGTTTCAGGACTTTTGGAGTTGCGCAGATTAGGTCTCAAATATTTGCTCCTTTTCCAGCCCAGAATTCCAGCTGCCGGCATTCTCCCTCCTTATGTAAACCTTGTAAAATAAGAGATAATAGCCATAAGTATTGTGATATAAAGTCAAATAATAGTCCATAATGCGATAAATATCGATATAAAACCATGATGCAAAATGGACGTATCAAGGAGCGGAGTCCACTCCTCTTGCGAATAAACCGCCTAACATGGAAGATACGGACAGCCCTAGTTGATACATGAGCTATTCGAGCATACAAAATAGGATATTTATTTGAACGTTTAGAGTTTGGCACATACAAGTTTACTTGGAACGGCAGGTAGATACCGTAATTAGGTAGGCATAGTGGACTCATGTGGAATAACTTTGGGGTTTAAGGAGTTTGGATGCACAAGCAGTATTCCTGCTTAGTACAGGTGAAGGCTAGCAAAAGACAGGGAAGTGACCAGCTAGAGAGCGACAACAGTCATGAACATGCATTAAAATTAATCAACATTGAATGCAAGCATGAGTAGGATATAATCCACCATGAACATAAATATCATGAAGGCTATGTTGATTTTGTTTCAACTACATGCGTGAACATGTGCCAAGTCAAGTCACTTAAATCATTCAGAGGAGGATACCACCCTATCATACCACATCATAACCATTTTAATAGCATGTTGGCACGCAAGGTAAACCATTATAACTCATAGCTAATCAAGCATGGCACAAGCAACTATGATCTCTAATTGTCATTGCAAACATGTTTATTCATAACAAGCTGAATCAAGAACGATGAACTCATCATATTTACAAAAACAAAAGAGGTCGAGTTCATACCAGCTTTTCTCATCTCAGTTAGTCCATCATATATCATCATAATTGCCTTTCACTTGCACGAACGAACGATGTGAATAATAATAAGAGTGCACATGCATTGGACTAGGCTGGAATATGCGAGCATTCAATAAACAGGAGAAGACAAAGCAATATGGGCTCTTGGTTAAATCAACAATAAAGCATATAAGAGCCACTTCAACAATTTAATTATGGTCTTCTCCTACTGACCCCCAAAGAAAAGAAAAGAAATAAAACTATTTACACGGGAAAGCTCCCAACAAGCAAAAGAAGAACGGGAAATATTTTTGGGTTTTCTTTTTAACTATTACTACAGCAAGAAAAGTAAACTACTACTAATTTTTTTGGTTTCTCTTAAAGTTTATCAAACACACAAGAAGAAAGCATGAAAGAAAATAAACTAGCATGGATGATACAATGAAAAAGTATGAGCACCGACATCTAGCAATGAGTGTGTGTGAACATAAATGTAATGTCGGTGAGAAATATGTACTCCCCCAAGCTTAGTCTTTTGGCCTAAGTTGGTCTATGGCCACGGCTGGCCTGGCGGATATCCATAATAATAGTTGTTGGGGTCGTACTGTGATGAGGGAGAAGAAGGCTCAGATTGCCACTGGCTGACAATCATCTCCGGATCCCACTGGTAATTAGACTGTCGTGAAGGATCAAATTGTGGTTCTGGCTCTAGCTCCTCGGCTGGTGCAGGGTTCCGGTGGGCGTGGATAGTCGTCAAAGGAACAAGGTACATGCCTACAGTCAAATCAAACCAAGAAGGAGCAGGCAAGGTAATAGTCTCAGGATGATGTTTATCAAAGAACAATTGATATTTAAGCTCTCCTTCCCTATTCTTAACAATAAAATCATGTGCCACCATACTTTAATGATCTAGATAAACACGGGGCAACACTTTTTCTTCCTTCTTAGCATGCCTAACAGGTATGATAAATGTGCAACGAGGCATGAAGCATAAATGCCTTCAAAGATGGGACCCTTAGTACGGTTCATACTTCACCGTCTAGCAATAATGCCACCCATACTAAAAGAGTTATCACCGTATAAGCCGTGATGCAAAATGATAATATCAGGGATACTCAGGTTTCCACAGTTTCCGCGACCAATTAAGCAACGACTAGCAAATAATGCAAAGTAGCGTAAAACAGGAAAATGTATGCTAGTGATTCGTGCATCGAAAACCTTCCTTGTTTCCCCTACAGTGATAGTGTTAATGAATCCCTCCACATCATCACGATGTGGTTCTTCTGTCTTGCCCCCCAAAGGGACTAAACAAATCTAATAGAAATCAAAAAGTGACATCTCCTTATGCTCATCATATAAATGAAATTCCACCGTAGGTGGTGAGTTCTTAGAATGAAAAATGAAAGTTTTGCACAAAGGTATATGTGAGCAAGAGATACTGATCGCATTGGTCGTGGAGGAAAGAGGTAAGGCCTGCAGTCTGATCCAACTCATGAAAATCTTCATAAATCCCGGCTTGTAACACCCTCGATGCGGCTATATCTCCCACGTGTCGAAGCACGACTTAGAGGCATAACCGCATTGAAAGCAATGTCGCAAGTGAGGTAATCTTCACACAACCCATGTAATACATAAGGGAAAGAGATACATAGTTGGCTTACAATCCCCACTTCACACAATACATGAATAAAGCATTACATCATCCAAATACAATCAAGGCTCGACTACGGAGCCAAAATAAAAGAAGAACCCCAAATGCGACAAGGTCGCCGATCGACCCCAACTGGGCTCCACTACTGACCAACTAGAACGAAGCAACACAAAGGACAAGATCTTCATCGAGCTCCTCCTGAGCTTGGTTGCGTCAATTGCACGGACTCATCGGCACCTGCAAGCTGGGTTTGGAAGAATCTGTGAGTCACGGGGACTTAGCAATCTCGCACCCTTGCGATCAAGACTATTTAAGCTTATGGGTAAGGTAAAGGTAAGAGGTGGAGCTACAGCAAGCGACTAGCATATATGGTGGCTAACATACGCAAATGAGAGCGAGAAGAGAAGGCAAAGCACGGTCGATAAAAGTATGGTCAAGAAGTGATCCTAAAACAACCTATGTCAAGCATAACTCCAACACCGTGTTCACTTCCCGGACTCCGCCGGAAAGAGACCATCACGGTAACACACGCGGTTCATGTATTTTAATTAAGGTCAACTTCAGGTTTTCTACAACCGGACATTAACAAATTCCCATCTGCCCATAACCGTGGGCACGGCTTTCGAAAGTTCAAATCCCTGCAGGGGTGTCCCAACTTAGCCCATCACAAGCTCTCACGGTCAACAAAGGAATAGACCTCCTCCCGAGACATTCCGATCAGACTCGGTATCCCAGTTCTACAAGACATTTCGACAGGGTAAAACTAAACCAGCAACACCGCCCGTATGTGCCAACAAATCCTGATAGGAGCTGCACATATCTCTTTCTCAGGGCACACTCAGATTGTCCTAGGTACGGGTAGGCCAGCCCAGAGTTGCCCCTGGTGGTCACCGGCAGCTAACAGGTTGGACCAACACTCAGAGGAGCACTGGCCCGGGGGGGGGGGGTAAAATAATGATGACCCTCAGGAGCGCGACTCCCAAGGGAAAAGAAAAGGCTAGGTGGCAAATGGTAAAACCAATGTTGGGCATTGCTGGAGGAATTTTACTCAAGGAGAACTGTCAAGGGGTTCCCATAATAGCCCAACCGCGTAAGGAACGCAAAATCCGAGAACATAACACCGATATGACGGAAACTAGGGCGGCAAGAGTGGAACAAAACACCAGGCATAAGGCCGAGCCTTCCACCCTTTACCAAGTATATAGATGCATTAATTAAAATAAGATATATTGTGATATCCCAACAAGTAAACATGTTCCAACAAGAAACAACATCTCCATGTTCCAACAAGGAACAAACTTCAATCTTCACCTGCAACTAACAACACTATAAGAGGGGCTGAGCAAAGCGGTAACATAGCCAAACATTGGTTTGCTAGGACAAGGTGGGTTAGAGGCTTGGTTCAACAATATAGGAGGCATGATAATCAAGTGGTAGGTATCGCAACATAGGCATAGCAAAAGAGTGAGCAACTAAGCAAGCAAAGATAGAAGTGATTTCGAGGGTATGGTCATCTTGCCTGAAAACCTGCAAGGAAGAAGAACGAGTCCATGAAGAAGACAAGCGGACGTAGACGAATGGGTCCTCACAAACACGACCTAACCGGAACCAACTCGAAGAAGCAAACACCGGAAAGAAGCACACAACATAGTAAACAACCAACACATGAACATGGTATGATATGCGAGATGCGGTATGCGATGCATATGCATGATTTGCAAGGGAATGCATGAACCTGGCCTCAACTTGGAAATCCAAGTGTGCCATTGGAAAGATGAGATGAAATCGCTTGAAAACGATATAAAGATCACCGGAATCGGAGTTACAGTTTAGAAATGGCAAGCAATTCAAATATGGCACCGGTCTGCGATTTACAGCAAGTAGCCATCTAAATGCAATGAGATGAACATGCTACAGCACCCAAACATGGCAACAAAATACATGGCAGCGATGCATTCATGATGCTTAACAAAAGTCTAGCACTGAGCTACGGCCAATTCATCCATTAACAGGTTCAAACAAGCATGGCAAAAAATGCATATGGTAAACAGATCTCAGACTTAGTGAAATTAATACTTGTCTCGAATTTCAGATCAGATAGCACTCTTCGGAGCAACAAAACTATATGCTACAGGACCTAAACATGGCAAAGTAAAGCATGGCATGGAGCTACTCAAAGAGCTTAACAAAAGTCCCTTAGTGACCTTGAGCCAAAAGGGATCAGAAAATACAATTGCAAGCATGTGAACATGGCAAAAACATAATCAGTTCTCAGACTTAGTGAAAACTTGAGCATGCTGAAACAGATATCAAGTAGGCATGTTAACGAGCTCGATGCACTCACTACAGAGCAAGGCATGACAATCTAAGCATACACCCATCAAGAATACACAAAATTCAAGCTAGAAATGGCAAGAACAATAGCATAGCATGCACGGATCAACTACAACATCCTTGGCAAAATCGCTAACAAGTAGACAATCTGCCCAGATTCACGAAATAGCAAAAGTAGAGCTTGATTGACTCAAGCTAGGTTGCTCCATAAATGCAAACAAATACCTGTATGGATAGACCACTACAAGATTAACAAAACATCCTTACTGATCATCCTCAAAAGAGGCATGGATCACTAGGAAACAACATGAACATATGGCATAATGAGATAAACAGCTCAAGGACTTAGTGGAAATGCTAAGTCCCTGAAATCAGCATTACCAAGTGCCTCACTTTGCAAGCTTGTGCTAGACACCACACACATCACAAAAATACATGGGTTGCACCTCTGGAAAGATGGCAAAACCCTTAACAAAACATATGTAGAGCTCATGGGTATATCATGCACACAATAATCATGGCAAAAATGACAAATATCTAAATGGAGTAGCAGATCTGACAATTATCTCAAGTAGCTCTCTTCTAACAGCATTTAGGGCATCAATATGAACTCAAATGAAAATGATGCAATGGAATTAAATGATGTACTCTCTGAGACGAACATTTTGATATGCTATATGCATGAATCGGAGCTACGGATGCGGAGTTACGGCACGATGAACATGGCCATATGAAACGTGGAAATTCCGGGGACTTAGGGAAAAAGTCAACCTCTCTCAGATCTCAGATCTAGGGTTTGTGCACGCGAACCGAGGCACTCCGGAGATCTTGATGCAACTCCGGCGAGGGGGAGGCCTTCTCCGGCGAGGACGGCCGCGGAGGGGTCGGCGGGGAGCGGATCCGGCGATGGCTAGTGG